>NC_083704.1:64521250-64845000 GCF_033118175.1 Dama dama | reverse complement strand
CCCGTACCCTAACCCTAACCCGTACCCTAACCCTAACCCGTACCCTAACCCGTACCCTAACCCTAACCCGTACCCTAACCCGTAACCTAACCCGTACCCTAACCCTAACCCTAACCCGTACCCTAACCCTAACCCGTACCCTAACCCGTACCCTAACCCGTACCCTAACCTGTACCCTAACCCGTACCCTAACCAGTACCCTAACCCTAACCCGTACCCTAACCCTAACCCGTACCCTAACCCTAACCCGTACCCTAACCCGTACCCTAACCCTAACCCGTACCCTAACCCGTACCCTACCCTAAACCGTACCCTAACCCTAACCCTAACCCCTAACCCTAACCCCTAACCCTAAACCCGTACCCTAACCCTAAACCCTAACCCCTAACCCAAAACCCTAACCCCTAACCCAAAACCCTAAACCCGTATCCTAACCCATACTCTAACCCGCACCCTAACCTGTACCCCTAACCCGTGTCCTAACCCTAACCCGTACCCCTAACCCGTACCCTAACCCGTACCCATACCCCTAACCCATTCCCCTAACCCCAACCCCTACCCCAACCCTAACCCTAAACCCTAACCCTAGCCCTAACCTTAGCTCTAAGCCCTAAGCCCTATACCTAGCCCCTAGCCCCTACGCCCTAAGTCCTAACCCCAACCCCAACCCCTACCCCTAACTCCTAAACCCTAACCCCCACCAGATTCCCTCCCCGGACACCTACACCGGACACCCTCATGCGACACCCTCACCCTCACAGGACACTCTATCCCACACATAAACCTAACCCACACCCTACTCACACCCTCAACCCTTACTTACCTTTTGAATTAGGTACCTTCATCATCTTCAATTTCACACTTCACATGCATCACAGGAGACAAGGGTGTAATATTTAAACATGGATCCAAGACCCATTAACCACACCACAGGAATATAAACACTGTGATCACCTCATTTAAATCACTTGTACCACCAAAATACCTCTCCACCACATATCCAATTGATCACAGTGGAACACATGTGTGTCATACATATTATAACATAGCAATCTAATACCCAACAGTAATCTGGATAATTCTATACACAAGATATTTTTAAACCATAAATATTTCAACAAATTCCAGTTTCTATGAGGTTTCAATCGTCACAAAGTTCTACCCAAATCCATAAAGAAAGACATATTCATGGGAAACTACAAATTGAAAGCAAGTCTATTCAGATAAATATTGGACATCATCTGTATGAATGTTTAAACCATAAACAACTTCATACATTCTTCAAATTCACAGAATGACAACAAGAAATTATAGCTACACACAATACATTCAGTTTTATAAACTACCAATGAATAACCTCACAATGAATTTCAAAATGGATGACTATTTTCAAATATCATTTTCAATTTTTAATACCTTTGATCTATGAACAACACTGTAAGACAGAAAATTAAACAAGTATGACTAAAATAAATGAAGTAAATCCTCAATAGATATGAAAACTTCCCATGGTAGTGAAATCAATGAACATAGTTATTAGGACTTTAATGCACAGACACATATCCAGATTCAATGTGATCAGAATTCATATTTAGCAAAAAATACAAGATCTGATTTTAACAGTCGTATTATTTTTTTTCATACCCCTAAAAAGAAAAACAAACCTGAAAAACAAAACCGAACTTGGAGACTCACATTTCCCTATGTCATATGTCAGTATACAAAGCAATGGCATAACAAACTTTGTAATACTACCATTAACATATGCATTTAAATGTAATTGGATGAAATACCCCAAAATAAACACATAATTCTAGACTCAATGTTTCACAAGGCAGATAACACTCAATGACTGAAACTGAGAGGGTTACAGGCAGGAAGGCCAGTAGGGGTCTCCAAAGGGAGGAAGTAGACTGCAAGTGTCAGACATTTTTTCTAAGAGGCAGGAGGAAACAAGCTCGTGTTATCTTTTTTCCCTTTCTCTATTCAAACTTTAAAAGAGCTTTTCTCTTAAAATTCTGTGTTGCTATAATGACACCTGGTTCCACCTGAACTTAACTTTTCTCAACCCTTAAGCTAACCAATGCATTTTTCTTATGGAAATGTTTGCCTTAAGCTATGTGAATGTACTATTTATTTACCCTAGACTCTGTCTTCAAGTAGGTTCTGCCTAAAGGCTCAGAACTGACTTGATAGACCAATATGCTTTGTTCTCCTACTCTGTTAATGGAGCTATATATTTGCTCATGTCAATCCTTTTATGGCCCAGGATGACTCACCTGGTGGCATCTCCATGTATCTTGTGGGTGAGGAGCCTGCTGCCATTCCTTTCTCTAATTAGTAGACTGCTAGCAGCTATATAACATCCAGCTAAATACGAGCAGGGGGGCACTCTTTCTGCCCCCTTCTGATGTCTATGTCAGAAGCTTTCTCTCTTTCATACTTTAATAAAACTTTGTGACACAAAAGCTCTGAGTGATCAAGCCTCGTCACTGGCCCCGGATTGAATTCTTCTCCTAAGGAGGCCAAGAATCCCGGCATCTTTCAAGGTTCGGCAACAACATTTCAAAACAGTTGTCTTTTCAAAAAATGATGATAGGTGATGAGTGTACACATGCATATGAATGAAATGGCTCCCGTATCTCAATCCACATAAAAATAAATCTTCCCTCAACATAAATATAATACAATCAGCCCTTCATATGCATAGGTTCTCCAACTATGAAGTCATACAAATATGGGTGTAAAATATCACAATAAATTCCAAAGTTTAAAAGTGATGAATATTGACTTTCACCTGCTGGCACTTCTTTACCTGTCGTCTCCATTATATTAACTACGACAATGAATCATGTGCTGTGCTAAGTCACTGACATTGTCTAGCTCTTCGGGATCAGTTGGACTAGGGCCCACCAGGCTCCTCCATCCAGGGGATTCTCCAGGCAAGGATACTGGACTGGATTGCTGTGCTCTCCTTCAGGAGATCTTCCTGCCCCAGGGATTGAAGCCATATCTCTTATGTCTCCTGCATTGGCAGGTGGGTTCTTTACCACTAGCACCACCTGGGAAGCCCCAAGACACATGAACATCAGTGGATCCACGGGGCATATAGAGAACCATTCCTCAAAGAAAACTGAAGAATGACTTTAAAACCTCAAACAAAACATGAGTATATATATTTCTTCAATCTGACAAGTGCCATGACCAATGAAGGACTATGTGAAGAATACTTCAAATTCGATTTGGTGAACACAGCCTAAGTTGGCAATATTTACTCCTCAAATGAATGAGAATGTCATTAATAATGGTCGTTTCAAATAAGTAGCCTGTGAAGCTGTTTATGCTTATTGTGATTCACAGTATACCACATTCACAGATTTCGATACTGTACATTTCTCAGTGGAAGCTTCTACATGGACTGCTGGGATCAGAGCTCTAACTCATACAGGCATACTTTTACTTTTAAACTGATTCTGCATGATAATAAAAAAAAAAACACTAAATTAACACCTAGACAGTGTTTGAGCTCTGTACTAAATGATTTTAAAGCTAGTAGATGGAATGAGCTGATGAGGAAGACTACAAACAAGTCATGTCCTTCAACTGGGTCAAACTGCTGATGGTCATACAAGTTAATGAAAAGTTAAGCCTGTTGTCATTAAATCTGTTTAAAAGAAATAATAAAACAAATTAGTAAATCTTGTTTTCTTATTAAACGTTGTATTATTTCTGCACAGCTTTCTTACTAGCATTAATAGAATACCTTCAATGATAACTTGTCACAGTGAAACAGATTCACATTCTACATCTATTCACATCCATACTTGATGCCACAGCTGTTTGATACTATTGCTTGAAAGAATATAACTTATGTGACTTCACAAACTACACACATTACTAATATAATAGGTATTAAAATAGCTTGAGTGACATGAGCATTAGGATTTAGTAGAGTTGCTCTCATGAATAACGATAGTATTATTCACTCCAGCCATAGTACTGGAATCTGTACATTAACACCGCTGCAAAGGAAACTGAAAGGATAGAATAATACTTGTCTATACTAAAGGAACTTCATAACTATAAATTTAATCCTACTGTAATCATTCAACATTGTATATTTTCTTTTAAACTAACTTTCATAGTTGGTCTCCTCTAACCTCTTCTGTGTCCACTTTATGCTATACTTATTGCTAACAGTAAAATTACCATGGGAGCTCTAATAAATTTTTTTTTACTTGCAATGCTAGTGATAGAATCAAAGGCTGATATCTACATCAAATGGGAGAAACATAATGGAAACTGTAAACAATTTTATGTAATAACATTGCCGTGTCTCTATACAGTCAAATGGACATTCAAAAGGACGTGATTTTTCTGAATGTTTATTTCAGAAAGTTACAATTGGATGACTGCAAACAATAAAACTAATAATATATTAATAAACAATATTAATAGTATACAGTTGGTCATTCTTTTTCCTATTCTACCACAGCTAACTGACTGGAAGTCAGTTTTAGTAACTACTACTAACATAAGACCCTCACCAATAAGTGAAGATATATAGGAAAATCCATAATAGAACTAAAAACCATCAAAGATAAAATGATGATAAAAAAAAATACAGTGACATCTTAGTGGGTATAAGAAACAGGATGATTATGAAAGCAAAGCCAACAATCATGTACAGGCCATGGAAGCCTGTGTCTGTCATGAGTGTGGACTTTTTATCCTTCATCTAAGGTTGTAAAAAGTGCTTTGTAAAATCCTGAGGTTTGCAGCAGTTGTAACCTCCTGAAGAGACTGCAATAAAAAGGATTTCTAGAATATCCTGATGATTTCCATCTACTAGGCTGTGGTCAAGCTCAGAGAGAAACGGCATGTTGCTACTCAGCCTAGTATAAGTGTAGAAGCAACACCTCAGTGATTAAACCTTTAGAGACTCGACAAATATGAGAATGACTGGTATGACTAAACCTTCAGAAGTACCTTCTCGGACCTCCCGTCATATGCACAAGCATAATGAAAACACTGAGTCTTCATGGTCTCACACAAAATTAGACTCACTTATGACTTTGCTTTGATAGGAGTTGAACTACTCATTGTTAAAGAGAAATGATCCTTTCTTCTCTGAAGATTTGTTAATCATTCAGTTGGGTGTGGTGAATAAAATACTTAAGGATCTAAAACATAAAAATGCAATAGGCAAAGCACATAGAATTTTTGCTCCCTTTCTCAAACGATGGAATATTTTGTATTTGCACTGATTTTATGTCTTGACTTTGTGTACAATTATATATTGATATTTTTAGTTGAAATACAATAGGACTAAAATATTGATATAACACTAATAAATCATGTTGGTATGTGTGGTTGTCACATATGATTCACAGGACATTTAAATTCACAGTTGTCAATGTAAAGGATTAATGCTATTTTGCTTCTTCATGAATCTATACCATGAATGAACAGCGTTTCTCAAAATATTTCACTGAGGGAACTACAAGGATGATAGGCATAATACTATCCTTCAACTCATGGATTTCTAAGCATCGCTCACAATGCAGATCTGATTTCCAACATTAGGGTTCTTTCAGTGTCCTTGAACAGCATTTGTTTTTCTGTATACAGAAGAAAAACACTCATGAGTATCAAACTTGTTCACATAAAACGAGTGTATGAAATGTTATCTTCTCAACCCAGGGATCAAACCCACATCACTTCCATCTCCTGCACTGGTAGGCAGATTATTTACCGACTGTGCCACCTAGGAATCGATATACATTTCAATAACCACTGCCATCAGCTTCTACTGTTCATGACCGAAGTAGGAGAAAGAACATTGGAAGAAGTATTCATAAGTGTACTCATAAGAAGTATTCATAAGTCAAGGAACTGTTATACTGGGTACTCCAGTTATTTCTGGGACAAGTCAATTCCTCCAATGATGATGGGTATAACTGAAAAATTATTACAAATTCATGGGATGTGAGGTCTACACGATAAATGTGTTCATCTTATGCTACTGCTTCAGGCATGCCTACTTCAGCATGAAGGACTGCACTTAAAGGGATGACTGCTATTCCAGATCAAGCAACAGATACTGAAGTACAGATCATTGTCCTTTGCTGAAAATAATCAGCAGTTTGACAACATATGTAAGATGCCAGAGCAAGCCTTGGGATGGAACTCTAAAAACAGGTTAGGCCCTCTTTTTGCCAAGCCCTGTGATAAAATACAAATCAAAAAAAGAAAAATAGCCTCAATTTTGTCATAACTTCCTCACCTTTTCCTTCTGGATGGCAGGAAGCAGACATTGAGGCCAGATTACTGCAGGATTTAATTGTGAGCTAACATTGGGGTGGGGGTGGGGGGTGGAAGCTCATCACTCTAGTAATAATGTGGCTCCATTAAACCGTTTGACTTTCATTCACTTCATGTACATAGAGTTCTATAATCCTTCATTAAGGAATTAAATAAGCTATACTTCCTTACATCTTCACAATCTCTTGGTTTACACTAATGTAAATTCCTAGTCCACCACTCATACAATGAGTGTTTACAGGGAGTAATAGTGCATAAATGATGATGAGCAATGACAGGAAGTTTATTTGTTCTCTGCTTGAGTTCTCTATTTTTTATATAATCGATCAGTGAAATGTACTTACAGATGTGAATATTTTAGTGTCATGTATAAATACATGTTGAGTACTGCTATGATAACTCATAGTGTTGGCACAATAATTATTATGGCTATTATCTCTTTTTCATATATTCCTTTTGAGATTCTGTTCCATTATACATTATCATAAGATATTCTATAGTTTCCTAAACTGTACAGTAAGTCCTTGCAGTTTCTTTCATATATAGTACTATGTATTTGTTAATAATTCAAACAAAAATTGGTACACAAATATTCATAGTGACATTATTCACAATAGCCCAAAGGTAGAACCCATTCAAGTGTCCATCGGTGGGTGAATGAATATGCAACACAGGGTATATTCAAAAGCTTGAACAGAATTCTACCAACCAAAAAAAAAAAAAATGAAATGGTGCTGCCACTGTGCAAGACATTACAGAAATTACTCCAAGATCAACACATGGAATAATGATATAGTTCAATTCTAATTCATACTATGTACCCAAAAGGTTTAGAAAAAGGGGCTGAAAAAAATGCATATTTCTTCAGTCATATTCACAACCGCATGATTCACACTGGCAAACAACAGAAGCAATCTAAGTGTCCATGGCAGCCAATTCCATAAACAAACTGTGGTATACACACAACGGAATACGATTCAGCCCTTAAAAGTCGGTAATTCTGACAATGCTACAATGTGGACAAACCTTATGGTCATTATATTAAGTGAAATAAACCAGACCAAAAGAGGACAAATGTTCTGTGATTCCACTAGTATGAGATATCCAAACAAGTCAAATCCAAAGCCAGAAAAAGCAGAAAGTGATCCCCAGGGATCAAAGAGAGTTCATGTTTCATGGACCCCACGCAGTTTCCCTTGGGGAAACTGACTTCCCATGACATCTTCAAAACCAGTTATAAAAATAATTGGAAGCCATATCCAATCAAATGAATGTAGACATAATTTTACAATTTACACCAACCTCACTCAAACCTCTCAACAGACAAAAGGCAAAACTGTATCTATGGTACCTCAGCACTGCTTAAAACTGTATCTACACTACCTCAATTTTGCTTATGAAATTTAACAACAACAAAAAAAAACACTAAAGTCTATCCAAAAAATGATATAAAACATATATAACATGAACTTTAAAAAATTGGAAATTTAAACTGTGAAAAACCTTATTCACAAAACTTAAACACAAGCCACAGAAAAATACATTTACAAAATACATATCTGATAAAGGATTGTACTCCAACTATACCAAAAAATCTGGAACAAACAACCTCATTAAAAATGTATAAATCTGAACACCTGGCCAAAGGAAATATACAGATAGTAAATAAGCATATCAAAAATACTCAAAATCATATATCATTAGGAAATTACAAACTAAAACAACAGTGAGGTAGCACTGCAAACCTATGAGATCCAGTAAACTCAAAGGGGGCGGGGCTTCTCTGGTGGCTCAGCGGTAAAGACTCTGCCTGACAAGGCAAGAGACTCAAGTTTGATCCCTTACCCGGGAAGACCCCACATGCCACAGGGAAACAGCTGGATTCTTCCACAGCTAAACAAGGCTCACCTGTGACCTGCACACTACACGTCTAGCACTTGGTAAACAGCTTTGAAAAAGCGTCCAGACAAACACTATCACACAACTACACACAACAGCTCTACTTGTAACAGCTGAAGCCTTTCAAACATCAGGATGTCTTCGGTAGACGACTCTGCAAGCAAACTGGGATACATCCAAAGTGAAGGGGTGCAAATGTTACCCCAAACTATACTGCTTCAGCATGAGAATTAGCTGGACCCAATTAACTTTTTTTTAAGAGGACACATGATTGTCTCTGAAACCCAAGTTCAAGACGGCTCTTCTGTGAGTCACATTTACCAGAGAAATCTCATTTCAAAGGAATCCTCTGTATATACCAGATAGAAGGATGACAGTTTTATGAAACTCTTTTTTTTTTTACCAATAGGGAAAGCTAAGACATAAATCTGTACAACAACCATACCCTTTCTTTCCTTTGGTTTTATTTTTTTAATGATTATTTGCTTTTTATTTGGCTGCGCCAGGTCGACCTTTGTTGAGGCAAGCCAGATATTTAGCTACAGCATGCAAATGCTTAGTTGTGTCATGGGAGGTCTAGTTCCCTATCAGGGATTGAACCTGGGCCTCCTTCTTTGGGAGTGTCCAGTCTTAGCCACTGGACCACCAGGAAGCCCCTGTTTTGTTTTTAGATGAAGATGGTATCTAAGGTGATAGCTTGGGCCATTTCAGTCACTGACTCAGTTTCCTGAGTTTCTCCAAAGCATGCACAAGGTACACATTATTAAACTGGTTTGCAAAACAAGTAAAGATAATTCATAAGACAACATCTTATGCTTACAAATATATAAATGGTAAATGGCATGTTATTTATTTTTAATTACTATGGGGAAAAAAGAATGCAGTATTCATACATGCTACAACATGAATAAACATTAAAACCATCTTCAGTGAAAAAAATCCATATAGAAAAGGCCACCCAGATCCAATATTCACCATGTCTGCTTTAAATCCATCAAGTTTGTCCAAATAACTGAAAATCTCAGTAACACTCTAAAAAAAGAAAAAAGGATGAGGATGGAAAAAAAGATATATTCATACAATTGAACAATTGCTGAAAGTGGAAGTGGGGCTGTGGATTACATTATAATGTAGAAACCATATGATTTCCTGATGTTTGAGGTTATGTGCTGGTTCTACAGGAGAATGCACCCATTTTGGATAAAACACATACAGTATTTTAGATGATGTGGCAAATATGAGTACTTTTCCCATTGCTAGGAGTTTTCTGTACATTTTAAATTGCTGGAAAGTAAATTATGTTTCAAAGCAATCATGCCAATACCATAAAAAAAATCAGATTAGACAGGCATGAATCTTTCTTATACAGGCCAAGACTTACCCAGACGAAGTTCAAGGGAAGCTGTGATGCTCACTGCCCTTGAAGGAGTCCACATGGAATGAAGAAGTACTGTGGGAAGTCTGTTAGTAACCACCATGTCTTGGGTCCTCTGGATGACCTATTGCAGGAGAGACAGATTTTACAAATAAAATTTTCACTTCACAAAAAGTTGTTAGACTACATTTAGTAAAGCTGAATCATTTCGAATCAATTTACCATCATATAAAATACTATAATTTGCAATCCCAATCAGTATACAAAAATCAGTTGCATTTCTATACACTAATAACAATCAGAAACAAAAATTAAGAAAATCCCACTTATAATTGCATCAATAAAACATCTAGCAACGAACTTAATCAAGGACATAAAAGGCCAGTAGTCAGAAAACTAGAAAGCATTGGTAAAGAAATTAAAGAAAACACAAATAAACAGAAAACTATTCCATGCTCATGCACTGGAACAATGAGGAATTAAAATGTCCACTCCAACCAAAGCCATCAACAAATACACTGACTGCAATCACAAAATCATATTCAATGGCACTTTTCACAGAAATAGAAATACTCCTAATATTAGGCTGCTAATACTGAACAGAACCTTAAACAGCCAAAAAGTCTCTGAGAAAGAAGAACACAGCTGGACGCATCTTCCTCTCCGACTTCAAACTACATCACGGAGCGGTAGGAAGCACCACAGTGAGGAACTGGCAGGAACACAGACACGTGGACTCGCGGAAGGCATAGAGAGCCCAGGAGTGAAGCCACATGTACGTGGTCAGTTCATGAACATCAAACCGGGAACGAGCGAAGAGGAAAGGACAGTCTTCTCAAGAAACAGTGTCAGGAAAACTCGCCACCTGCACTGAAGAACATCACTGGTCATCCTCCACATCATCTAACAGAAATCTAACTGAAAACCCGCCGTTTTGCACATGGAGCTCTCCCCCCGCGCCCCGAGTCCTCTGAGATGGCCCTCCGGTCAGCGCTCAGCTGGACACAGGAAACGTCTACTTCGTCCTCATTTTTCCCTCCTGCAGCGCCTCCCTGCTGCGGCACTGAGGCGAGCCCGCTCCTCTCAGCCTGGACGCAGCCCCGTTTCCAGAAGCCCGAGCCCTGACGGCCCTGAGGAGAGAAAGCTCCCGCCAGCTGGTCACCGAGCCCAGTCTGAGGGCAGAGCGTCCTACGCCCGCGGGTCAGAGCGGGCTTTGGCGCCCCCTGCGGGCCGCCGGACAAGAGCGGGCAGCCCCGCGCTCACACAGCCCAGAGGGCTCACCCAGAAGCAGCTCTGCGCCGAGCGCTCAGATTGGAAGCCCAAATCCAAATGGAGCCAAATAGCTCCACGACCCTCCTCAAAACACGGTAAGCAACAATCAGAGCCTGTATGGAATGCGGCCATAAAAAGGATCACATTTAAGGCACTTCTAATGAAGTGGATGAACCTAGAGCGTATGAAACAGGGAAGTCAGTCAGAAAGAGAAAAACCTGAACTCTAGAAAGATGGTCCTGACTAATCTGTTCACGCAGCAGCAATTAAGATGCAGACATAGAGAACAGACTTACGAACAAGGGTGGGGAACAAGAGGGAGAGGGTGAGATGAACGGGGAGAGCAGCACGGATGCATGGACACCAACCTTGGTAACTAGACAACCAGTGGGAAATTGCTGTCTGCCTCAGGGAACTCAAACTGGGGCTCTCTGATAGCCTGGAGAGGTGGGAATGGGCGGGATGTGGGAAGGAGATTCAACGACGAGGGGCCACACGTACCCCTATGGTTAATTCATGTTGATGTATGACCAATCAAACCAATATTGTAAAGCAATGATCAATCAACTAAAAATAAATAACTGTTAAAAAAAAAAGATGGAATGAAATGAACATAAACAAACTTTGCAACACCGTAATTCAATTTAAAAAACCATAAAAATTTTAGAAAACAACAAAAAATCTACATGACCTTTGATCTGGTGATTAGTTCTAACACAACAACAAAAAAGCCAACTTACCAAATTATTAATATAAATTATTTAAAACATTGATTTTTACAATTTTATACATTTACTCTGTGAAGGACCTTACTCGAGAGAACCAAAAGACAAACTCTTAAATGAACCACTGACCACCCACCCTTGCCAGGCAACAGAGAAGAGAAAACACTTGCAGGAGTCATCTTCCAACAGGAGGTCCTGGTAAGGAACAAGGAACTAACAAGCTGCCACCAACCAGAATTCTGGAGAGGTCAAAAGGAGATGGGAGACTCCAGTCCAAATGTCCAAACCTCTCAGGATCCTCCTTGCTGGAATCCATCTCGGCTGAGAGATGTGTGTGCCCCCAGGAAAGATCCCAATTCAGGTATGACTGGCAAGAGACAAACCAGAAACTAACCCAATGACCATAAAACCTGAGACTGTGAGGCATGTGGCAGAGCAGTTCTCTCCATTTCCCTCACCCCCTGCCCTCTGCCCCGGCAGCCCTTCCCAATAAAGTCTCTCGCTTGCACAGCACTCCTCTCCTCAAACAACTCATTTCCAAGTGTCAGACAAGAACCCACGCTCAAGACCTGGAAGGGATCCCCCTTCCTTCATCAAAACCAATATCCAGGAGAAAATATCTTCAAAATGCTATCTTGCAGAGAAGGAAATGGCACCCCCTCCAGTATTCTGGCCTCAGAAATCCCAGGGACAGAGGAGCTTGGTGGACCACAGTCCAACAACAGCAGGGCATTCTAAGGGGAGGAAACAGTCCCAGGGAAGTTGAGGTGCTCGCCAAAGGCCCCAGAGCTTTCAATAGCACAGCCAGAACTGTGGCTGAGGACTGCCAGCTGCCAGGCCTCTTGATCCTGGCCTCTCTCACCAGATACATGTGCAGAAAACTAGAATCAAAACTACGCCTGAGGGCTTCCCTGGAGGCTTCGTGGTAAAGACTCTGCCCCAGTGCTGGAGATGCAGGTGTGATCCCTGGGATGGGAAGACCCCACATGCTATGGAGCCCGTGTGCCACAACTGCGGAGCCTGTGCTCTAGAGCCTGGAAGCCACAACGCCGAGCTGACACACTGCAACTACTGAAGCCCGTGAGCCCCACAACGAGAGGAGCCACTGCAGGGAGAAGCCCGCACACCACTAGTTATGGCCCATGCTCACCCAAACTAGGGGAAAGCCCACACACGAAGACCCAACACAGCCAAAAATAAATACAATCGTTTTCCTAAAAAAAAAAAAAAAAATGCATGTCTGACAAAGAATCTGCACTCAAATTGTCCAAGAACGCTAGAGCAAACAAGCCCATTCATAACTGGTAAAGACTGAAATAGACACCTGGCCACGGAGGGTACACTGATAGTAAACAATCATACAAAAACATACTCAAGATACTGGTGGAATGCATGCACAGCCCCCTTTGGAAGACAGTCTGACAGTTTTTGCAGTAACCACATGGGACAAGCACTGAATTCTATACATGACAAGTGGTGGAAGCCAGGTATCTTACCTTTGGAATGGGAAGTTACAGATAAACAAAAGGAAAGGTTACAAGATCCATGGAGACATCGTCACAAATTACCTTTAACTGAATATGTTCAAAGGTAACCTGGAATACATGTATATATTTCCATGTATTGTCAGCCGAGCATATTTAGTTCCTACATGTATGTTTTAAATATCATTCCCTAATAAAAGGGAACAGGAAACATCCCTGGTGGCCCAGTGGTAAAGAATCTGCCTACCAGTGCAAGGAACATGAGTTCAATCCCTGGTCCTAGAAGATTCTACATGTCCAGGGGCAACTAAGCCCCCATACAGCTATTGAGTCTTGCATGCTCCAGAGCCCAAGTTCTGCAACCAGAGAAAGTGCTGCAATGAGAAGCCATGGCACGGCACCTAGAGGGTAGGCTCTGCTCACTACAACTAGACAAACTAGCAATAAAGTCCCAGCATAGTAAAAAATAATTCAATGTTAGAAAAAAAGAACAGAAGTTCTTTGAAGAAATGACTGAGACTAGGGGTGAGACAGTAAATATATGAGCCAGGTTAATCTTAAATTATGAGAAAGTAAAGACAACTATCAAGCTGTCCAAACTGATAAAAATGAATGATTACACAGTTTTATCTGTATACACTAGCAAATAACAATCTGAAAAGGAATTTAAAAAAATTCCCTTTCAATAATGTCAACATTAATAAAATATTTTTCCGTGGATGTAATGAGGATGACAAGACTGGCACACTGGAAATTCTACATGAGTGCTGAAAAATATCCTAAATACATGTAGAGATATTCCATAGCGATGGAAAGACTTAAGATGGCAATACCACGGAATGTATCTTCATTCTGAAATGAAGATTCAATGTGAATTACAAAAGGCTAAAAGGTTGTTGCTAGACCATGAATGATGACAGGATTCTTGGCCTCTAGAGGAGAAGTGAATCCAGGGCCAGTGACGAAGCTTGATCGCTCAGAGCTTTTGTGTCATAAAGTTTTATTAAAGTATAAAAGAGATAGAGAAAGCTGCTGACATAGACTACCCCCTGCTAGTCTTTAGCCAGATGTTATACAGCCACTAGCAGTCTGCTAATGAAAGAAAGGTGATGTCTCAGAGAATGACACCAGGGCCCTCACCCACAACATGCATTGAGATAACATTGGCAGCAGGTGAGTCATCCTGGTCCATAAAATGATTGACATGAATCTTGAAAAAAGGCAGATTTCCAAGCAAATATATAGTTTCCTTAACATAGATTAGGACAACAAGGTATGAGTAAAACATACTGTTTGTCAAGTTGGTTCTGAGCCTTTAGGAGGAATGACTTGAAGACAGAGTCTAGGGTAAATACATAGTATATTAACATAGCTTAAGACAAACATTTCCATAAGAAGAATGCATTGCTTAGTTCAAGGTTTGAGAAAAGTTAAATTCAGGTGGAGCCAGGAGTCTTCATGGCAACACAGAATTTTAAGAGAAACCTCCTTTTAAATTTGTATCAAGAAAGGGAAAAACTGTAACATTAGTTTGTTTCCTCCTGGCTCTTAAGAGAGAGGTAAAAAAAAAGTCTGACACTTGCAGCCTATTCCCTCTGTCTGGAGACCCCTGGCCTTCCTGCCTGTTACCCTCTCCGGGCCTTTAGGAAGCAATACACAAGCTGACCCTAACATACACTTGGAACGACAAGGTACTCCAAAGAGCCAAAACAATCACACGAGTCTGCAGTTCAAAAGTCCTCTGGTGTGCTGGGCTAAGTCGCTTCAGTCATGTCAGACTGTCAGAGCCCGCCAGGCTCCTCTGTCCATCGGAATTTTCCAGGCAAGAACACTGGAGTGGGTTGCCACGCCCTCCTCCAGGGGATCCTCCCAATCCAGTGATCTAATTCCTGCATTGGTGTGTACGTTCTTTACCACTAGCACCACCTGGGGCAAAAGTGCCTAAATGGAGATCAGGGAAACCTAGTTAGGAGAAGGGACTCAGAGAAAAGGAAGTGAAGGAAGGAGATTCTTAGTCCCACTCAGAGAAGCTGAGCAGGTAGTTCTGCAGGTGGAAGAGGAGGAGGAAGCAGGCTGGAGCTATGTAGAAGATGAAAGAGGGAACTAAAGCAGGGGCCCCCAACCTCTAGGATCTAATGCCTGATGATTAGAGGTGGAGCTGAAGAAATAATAGGAATAAGTGTTCAGTCACTCAGTCGTGCCCAACCCTTTGTGACCCTACGGACTGTAGCCCACAAGACTCCTCAGTCCATTGAATTCTTCAGGCAAGAAACCTGGAGTGGGCTGTCATTTCCTTCTCCAGGAGATCTTCCTGACCCAGGGATTGAACCCAGGTCTCCCGTATTGCAGGCAGACTCTTTACCAACTGAGCCACCAGGGAACAGAAAGAGAAAGAGAGTGCACAATAAATGGACTGCACTTGAAACATCCCCAAGCCTTCCCCCACCCCTGTCTGTCAAAAAACCGTCTTCCAAAAAAATTCCCAAGGTCAGGGAAGGAACTTCAAGTGTACTCAGCTGTCCCAGGTTGCTGGCTTAGGGAGATGCTGAAGCAGGGGTGTCCCAAGAGGTAGAACCTCCCTTGCATGGGGTCCTCAACAGACCTCTGATAGCCTTGGTGATGATTGGAGAGATGTTTCATTTTTTTTAATATCCCTGTTGGATAAACTTAAAACTTAGCAATTCTTCTACAGCCTTCCTAAGGAAAAGTTTTTCTTTCTTCACTGACCCGTGAAGTACCAACTGTGATGATCACTGTTCTAATATACCTCATAGTGTTGCTGACACTATGGATATAATTGTGTGAAATTGAACTTATTCAATAAAACTGATGAAGCATCTGCCCTGTGCCCAGCACTTTCCAAGAGTTGGGGAGTATAATGAAAATACTCCATAAGATGCACAGCTAGTAGGCACATTCTTTATAAAAGCCTTTTACACTTCCACCAATAGTTTATTCTCAATCTCAACACTTGCCAATTAATGACCATGCTGGGTAGGAAGCTCATTAAAAACCCAGGAGCCAGGGTTCTTGGAAGGATATCCCATTCTCTCTTGAACAGTCCTCCACCCTCTCTGGGTCTCAGTTTCTTCATCTGTAAAATCATGGACAATTGACTATAATTCATTCCTGGAACCCAAGCCTATTGAGACGGATGGGAAATATTACTTCAAGTCCTGGATGATAGACCAGATTTAAAGAAAAATATGTCATTGATGCTTTTCAGTCAAACAGACAAATACAATGAAGGAAGGAGACCCTGGCCCTAAGGGATTTGCCTAGGGGTCTAGTCTGGGAAATTCTTACACATCAGGACATGGCTCCAAGCTGGATTTCCACAAACAAGAACATCCATGCAGAGGACAAGCCTGCAGAGCTCTGTGCGCATCAGCCACAGGAAGAGACTGCCTCCCGACGGCCAGCAGCATTTACAAGTGACCTCCTAAGGTCTTCACCAAACTACAGGGGCACCTCTGGGTTTTCTGTTTCCCTCACTTTTCTGACTCAGAAAAACACACATTTCTTCACAGAATGCGACAGTGAAAGGAAAATAGACCTTCAATTTTTAGACCCCAATTTGGAAAAAACTTGGAGCTTTTTTTTTTTTTTTTATTAAAGCACCACATAATTTAAAAATTTTACATGTTCTAATTATTCAGTTCCAAAACACCACACTTATTGCACAGGGTCCCCATGGAAAGACCCCCTGTCAGCAGGACAGCCACAGATTCCTCCAGGAAAGGGCAGCAAGGTGCCCTCCTCCCTTCTTTTCCGCCTGGGTGGCCACCAGGTTTTTAAATCCATGCACCCTACTAAGTTTCTAGGGTGCAATTCGTGGACCCTTCCCTTTCCCATCCCAGCAGGTGATCAAGGGCCCGCTGGCAGGCAAAGTGCCAGAAGCAGGGCTGGGCCAGCCGGCCAGAGTGCAGGCTGTGGAATCCCAGCAGGTGAAATCACCAGGCAGGATAAATCCCTTGGACTTCCTGGGGACCTCGCTGCAGGCACTAGGCTGCTTGGGAAAACCGCGGGTCTGAGCTTGATGCGAAGGGGTAAAGTGGTAAAGGCTTTGACGCCAGTGGCGAGGCCTTTCTGCGACCGCCAAGTTAGGGGGCTCCGAAACTCTGCCAACAGAGAGGGCAGAATATGTGGTTCCCTGCTCCACCCTGCGCCACCGAGCCCCAGTTCCCTTACCTGTGGTCCGCACCCCTCCGCTCCACTCACTGGATGCCGATTGATGGGGAACCAGGAGCCCACGAAATGGGCGTTCCCTGCCGCAATGGAGAGCCCTGAGACCTGGGCCCCACTGCCTAGGAGCTCGGAGGAGGCGCGCTCCGCCCCCGACGCGGGCCAAGTATGCTCCGCCCACACGCCGACTCCCAGGAGAGGCCTGAGGGCCTCTCTACTGCCGCCAGGTGATCTACTGCCGCCAGGTGAAATCCATCCAGGAGCAAATCCACCCCACCGAGACAACCCAAGCTTTTTATCAGCTGTGAAGTGAAGTCGCTCAGTAGTGTCTGACTGTTTGTGACCCCATGAACTGTAGCCTACCAGGCTCCTCCGTCCATGGAATTTTCCAAGCAAGAGGAAATGGGTTGCCATTTCCTTCTCCAGGGGATCTTCCCAACCGAGGGATCGAACCCTGGTCTCCCGCACTGCAGGCAGACGCTTTACCATCTGAGCCACCAGGGAAACCCCACGCTAGGTACCTGGAAAGGGGGAGGCGGGCGAGGCGCAAGGCTCGCCCCGCGGGCCACCGCCCCGACGTCGACCCCCACCGCGTCCCAGCCCGCGGCCGCCCGCGGGCCTGGGCGCTGCCGGCCCGTAGGCATGGGGGCCCCATCGGGCGCCGGTCGACTGCCGCCCGAAGGTCCACGCTGACGCCAGACGACCACCCCTACATCCCCCCGAAACGGGGCAGAGCCCTCCTCCACCACCTCGCACACCCGTACGGCTGACCCCTGGACCCCGTCCTCTCCCCTCAAACACCGGGGCCCCCTACCCGCGCCCGCTCCCCAGGAACCCTTCTCCCCCCACCACCAAGGGCAGAGGGAAGGGGCTCCGACGGGAAGCGTGGCGCCAAGCGGGCAGGGGACACGACACAGGTAAGAGGGCGAGACAACCGGACAAGACAGCCGCGGGAGGCGTGGGGAAGGGGGGTTGGGAGCAAGCCTCTAGGCTCGGAGGGCGTGGGGAGGCGCCTGGCGACCGCGCGGCAGGCCCAGAGCAGCGGACGACCGACGACCGGCCGAGACACACAGGCCCAGGGCCAGCGGCAGGAGGCTACGGGCAGGCAAGCGGCCCCGCGGCGGGGAGCCGCCACCCGTCACGCCGCACAGCCCTCGAGGCACGACCGGAGGATCCCGGCCCTGTGGTCCGCGGCGGGGGGGTGGGGAGAGGCCGGCGCCACGGGTAAAGGCGCGTGGTGTGGGGCGGGGAGGCTCTGAGCACCCCTTCCCCCCACCAACCCTCGGACCCAACCTCGAGGGAACGTGGCGGGGAGGTCGGGCAGAAGAGGGACACTGGAGACGACGCCACCGGGCGCGGGGCAAGAGTGGCGGGCGGGGCGCCAGGCCGGGGATGGAGGGGCGGGCGGGAAGGCGGAGGAGAGCGCGTTTCCCACCCGACCCCCACTCTGCACGCCGCCCCCCCACCTTCTCGCGCGGCTCCTCATCCTCTTCAACCAGAAAGGCCATCCGACCGGACCGCCAGCCCCAGGGGCGCCTCCTTCCAGACGTCTTTCCCTCCCTTCCTTCCCATCCCGCTGGTGCAGAAGAGGCTCAGGGGCGGGGTGGGGCGGGGTGGGGCGGGGCCGGGCGGGGCGATGATATTCTATAGAACCAGAGAAAATTGGTTAAAATAAAATTTTTTCTTGCAAATTGTAAACCTGGTTCTTTTGCATATGCAATTAAAAACAATTAGCTTGTTAAAAAGGCCTGCCTAGGGCAAAGCTTGAAGTTAACCCTTTCCTTGGAAAACACTGCCCACTTTGCCTGAGACTTCAGCCTTGGGCAAATGAGAACTTCAAGCCCCCCCACCCACCCAGAAAAGGAGGTCAAAGAGATATTTTAAATCTTAGGCGGAAAACTAGAAGATCTCTGTCTGTCTGTGTGGATTTATGTAAGTCTCAGAGTGAGTCTTCTGTTTTTTGATAATATTGCTGAAGTTGTGAGTTCTTATTTAAATAATCTAAAGAAAAGGAAGCCCTTACAAATCAAACAGTTCTAAATACAAGAAAAAATTGACCTAAATGAATTTTAGATTCATATGAACTGGGAAATAGTCAATATTAAATAGTATTTTTTTTTTTTTTTGCTACTCTAATATAGACATGTCCAAGAGTCATTAACATTAAGCATAAAATTTTCATAGTGCCTAGGTTTATTATAAGTTAAATATTGCTATATTGTTATATCTGTCACAAGCTTGTCAACAAAGTTCCTCTAAAAACAAACAAAAAATCTCCTAAAAATGCAAATGTGATATGAGTTTTTAGATAAACTATTAAAAATATTTATACTTTAAAATATCTGTCTATAATAGTCTTGATTGAAGGCAGAGGAGAAGGGGACAACAGAGGATAAGATGGTTGGATGGCATCACTGACTCGATGGACATGAGTTTGAGCAAGCCCTGGGAGTTGGTGATGGACAGCGAAGCCTGGCATCCTGCAGTCTGTGGGGTCACAGGACATGGAACAACAGACTGGTTCCAAATAGGAAAAGGAATATGTCAAGGCTATATATTGTCACCCTGCTTATTTAACTTATATGCAGAATACATCATGAGAAACACTGGACTGGATGAAGCACAAGCTGGAATCAAGATTGCCAGGAGAAATATCAATAACCTCAGATATACAGATGACACCACCCTTATGGCAGAAAGGGAAGAAGAACTAAAGAGCCTCTTGATGAAATTGAAAGAGGAGAGTGTAAAAGCTACCTTAAAGCTCAACATTCAGAAAACTAAGATCATTGCATCTTGCCTCATCACTTCATGGCAAATAGATGGGAAAACAGTAGAAATGGTGGCAGACTTTATTTTGGGGGCTCAGAAATCACTGCAGATGGTGACTGCAGCCATGAGATTAAAAGAAGCTTGCTACTGCTGCTGCTAAGTCACTTCAGTCGTGTCTGACTCTGTGCGACCCCATAGACAGCAGCACACCAGGCTCCCCCATCCCTGGGATTCTCCAGGCAAGAACACTGGAGTGGGTTGCCATTTCCTTCTCCAATGCATGACAGTGAAAAGTGAAAGTGAAGTTGCTCAGTCATGTCTGACTCTTAGCGACCCCATGGACTGCAGCCTACCAGGCTCCTCCATCCATGGGATTTTCCAGACAAGAGTACTGGAGTGGGTTGGCATTGCCTTCTCTGAAAAGATGCTTATGACTTGGAAAGAAAGTGATGATCAAACTAGACAACATATTAAAAAGCAGAGACGTTACTGTGCCAACAAGGATCCATCTAGTCAAGGCTATGGTTTATCCATGTGTCATGTATGAATGTGAAAATTAGACTATAAAGAAAGTTGACTGACAAAGACCTGATGCTTTTGAACTGTGGTGTTGGAGAACACGCTTTAAGGTCACTTAGACTACAAGGAGACCCAACCACTCCATCCTAAAGGAAATCAGGCCTGAATATACATTGGAAGGACTAATATGAATCTGAAACTCCAATACTTTGGCCACTTGATGTGAAGAGCTGACTCATTTGGATGTCACTTTGATTTCCCTGTGAGTGTGGGAGCCCGACCTAGGTGCAGGGCCTCAGGGGCTATTGCCACTGAATAATGACATTAAAGCAAACGCATTCCAGCCCTCTGTGACTCTCAGCACACAAGAGACTAGGAAAGCTGTCTATCTTGGAGGAAGGAAAGGCAGGCAACAGAATGTGTTTTCAGGGGTTTGGCTCCTCAGAGGTCGGACCTCCAAGCCTGCTCCGAGGGCTTCAATTCCCAAGTAAGGGCCGTGTGTCACCCTGCATGTTCTGAGCCTTGCAAACACATTTCTAGGTCAGTGCAGTACTGCCCATGAGGAAGGAGGCTGCAGGAGTGTGTCTGAGGGGGCCAGGTGCCATGCTGGGGTCACATGGCCGAGGGCACCTGGCACCTCCAATGGGCCCCTGGTGAAGAGTGGCAGGTCAGCACCTAGCTTGCGAAAAACTGAAGCAGGTAGCAAAGCTAGCTCTGGCAGGAGGAAGCAAACAGCCATGGGAGGCCTTTGCAAGCAGTTGCTGGGCCGCCCTGCGTTAGGGCTCCTCAGGCGAAAAAAGCCAGTTTGGGACCCAGGTCCGGGCTCCAGGGGGGCACCCAGGGTATTCTACCCGCAGGAGCCAAACCCAGTGCAGACAGGCCTAAGCTCGCGAGCTCGCTCCTGCAGAGCAAACGTGACGGAACAGCCATGTGGAGGTTGGCTGGACGTTCCCTGGGAGTGTGGGAGCCCTCCCTGGGCACAGGGCCCCAGGGGCCATTGCCACTGCCAACTGACCTCCCAGCCAGTGCTTCCCAGGCAGGGGTGACTCTCAGCCCACAGGCGGCTGGGGACGCTATCTTCCTTGGAGGTAGGAAAGGCAGCCCCAGAGAGTTGGTTTTCAGTCCTCTGTCGAGCGGCCAGTGTGTGGCTCCTCAGACGCCAGACCTCCAGGCCTGCTCCCAGGGCCTCAATTCCCGAGTCAGGGCCGGCTGTCTGCCTGCACTCTGCGAGGCTTGCAAACACATTGTTAGGTCAGTGCGCTCCTGCCCATGGGACAGGGGACTGTCCCATGGGGAATGAGGCTGCGGGAGTACGTCTGAGGGGATCAGTTGCCATGCCAGTGTCACCTGGCTGAGGGCACCTGGCACCTCCCATAGGCCCCTGGTGAGGGTTGGCAGGCTGGCCCCTGGTGTGCCGAATGGCAGAGTGGGAAGCAAAGCTAGCTCTGGCAGGAGGAAGCAACAGCCACGGGAGGGCTTTGAAAGCAGTTTCTGGGCCACTCCCCAGGTGAAAAATGCCAGTAGTGCCCCTAGGCCCAGGTTCCTAGGGGCACCCAGGGTGTTCTAGTGGGCGCCCAGGTTCCTAGTGGGTGCCCAGGGTGTTCTGCCCACAAGAGCCGAGCACGGTGCAGACAGGTCTAGGCTTGCAAGCTCGCTCCTGCAGAGCAAACATGACAGAAAAGCCATGTGGAGGTTGCCTGGATGTTCCCTGGGAGTGTGGAAGCCCTCCCTGGCTGCGGGGACACAAGGGCCATTGCCACTGCAAAGTGACATCCCCAAAAGCACTTCCTAGCCAGGGGTAACTGTCAGCCCGTGGGTGGCTGGGTCACTATCATCCTTGGAGGCAGGAAAGGAAGCCCCAGAGAGTGGGTTTTCAGGCCTCTATTGCGCAGCCAGCATGTGGCTTCTCAGATGCCAGATGGCCGGGCCTGCTCCCAGGGCCTCAATTCCTGAGTCATGGCCGGGCATCTGCCAGCACTCTGTGAGACTTGCAAACACATTCTTAGGTCAGTGCAGTCCTGCCCATGGGGAAGAAGGCTGCGGGAGTGCATCTGAGAGGGCCAGGTGCCATGCTGGGTTCATCTACCTGAGGGCACCTAGTGCCTCCCATTATCCCCTGCTGAGGGGTGGTGGGGCGGCCTCAGGCATACCCAATGAAGGAGCAGGGAGCAAAGCTAGCTCTGACAGAAGGGAGCAAACAGCCATGGGAGGCCTTTGAAGCAGTTGCTGGGCTGCCCTGCGTTAGAGCTCCCTGGTGAAAAATGCCTGTTGGGGCCCCTAGGCCCAGGCTCAGGGTGGGCGTCCAGGGTGTTCTGCTCGCAGTAGCCAAGCAAAGTGCAGACAGGGCAAGACTCAAGAGGTCTCTCTGGTAGAGCAAACCTGATGGAAAACCCATGTGGAAATTGCCTGTACGTTCCCTGGGAGTGTGGGAGCCCTCCTTGGGCCCTGGGACCCAGGGGTCATTTCCACAGCAAAATGACCTCCCAGCCAGTGCTTCCAAGCCAGGGATGACTCTCAGCCCGCAGGCGACTGGGGATGCTATCATCCTCGGTGGCAGGAAAGGCAGGCCCAGAGAGTGGGTTTTCAGGCCTCTTGTGCAGCCAGTGTGTGGCTCCTCAGATGCCAGACCTCAAGGCCTGCTCCCAGGGCCTCAATACCTGAGTCAGGGCCAGGTGCCTGCCTGCACTCTGCAAGCCTTGCAAACACATTCCTAGGTCAGTGCGGTCCTGCCCATGGGTGAGGAGGCTGTGGGGGTGCATCTGAGGGGGCCAACTGCCATGCCGGGGTCACCTGGCACCTCCCATGGGCCCTCAGCAAAGTGTGGTGGGCTGGCCCCTGGAATGACCAATGCCGGAGTGGGGAGCAAAGCTAGCTCTGGCAGAAGGAAGCAAACTGCCATGGGAGGCCTTTGCCAGCAGTTGCTGGGCTGCCCCACATTAGGGCTCCCTGGGCAAAAAATGCCAGTTGGGGCCCCTAGGCCCAGGCTCCAGGTGGGCACCCAGGGTGTTAGGAAATGCCAAAGAATGTTCAAGTTCAGTTCAGTTCAGTCGCTCAGTCATGTCCGACTCTTTGTGGGAGTTTGAGCATACTTTGGCATTGCCTTGCTTTGGGATTGGAATGATAACTGACCTTTTCCAGTCCTGTGGCCACTGCTGAGTTTTCCAAATTTGCTGGTATATTGAGAGCAGCACTTTCACAGCATCATCTTTTAGGATTTGAAATAGCTCAACTGGAATCCCATCACAATTGCACTCATCTCACATGATAGCAAAGTAATGCTCAAAATTCTCTAAGCCAGGCTTCAACAGTATGTGAACCATGAATGTTGAGATGTTCAAGCTGAATTTGGAAAAGGTAGAGGAACCAGAGATCAAATTGACAAATCTGTTGGATCATCAAAAAAGAAACAGAGTTCCAGAAAAATATCTACTTCTGCCTTATTGACTACACCAAAGCCTTTGACTGTGTGGATCACAACAAACTGTGGAAAATTCTTAAACAGATGGGAATACCAGACCACCTGACCTGCCTCCTGAGAAATCTATACACAGATCAAGAATCAACAGTTAGAACTGGACATGGAACAACAGACTGGTTCCAAATCAGGGAAGGAGTATGTCAAGGCTGTATACAATCACCTGGCTTATTTAACTTATATGCAGAGTGCATCATGAGAAACACTGGACTGGATGAAGCACAAGCTGGAATCAAGATTGCCAGGAGAAATAACAATAACCTCAGATATACAACAACACCAGCCTTATGGCAGAAATCAAAGAAGTACTAAAGAGCCTCTTGATGACTGTGAAAGAGGAGAGTGACCACAAAAGTTGGCTTAAAATTCAACATTCAGAAAAATAAGATCATAGCATCCGGTACCATCACTTCATGGCAAATAGATGGGGAAACAATGGAAACAGTGAGAGGCTTTATTTTCTTGGGCTCCAAAATCACTGCAGATGGTGATTGCAGCCATGAAATTCAAAGACACTTGCTCCTTGGAAGAAAAACTATGCCCAAACTAGACAGCATATTAAAAAGCAGAGACATTACTTTGCTGACTCAGGTCCATCTAGTCAAAGCTATGGCTTTTCCAGTAGTCATGTATGGATGTGAGACTTGGACTATAAAGAAAACTGAGCACTGAAAAATTGATGCTTTTGAACTGTGGTGTTGGAAAAGACTCTTGAGAGTCCCTTGGACTGCAAGGAGATCCAACCAGTCCATCCTAAAGGAAATCAGTCCTGAATAGTCATTGGAAGGACAGATGCTGAAGCTGAAGTTCCAATACTTTGGCCACCTATTGCAAAGAACTGACTCATTTGAAAAGACCCTGATGCTGGGAAAGATTGAAGGCAGGAGGAGAAGGGGATGACAGAGGATGAGATGGTTGGATGGCATCACTGATTCAATGGACATGAGTTTGAGCAAGCTCTGGGAATTGGTGATGGACAGGGAAGCCTGGTGTGCTGCAGTCCATGGGGTCACAAAGTGTTGGACAAGACTGAGAGACTGAACTGAACTGAAGCTCTTCCTAACTAAGGTCTTGGTGATGACTTTACCTAAGGCCCAGACACTGTCATTAATAACCTAACTGTTTCCCTATATAACACCCTAATTGTGGCCCTAACTCATGACCTGACAATGGTCCTATTTCTCTGATCCTGTTCCTTCATAAGGTCAAGAACCTCCTCCTCACACAGGCCCTGACACTGTCAATAATAATGACCTGACTTTTTCCCTAAGTAACACCCTGATTTTGTCACTAACTAATGCCCTGACACTGGTTCTAACTACTGCCCTGATGCTGGTCCTATTGAAAGCCCTGAGATATCCCTAAGGAGCGACCTTACCTGAAGCCTTGACACTGTCCCTAGCTTAGGCCTTGATGCTGTCCCTTATAGTCTATGCTGTCACTAAATATCCCTCTGATTCTGTCCATAAACAAGGCACTGAATATGTCCCTAATAAAGTCTCTGAAGTGTCCCTTATGAACAGCCTTAACTGTCTCTGCTAAGGCCATCAAGTTATCTCGGAGGTCCTGACACTGTCTCTAAGGCCCTGATTCTGGCTCTAATGGCCTGACGCTGACCCTTACTAAGTCGTTGCCCAGCAGTTTTCCCAGGCTGCTGGGCAGCTTTCTGTTCTCCTCATCTCTCGCCAGCTGCTGGCCATTGGCCATTCTGAGATTCTGTGCATCGGTGGTCACACAGAGGGTGTGCCTGAGGCGGCTTACCTACTGGAGGATGGTCATGGCCATTCTGAGATTCTGTGATGTGGTGGTCCCACACAGGGTGTGCCTGAGGAGCCTTACCTGCCAGAGGATAGTCATGGCCATTGTGAGATTGTGTGATGCGGTGGTCCCACACAGGGTGTGCCTGAGGAGGCTTACCTGCCGGAGGACAGTCACGGCCATTCTGAGATTCTGTGATGCGGTGGTCCCACACAGGGTGTGCCTGAGGAGGCTTACCTGCCAGAAGACAGTCATGGCCATCCCACCCTCCAAGGGACAGTGGCTATGGGTGGGAATCTCTCAGCCAGTGTCTGACCTCAGGTTCTGTGTCACTATTCGTTGTAAAACCCTTGGAGTTACTTCAGTAACATTTTTAAATGGATCTCCCCCTTGGCATATTTATAAGATAAATTTTTACTGAATTAAAATTCAGGAACATTATTAGAATGAGCAGGAAGACAAAGGATGTTCCCCAATGATCTATTACTTGGAGGATTTTACAATTCTCATGAGAAAACACTCACTCTCATCACCCTCTAGGCATCAGTATCAGATAGGAATCATCTGCATTCTTTATTTATCCCTCTGAATCTTTCAGAACCTTTCCTTCAGGAGAAATCTCTGGGCTCTTCAGGAACTGTGAGTGGCGATGTCAGGTAAATCTGAGACTGAAAAGCAAGAGGAAAAGAGAAGGTGAGGAGATGAGAATTCTTGATGGAGAAGCAGGGGCATCCATGTTCAATCTCAACCTGAGAGTCTGAATTAGTATCCAGTGAAAGGAAGGACCACCAGGACTTGGCCCCACTGGCCTTGTCACCTGGTGTGGGGACTGGAGACACCCAAACTGCCCTGGCCACTTTCAGAGAAATAAACACCATGGGAGAACACCATGGGACCCACATTGGAAAAGGTCATTGCTATGAAGTAAGATGTACTTTTCAAGAAAGTGAAGGATGATCCCTTGGTTCTCAAAGACTTGCAAAGATTCTGTGTCGTTCTGGAGACATGTTGAAGCCTCCAGTCTTTGAGGGCAGTGATGAGAAGGAACTGTGCTCAAAACCATCCAGCACTCACTCCTTGAGGGTGCTGAGGATGACCAGTGTCCAGACCAAGGGTGTTGTGTGCCTGAAACCCCCTTATCATCTGGGATGGAAGGGGCCCCACGGGCACCCCACTGGGTCAGCGGGGTCTCGGCTTGTAGGCTACAGACCTTTTTCGTGTACATGATCTCCAAACATCTTGTGCCATTTTGGATGGTGGATCTTTTTCCTTATTCCTTTTGTGCACAACAACTTCTGTTTTGAAGAAGTCTAATTCATCTCTTTTGTCTTTTTTTGTTTGTGGTTTTGGTAGCAGGTCTAAGAAATCATGGCCAAATCCAAAGTCATGAAGTTTTTCTCTCATGTTTTCTTCTATGGGGTGTATAATTTTGGTTCTTACATCTAGGCCTTTGATCCATTTTGAGTTGATTTTGAATAGTGAGGGAAGTAGGGGTCCAACTTTGTTCTTTTGCATGTGGGATCTGGTTGTCCCAGCACCTGTACTAAATGTTGGGGAAAATATTTGCAAATGATGCCACCAAAAAGGCCTAATTTCCAAAATACACAAACAGCACATGCATCTAAAAAAAATAAATAATTAAAAAATGGGCAGGTATAAATAGACATTTCTCCAAAGAAGACATACAGATGATCAACAGGCACATAAAAAGACCCTTCACACTGCTAATTATTAAAGCAATGCAAATCAAAACCACAATGAGGTATCACCTGATAGTCGTCAGGACGGCATCAATAAAATGTCTACAAATAACAAACGCTGGTGAGGGGGTGGAGAAAACGAAATCTCATACACTGTTGGTGGGAATTGATGCAGCCATTGTGGAAAACAGTATGGAGGATCCTCAAAAAACTAAAAAGTTGCCATATGAATTAGCAATCCCACTCCTGGGCATATATCCAGACAAAGCTATAATTCAAAAAGATACATTCACCACTATGTTCATAGCAGCACTATTCACAACAGCAAAGATGTGAAAGCAACCTACCTGTCCAACAACTGATGAATGGATAAAGATGCATGTGTGTGGCTGTGGGGTGTGTGTGTGTGTGTGTTTATACAGTCCATGGGGTTGCAAAGAGTTGGACACAACTGAGTGACTTCACTTTACTTCACTTCACTATATATATATATATATATATATATATATGTATCTGCCATACACACATGAGGTACACACATTATTTAACTTATTTGTGCAACTATGTGAAAGTAATTAATATCACAAAACTGCATACTTAAAATGAATTAAATGGTTAGTGCCACATTTTGTATTTTTAATGACAATGAGAAAAAAGTGTAGTGGTCATAATTGTTACAACATAAATGAATATTAAAAACACCCTTAGTGAGAAAAGCCATACCATAAAAGGTCACCCAAATCCCATATTCATCTTGTCTGCTTTAAATCCATCCATCAAGGTCGTCCAAATGAGGGGAAACTCAGGAATGGCTCCAGGAAAAGAAAACTGGATCAGGATGGGAAAAGGTATCTTCACACAGTTGGGGCAGCAGGTGAAAGTGGAAGTGGGCCTGTGTATTAAACTATGACACAGAAGTCATGATTTCCTCATGGGGGCTAGGTGTTGGTTCCTCAGGAGAGTGTTACTGTTTTGGGTAAAACACACTGAACTGTGTGAATTGGCAAATATGAGTACTTTTTACCATTATAAAAATTTTCTGTACATTTTAAATTAGTGGAAAGTGAGTTACTTTTCAAAACAACCATGACAATATCATTCAAGAAATCAGGTGAGACAGGCATCAGACTTTGCTATAGAGGCCAAGACTTACCAGACCAAGTTCAACCAAAGTTGTGACACTTATTTCCCTTGTAGGGGTCCATATGTTATTAGTATTAAGAGGCATCGTGGGAAGAGGGTGTTAGTAGCCACTAAGTCGTGGGTCCTATAGATGATCTGGATTGCAGGAGAAACAGTGAGATTTTAGCTTCACAATCTTTCACATTATTTCAAAAAATATGTTAAAAGATAACTTCAGCAAAAAAAAATTACACAAAAATCAATTTTTTTCTATACATGAATAACAAACCATCAAAAAGAATAAGAAAACAATCCTATTCACAATTCAAGAAAAAAAAAAAAACTAGGAATAAATTTAACCAAAGACATAAAAGACCTATAATTAGAAAACTATAGGGCATTGATAAAGATATTGAGAACAGAAAAAAAAAATATCCTATACTCATGTATCAGGAAAAATATTTTTAAAATATTTTCTGCTGAGCCCAAGAACCTAGAAGCCCATGCTCCATAGCAAGAGAGGCCACTTCCAAGGGGAGCCCACATATTGTAACTAGCAGTAGCCCCACGACCACAACTAATAAAAGCCCATGCACAACAAAGACCCAGTGCAGCCAAAAATAAAAATAAAACAAAAAATAACTTTTAATAAAAGTCTATCAACAAAAGAAAAAATAATGTGGACTTTATAAAATTAAAAATTTCTACTCTATGGAAGACCTTATTCAGAAAACCAAAAGACAAAGCACATACTGTATGTATTCTGTTACTTCAGTCATGTCTGACTCTTTATGACCGTATGGACTATAACCAGCCAGGCTCCTCTGTCCATGGGATTCTCCAGCCACGAATACTGGAGTGGGTTGCCACACCCTCCTCCAGGGGATCCTCCCAGCCAAGGGGTCAAACCCACATCTCCTATGTCTCCTGTATTTGCAAGTGGGTTCTTTACCACTAGTGCCATTTCCAAAACACATATCTGAAAAAGGATCTGACTTGAATTATACTAAACAACCTCTTTAAAATTTGGTAAAGATTTAAATACACACCTGGCCAAAGAAGATAGTAAATAAGCATAAAGAGTACACTCAAGATGCTGGTGGAATGCATGTACAGTCAACTTTGGAAGACAGTTTGGCACTTTTCTCCAAATCTAAACAGTCTCACCTCAGGATCCAAGAAGTATACCTCTTGTATTTAGACAACTGCTTTGCAGAACTATGAAATAAAAACTAGTATCAAGTAGCATAATAATTAAAAACTTAACGATATCAGGATGTCCTTCCATAGATGCATTCGTAAGTAAATTAGGACACAGACATGTCAAGGGGAGCACAATACAGCACACCCAAAATATGCACATTTGACAAAAGGATTATTTTGGACTGATTAATTTTAAAAAACAGCAGCACCAGGAGAATCTTGGAAAACCAAGTAGAAATGCCATTTTATGAAGCAGATTTATATTTACTAAGGATATCTCCATCTGTAAGGGTGTGTCCCTCTCTGGGACAGGAATTGGATGATGATAAATATCAAGAAAAGCTTGTCTAAGCTGGATGTTAGTCTGCAAAACCACCATACCCTTATTTACCCTTATTTACTGTGATTCACCTTATAAGTAAATTCCCTTAAATGTCTTCTTCCATTCCCTAACCTCCTTCTTTCATTCTTAGTTGATGAAAGTGTTTAAGGTAAAGTCTTGGACCATTTCTTGGACCAGTCTTGGAATACAAAAGTCAAGAGATACCAGGAGTAACGGGCAAACTTGGCCTTGGAGTACAAAATAAAGCAGGGCAAAGGCTAACAGAGTTTTGCCAAGAGAACACACTGGTCATAGCAAACACCCTCTTCCAACAACACAAGAGAGGACTCTACATATGACCTACATATGACTCTACATATATGACCTACATCAAATCCCTTATGATTATCCAGTGGAAGTGACAAATAGATTTAAGGCATTAGATCTGATAGACAGAGTGCCTGAAGAACTATGAATAGAGGTTCATGACATTGTACATGAGGCAATGATCAAGACCACCCCCAAGAAGAAGAAATGGAAAAAGACAAAATGGTTGTCTGAGGAGGTCTTACAAATAGCTGAGGAAAGCAGAGAAGCTAAAGGCAAAGGAGAAAGGAAAGATATACCCATTTGAATGCAGAGTTCCAAAGAATAGCAAGGAAAGATAAGAAAGCCTTCCTCAGTGATCAATGCAAAGAAATAGAGGAAAACAACAGAATGGGAAAGACTAGAGATCTCTTCAAGAAAATAAGAGATAGCAAGGGAACATTTTGTGCAAAAAAAGGGCACAACAAAGGACAGAAGTGGTATGGACCTAGCAGAAGCAGAAGATATTAAGAAGAGGTGGCAAGAATACACAGAAGAACTATACAAAAAAGATCTTCATGACCTGGATAACCACAATGGTGTGACCACTCACCTAGAGCCAGACATCCTGGAATGCAAATTCATGGGGGCCTTAGGAAGCATAACTACAAACAAACTTGTGGGGGGTGATGCAATTCCAATTGAGCTTTTTCAAATCCTAAACGATGATGCTATGAAAGTTCTGCCCTCTATGTGCCAGCAAATTTGGAAAACCCAGCAGTGGCCACGGGACTAAAAAACATCAGTTTTCATTCCAATCCCAAAGAAGGGCAATGCCAAAGAATGTTCAAACTACCACACAATTGCACTCATCTCACACACTAGCAAAGTAATGCTCAAAATTCTCTAAGCCAGGCTTAAACAGTACGTGAACCATGAATGTACAGATAATCAAGCTGGATTTAGAAAAGGCAGAGGAACCAGAGATCTAATTGCCAACATCTGCTGGATCATAGAAAAAAATAACAGAATTCCAGAAAAATATCTACTTCTGCTTTATTGATTATTCCAAAGCCTTTGACTGTGTAGATCACAACAAACTGTGGAAAATTCTTAAAGAGATTGGAATACCAGACCACCTGACCTGCCTCCTGAGAAATCTGTATGGAGGTCAAGAAGCAACAGTTAGAATCAGACAAGGAACAAGGGACTGGTTCCAAATTGGGAAAGGAGTACATCAAGACTGTATATTGCTACCCTGTTTATTTAATTTATATGCAGAGTACATCATGTGAAATTCTGGGCTGGATGAAAGACAAGCTGAAATCAAGATTGCTTGGAGAAATATCAATAACCTCAGATACACAGATGACACAACCCTTATGGCAGAAAGTGAAGAGGAACTGAAGAGCCTCTTGATGAAAGTGAAAGAGGAGAGTGAAAAAGGCTTAAAACTCAACATTCAAAAAACTAAGATCATGTCATCTGGTCCCATCACTTCATGGCAAATAGATGGGGAAACAATGGAAACAGTGAGAGACTTTATTTTCTTAGGCTCCAAAATCACTGCCGATGGTGACTGCAACCGTTAAGTTCAAAGACACTTGCTCCTTGGAAGAAAAGCTATGACCAACCTAGATAGCATATTAAAAAGCAGAGACATTACTTTGCCAACAAAGGTCCATCTAGTCAAAGCTATGGTTTTTCCAGTAGTCATGTATGGATGTGAGAGTTGGACTATAAAGAAAGCTGAGCACTGAAGAATTGATTCTTTTGAACTGTGGTGTTGGAGAAGACTCTTGAGAGTCCCTTGGACTGCAAGGAGATCAACCAGTCCATCCTAAAGGAAATCAGTCCTGAGTATTCATTGGAAGGACAGATGCTAAAGCTGAAACTCCAACACACTGGCCACATGATGGGAAGAATTGACTCATTTGAAAAAGCCCTGATGCTGGGAAAGATTGACAGCAGGAGAAGGGGACAAGAGAGGATGAGATGGTTGGATGGCATCACTGACTCAATAGACATTAGTTTGAGCCAGCTCTGGGAGTTGGTGATGGACAGGGAAGCCTGGTGTGCTGCAGTCCATGGGGTTGTAAACAGTTGGTCTCGACTGAGTGAGTGAACTGAACTGAACTTGCACCATTTTAGGAAGTGACTCAGTGTTCCCAGGTATCTTTCAAGTATACACGAATGCACGGCATATATTAAACCTCTGATTTTTTCTTCTCCAATTCATCTCCCTTTCGTTATGAGGATCTCATAAAGAACATCAAAGGGTAGAGAGAAAATTATCTTTACTCTCATATAATGCAACACAATAGTATTCAGAGATACAAAGGAATGAACCACCAACCCATTTATAGAAAAAGCATGAATCTAACACTTACTAAGTGAAGGAATCCGGCCTCAAGTGCTACACACTGTACAAACTTATAAAACATTCTAGAAAAGGCAAAACAGACATAATAAACAGTTTATGGATATGTGGCTGAAATATTTCACATGGTATTGTAGTGATGAATACCTGCCACTGTGAATTTGTCTGAGCACACGGATTTTTGTTTTTAGAACCCAACAAGTAAATTATTACCTATTCACATTCATTTATTTATTCCATTCAAAGACTGGAATGCGGAATTTAACAAAGAATCTGACTGAGAAATGTATGAAAAACTTCAGGACTTCCCTGGTGGTCCAGTGGTTAAGACTCCACCTTGCCAATGCAGGAAAGGTGGGTTCAATTCCTGGTCAGGGACCTAAAGTCCCACATGCCATATAACATAGCCAAGAGATTTTTTTTTCTTAAGAAGTAAAAGAAAAAAACCCACTCTTAGTGGTAGGACAAAATGAGCTGACTGAAGATCACTGTGGAAATGAATGGAATCTGCAGGCCAAAGGCAAAATGTACCATGCATAAACAATGGACTCTGTAAGTTCTTTCCTATGGGAGGTTGTAGCTAACATGTCTAAAACTACCGTATCAGTCATTGAATGGAACAAGCACTGAATTTGATAAATGAAAAGTAGTGGAAGCCAGATTTCTTACCACTGGAGTGGGAAGTTACAGGCAGACAAAGAGAGATGGTTACAATCCCTGTGTCATAACAGATCAGGTTGGAGACATCATTATAAACTAGCCTAATACAGAAACACATAGCTCCCTGTGAAAATCTTCATAATTGTGTGTATGCATAGTCTGAGATATATGCATATGTATTTTCATGCATTGTCTACTAAGAATAGTAAGTTCCCACATGCAAGTTTTTACTACCATTCTCTAATAAAAAGGAATAAGGGTTCTTTAAACATGTGGCTGATACTAGGACTGAGACAGTAAATATGTAAAGCAAGATAATCTTAAAATATGAGAAAGAAGTACCAAAAAACCCCATGAAAGCTGAATTATGTAAAATAAAAACAAGAGAGCATAGAAAAAGCTCTCAATAGCCAAAGCAAGAATAAACTAAGCAGTCTAATAACATAGTGCTGGATTATAACCAAAAGTTTAAAATAATTTTCATGTGTCCAAACTGTTTTTTTTTTAAAGAGTTACATAGGTTTTATGAGTAGTGTTGAATAAAAATCGCTATGCAGAAAGATTCTATACAATTGATACAGACACTCAGCTGTCCATCAAGTATGTGAAGCTAACTTCCCTCTCCCCAAGTGTGGGTCCAAAATTATGACTTCCTCCTTAATAAGGCACACAGGATGGACATGGGGAAAATCAATAATAAAGACAAATAACAAATGCTGGCAAAAATGTACAGAAATTGGAACTCCAACTTTACTTGTGGAGATGTAAAACAGTGCAATCAATGTGTGTAAAACTTCAGCATTTTCTCAAAAATATAAAAATGTAATTATCATATGTTTTGGAAGCTCCACTCCTAGACATACATACAAAGAATTTAAAACAGATGTTCAAATATTAAGTTGTATACCAATATTCATAGCAGCACTGTTCTCAACAACCCAAGGTAAAAACAATGAAAATTTCCACCAACAGGTGAATTAATAAGCAAAATAAGGTTGATTCATCCATAAGATGCATTACTCTGCCATATAAAGGCATACAGTAATATATGCCGTATAGTAAAATAGAGCCACAGCTGCAGGAAACAATAGGGGGCTCCTCAAAAATGAACACAGAGTTAACATACAGCCCATCAATTTCAGTCCAGAGAATACACCCAAAATATTTAAAACCAAGAACTGGAACAGATATGTGTATCCCATATTCACAGAAGCATTATTCACAGTAGCCAAAAGATGGAAGCAACACAAGCGTTCAACAGATAAATGGATAAGCACAGTGTAGTATAAACACAATGGAATAGGATTCAACCTTCAAAAACAAGATAACTGTCACACATGCTCTAATGTGAATGAAACTTCAAGTCATTATGTGAAGTGAAAAAAGGCCAACACAAAAGGAAAAGTGCTCTATGATTCCACCAGTACGAGATATCCAAATAAGACAAATTCCAAGTAGAATAAGGTAGCCAGGGATTGAGGGTGGTGAGTGTTTAATGGTTAGAGTGTCACTTCGGGAAAAAGAAAAGATTCTGGAGACAAATGGTGAGGATATTTTTACAACCTGACTGCAGTTAATGCTATAGAAGTACATACTTAAAATGACTCAAATGATAAATAGTATATGTTTGAAATCACAATTAAAAAATGATACAGGTTATAACATGGAAAAGCACTGAAAAAATCCTCAGTGAAAGAAGACACACAGAAAAAGCCATGCAGATCATAGTCATCTTGTCACTTTAAATCCACAAAATTTTTTGACAAGAGGGAAAGCCGCAGTGGTGGTCCCAGAAAAAGAAAACTGCATTAGAATGGAGAAAGACATTTGCACAAAGTTTGGGCAGCTGATGCAAGTTGAAGTGGTCTTATGGATAGGATTGTAATGTGGACACCATAACTATCCTCCATTTGGGGGTTATGGGCTGGTCCCCTGGGAAAGCAACCCTGTTTTGGGTAAAACACATTGCATTTTTCGATGTGAATATAGGAAACTTTGTACCTCTATTGAAACTTGAAGTTTTTGAGATTTTACTAGAAATTTTCAGTACAACCATGTAAGTCACATGCCAGAAAATCAGAGATGGCACCAAATATTACAAAAGAGTCCAAGACTTAACCAGACCAAATTCAACTAAAGTAGTGATGCTAATTGCCTCGTAGTAGTCCACATGGTATTAAAAGTCACCGTAGGCAGAGTAGCCACCATGCCTTGGGTGCTGAGGATGGCCCTGATGGAACTGAAACTGTGAGATGTCTAAATTCTAGTTTTTCATGTAACACTGCACCAAAGCATCTGTCAGAACTATAGGGTGAATTCAGGGACTTCCCTGGAAGTCCAGTGGTGAAGATTCTGCACATCCACTGCAGGGGGGTCTGGGTTTGACCATAGGTCAGGGAACTAAGATCCAACATGCTGAGTTGCATGGCCAAAAAAAATAAATCAGTAGAACTGCAAGATCATGTGTGATTCTCTACATTAATAATGAACTACCAGAAAGAGAAATTGAGAAAATAGTCCCTGTCCAATTGCATCCCCCCAAAACTAGAAATTTAACCAAGGACTTGAAAGAGCTGCAAGCTAAAAACTGCAAGACACAGTGCTCAATTAAACTGAACAGATATGAAAAGACATCCCATGCTCATGGGTGACAATACCATTAAAATCTCCATTCTAACCAAAGTAACATACACATTCTTGCAATCACTACCAACATCTCATTGACATATTTCACAGAAACAAAAATAATGTTAACATCCTTGTGGAACCACAAAGGACCCAGAAGAGCCAAAGTGACCCTGAGAAAGGAGAACAGGCTGGCAGCACCTCCATCTCTGACTTCAATCTGCATTAGGCACCTAAAGGCACCACAAGACGTGTGGAATTGTATCAGAAACAGGCAGAGATACCAGAGAGCCCAGAAATAAATCTACAGGTTCACAGTAATCAATTTACAAGAAAGGAGCTAAGAACATACATCCAGGAAAGGACAGTCCCCTCAATAAGCCATGCTGGGAAAAATGGACACCACACAACAAGGAACAACACTGGACACCATTCTGTACCACAGACAAAAACTGACTAAAAACCCACAACTTTCCACATCAAGCCCTAACTGTCCTGGGTCCTCTGAAGATAGACACTCAGCAACAGCCATACACAGAAAGCTTCTTCCCACTTTTCCTCACCTTTTCCTTCAGCGGCACCACCTCCCTGCAGGTCCTGAGGAAACCAGGCTCGTGTCAAACTGAACTGAACCCCACAATGTCCCAAAGCCAAAGCCCTAATGGGTCCTGAGGGGCCAGACTCCCATCACCCTGGATTGAACCCCAAAATGTATCAAAGCTGAAAACCCAATGGGTCCCAAGAAGACCAGACTCCCATCAGCTTAAGCTGAACCCCACAATGTCCCAAAGCTGAAGCCCCAGTGGGTCCTCAGTGGCCAGACTCCCAACTCCCTGAACTGAACCCCACAATGTCCCAAAGCTGAAATCCCAGTGGGTCCTGAAAAGACCAGACTCCTGTCAGCCTGAACTGAACCCCACAAAGTCCCAGAGCTGAAGCACCAGCAGGTTCTGAGGAGACCAGACTCCCATCAGCCTGAACTAACCCCACAATGTCCCAAAGCCAAAGTCATAATGGGTCCTGAGGGGCCAGACTCCTGTCAGCTTGAACTGAACACCACAATGTCCCAAAGCTGAAGCCCCACTGGGTCCTCAATGGCCAGATTCCCATATCCCTCAACTGAACCCCATAAAGTCCCAGAGCTGAAGCACCAGCAGGTCCTGAGGAGACCAGACACCCACTCAGCCTGAACTAACCCCACAATGTCCCAAAGCCAAAACACCAGTGTGTCCTGAGGAGACCCATCTCCTGTCAGCCTGAAGTGAACCCCACAATGTCCCAAAGCCAAAACCTGAGCAGGTCCTGAGGAGACCAGACTTCTTGTCTTCCTGAACTGAATCCCACAGCGTCCCAAATCTGAAATCCCAGTGGGTTCTGAGGAGACCAGACTCCTGTCAGCAGCCACACGCAGCCAAGTACTCAGTCAGAGCTGGATTTCCGCTTGGGGTGGGGGTGGGTCAGGGAGGCGGGCTCCTCGCTCCCTGCTAGCCAATGAGAACTGCAGGTCAAGCTTCCCTCACTCGCGCAGGCACAGCTAAGTGGAGACTCCGCCCCTCAGGGCAGTTCTGCTAGGTTCATTAAACTATGAAAATTCAAACTGAAATATTGCCAATATCCAAAACTTCTCCAAAATAGTTAAAGAATAATTAACTCGAAACTGTATAGAATGAAATGTAGTCACCAAATTCACTCAAATTTATTAACAGATATTTAAATTTTGAAACTATCAAAATTGTGGACATAAACTTAGAAAATATACATGCCCCTGGGTTTGGCCTGTATATCATGAGCTTTGAGTTTTAACACACAAGCTGTCAGTCCACAAAAGAAAATTATTGTGGACTTTATAGAAATAAAGATGCCTATTCTGAAAGAACTCATTCAGAAAATCAAAATACAAGCACAAACTGGCAGAAAAATATTTGAAAAATTCATATCTGTTACAAGATTTGGACACAAAATAGACAAAGACCTCTTGAACAACCTTATAAACAATAAGTAAAGATCTAAACAGACACCCAGCCAAACAAAGTTATACAGATAGTATAAAACAGAAACACGCTCAACATATACACCATTAGGGAATTAAAAATTAATGTCATGAGCTATCACACTATACAGTTGAAGCTTGGAGTCTCCCACAGCCCAAAACCCTTAATGAACATGCCTGTAAAGTTAACGTGTTAGTCACTTACTTCTGTCTGACTCTTTGCAACCCCATGGACCACCAGCCTCCTCTGTCCATGGGATTCTCCAGGCAAGAATACGAGAGTGGACTGCCATGCCCTCCTCTGGGGATCTTCCCCACTTAGGGATTGAACCCGGGTCTTCTGCTATGGGCAGACTGTTTACTGTCTGAGCCACCATGAAAGCCTGAACACGGCTGTACCCATAGATTAAAGCTTCCCCAACTTTGCAGTTTAGAGAGATACTGCTCTGGAAAGCTGTGTGGTGTTCTCCATGGTTCTGCAAGTAATACACTTTTCCTTCCCATCAGCTTTGGCCGGGTTGTATCTTCTGACTCAACACCCACCAAGAGGTAAACTCACTTTCCTGGTAACATTTCTCTGTCCGGACTCGCAACCACCACTTGATACTAATTTTACAGTCAGTTGTTTTGCTTCCAATACATGGAAATCACGTTATTTTTCTGTGAGCAAATCTAGCTAAGGGCCAGAAACAGTGTCCCTAATTTTACCTTGTGAAGCCAGTAGGTGTCAAGCAAACTCAGCTCTGTGGCTCCATCCAGTTCGATGCCTCGTTTTACAGAAAACACGTGCAAGGCTTTGAGGTTTTCTTTATACCTCATTTCTGAAGGCTTTTAATACCTACAATAAATATATAAATGACTCATCAGTGCCACTTCTACTTTGAGGTTTAAAATCCTCCAAGTTTTTTCTAACATACTTACTCCATGCCTTGCATTTAAATCTTTGACCATACGTTGTTTATCCTGTGTCTCATCAGAATTTAATTACACAATTTTCCCCTGAATAATGCAGTACTCATCACATAGAGTTCTTACCAAAACTGGATTTGGCAAGGTAGGGCACAGGTGGGCCTAGGAGAAAGTCCGGGAGCACGACTACACTCTGGTGGAGCCGAGATTCTAGTTGAGGGCACTGGAAGGAAACATCCAGCCTGAGGACAACCCGCTCACTTGATGATCCAGGCCTAAGAGGCCATGCCTGAAAACAAGCAAAGAAAACAGCCAAGATGCGCCTGTGCACTGGAGCTACTTGACAGACACGCCCTCAGAGCAGCCAATCCCTGAGCGGTGGGGCGGGGCCTCCATCGCGCTCCGCACCCTCCCAGCGCCTATTGGCCAGACTGCCTTGGTCGCTAGGCCGATTGGTCGCTCGTGCCTGACAGGGTACTGGCGGGCTGCTGGCCCTTCACTTCGCCTCAGCGCGGGAGGACTGGACGTCCCCGAGCTACTAGCGCACCCCAGGCCGGGTTGGGCAGCGTCGCAGGACAGCGGCGAGACTGACGAGAACGCACCCTGCACAACCCTCATAAACCCTTACCTGACGACTTCAAATTCCAGGGTGAGAGGCCCCAAATCACGTCAGCTTTGAGGAACCTGAGTCCTAATCTGAAGGAAGCTAGCGTCTCGTCAGCTTCAGGGACTCCAAGTCCCTTCACCCACAGAAACACCGAATCCCCTGGTGCTGCAACCCTCAAATACCTAGAGTAACCCCAGTTCCCCTCAGCCTGAGGCACCCTAAAAATAGCACCCGCAGAGACACCAAATTTCCTTAACCTCGGAGACCCTGAATACCTCAGCCTGGGAGCTCTTAAAGCTCTTCATCCTCAAGACCCCAATTGTCCTGCCTGTTGGAGACCTAAAGCGCCTTAGTAAGAAACCCCTGATTTCCTCAGCCTGAAAGATGCCAAGTTCTCTCGCCCTGCACATTCTACATCAGCCAAAAGATCCCAGGTCCCCTCTGCCTGAGAACCCCAGTTCCTTCAGCCCGTGGGACCCAGATCTCCTCAAGCCAATTGACCTGTTCCTTAGATATAGAATCCACGTTATGCCCAGATTTTTCTGAGTCCCCAGGCGGAGATCCTCAAAACCTTTCTTGGAGAAATAATTCCTCTCCTGCACTGGAACAGAGCCCTGATTTCAGCCTGACCCCAGTCCAGCACTTAGGGGCTTCCAGGTCTCCTCAGGAATCCCTCTGTCACCCACAGAAATCTCCCTCCCAGTGCCTTTCCTTGGAGGGGCTGAATTGTAGGGGATCCAAAGAAACCAAATCTAGTTCACATTAGGCTGGTCTGTCATAGCTAGTCAGGATCCCTCCATCCCACCAATACCCTCACCCCGACTTACCCCTCACCTTCCTTCCCTGGACACTCCACCCAAAGAAGACACACCAGGCTCTGGACAGTGGTCTGGGCTATCTCAGCACCTTCTTCTTCCACAGGCACCTTGGCCTTGAGCACTCCAATGGCCATGAGGCCAAACAGGTCTCCAGAGGAGAGCACTGAGGGAGATGCCAAGAGAATAGAGTGGAAGCTCACGGTGAGAGGTGGAGGTGGCAAAGCTGGGCTCTAAGCCAGCTCTATAGGAAGGACATGGCGCTGGTCCCTGAAGCACCACAGACTGCTTGCCTAGGCAGCTGAGTGAACATCTCTGTGACCGTACACAGGATGGGCATGCCGGGTCCTGTCTGAGATGGTGGGGAGGAGTGGGACAAAATAGGACACTAGATCCGTCAACTGCTTTGTGTCCAGGGAGAGTTAGGAAAATGCCCAGTGTTTGTTCAGTTAAGCAGGACACAGTCAGGAAGGAAAGACTTCATCTCTGTCTCACAGAGACCATCCAGTAGCTTCAGGCTACTCCCTGCACAAAAGGTGGAGGAGAAGGCCCAGCTCTAAGGTCTGACTTAGATTAGTAAATCACTGATGAAATCTATTATTTTCCTTAGGCCAAAGATGCTTTCAAAGACATCTCCATATACTTCTCCAAGGAAGAATGGGAAGAGATCGGAGAATGGGAAAAAATCCATTATAGGAATGTGAAAAGGAACTATGAAATGCTGATTGCTATAGGTAACAGGAAGTGCTGGGTGCCTGTGAGCCTGGGAAACATGAAACAGGTCTTCACCCTCAGTGTTCACTTGGCCTGCTCTTAGGTGGCTTCATCTGCTCACAGCTCCCTTTTTTGTGGAGACTAAACTGCAGGAAATGTTTACAGTTCTGTACCAGAGGGAGGTTGACCCTGCAGTGCAGAGCTCACCTCTTGCCTGTTCTAGATTCCCCCAGCCCGTCCTACTGATTTCCGTGACTTTGTGACACTTTCCATTGCTTCTGTGTTTTGTTCCTCCTTCTTAGGACAAATATTTTGCTTCTTTCCAGGTTTCAGAGCCACTCGACCAACTTTCATGCATCACCGCAGGCAGGTCATCAAACCCCAGGTAGATGACACTGAGGATTCTGATGAAGAATGGACACCAAGGCAGCAAGGTGAGGGGCCAGGAGGATTTAGAGGTGTCTTTCTGAAACCAGCCTGGGCTTAGGTCTCAACTACATCTCAGCCATTAGCAAAGAAAACATAATTTTCAGCGTTCCAAAGTGGTTGTGGCTGAATATTGACATCAGCCTGAATGAAGATGAATGTATAAGTTTTCCAGTGTAATTCTCAAAAGTTTTATGTTTAAAATTTATAATTCTTTTTAAAAAGAATTATTTTTGCTAAACATTCTTAGTGAAAGGCAGTTAAAGAAACCTTAGAAATAAATTCACCAAAGAGATTTAATACTAATCTCATAATTGGTTATTGGATTAAATCTCTTAGAAAGGAAATGATTAACATATTATGTCAAGATACATTATTTATGTATGTATATAAAACAACACATGATCTTGTTACCCTAAGGTGAAACTAATTCTTTGTTTTAATTCTGGGAAAGGGTTTGAGAGAACTATTTATTCTCCCTGATCTTTCCCACATTTCACTGACCAGAAACAGCATTAGGCAAATAAAATGAAGTACACTCATTATGAAATAGAAGTGAGCAGCTCACTTCCTCTTCTAACTGCTCAGACAGTTTAGATGAGTTAATATTCTAGATTGGAGAAAACAGTTTAGATAGTTCTATGATTCTCCATCTATGAATTTCTGTTCTCCCAAATTTTTAAAAATTATTTATTTATTTTTGGCTGCACTGGGTCTTTGTTGCTGTGCACAGGCTTTCTCTGGTTGTGGTGAGTGGCTTCTCATTGCAGAGCACATACAGGCTCAGTAGTTTGTGACACACAGGCTTAGTTGCCCCACAGAAAGTGGAATCTTCCTGGACCAGCAATCGAACCTGTGTCCTCTGCATCGGCAGGCAGATTCTCATCCACTGTGCCACCAGGGAAGTCCCTCTGTTCCCTTAGGTTATTAAAACTAGTGAAAGGGACATGAAAACAAACATTTGGTTGTCTGCAAAGGTTTTTACATGAAGAGAGATTCTTCATAGGGAATATATATATGTCACGTTTCACCATACCTCTGCACATCTTAATTTACCTTCTTAACAATTTCTGAGTGTATGGTACACTCTTGCTAACTATGTACACATTAGTGTTAGTGGCCATAGTGTTCATCACTCCATCGTGTCCAACTCTTTGCGTACCCATGGACTGTAGCCTGCCAGGCTCCTCTGTCCATGGGATTCTCCAGGCAAGAATACTGGAGTGGGTTGCCATTTCTTGCTCCAGGTGATCTTCCCAATCCAGGGATCGAAGCTGTGTCTGTTGCATCTCCTGCATTACAGGCAATTCTTTACCACTGAGCCACCGGGGATATGTATACACATTGCTCTACAACAAATCTGTAGAACTTTTCCATCTTGCGTGACTGAAACCCTAACCCACTGAGTAACAATTCTCCAATCCTTCCTCCTCATAGCCCTTGGCAACCACGATTATATTTTCTGTTTTCATGGATTTGATTAATTTAGATACCTCATAGAAGTGGAATCAGGCAATATTTGTCTTTTTTGGATTGGTTCATTTCACTTAGCATATCATCAAGACCCATCCCTGATGTAGCATAGGACAGAATTCTTTTTTAAGGCTTAAAAACATTCCATTGTGTGCATGTGTATGTAACAGATATAAGATATATCTTATATATAATTTTTATCTGTTTATCCACCAAAGAGCATTTAGATTGCTTCCACATCTTGCCAACTGGGAATAATGCTGCAATGACCATAGATGTGCACACTATTTATTCAAGATCTTGCTTTCAATTTTGTATGGAAATATACTCTTGAGTTGGATTGCTAGATCATACAGCTGAGGAAACTCCATACTGTTTTCTATAAAGCTTGCAACATTTTACATTTCCAACAATAGTGTATAAGGGTTCCAATTTCTCCATATCCTTACCAAACTTGCTATTATCTTCTTATTCATATTGCTTATCAAAGAAGGTTTCAATTTGTATTTCCCTATTAATTAGTAATATTCATCATCTTTTCATATGTTTGTTGGCCATTTGTGTATCTTCTTTGGAGAAATGTCTATTGAATTCCTTTTTCCACTGTGTTAGTCAGTTCAGACTGCCATAGCAAAACAGATTGCATTCCTTAAACCACAGAAATTTGTTTTCTTACAATGCTGGAGCATGGAAGTTTGATATCAGGGTGTCATCATGGTCAGTCAGGTTCTCTTCCTGACTTACAGGTAGGCTTCATATTGGTGTATGCTTATTAACCCCTTATCAGATACATATTTTACAAACATTTTCTACTGTCCTGTAGGTGGCCTTTTCAACTCTGTTCACTGTGTCGTTTGCTGCACAGAGGTTTTAAGATTAATGCAATCTCATTTGTCTATTTTTACTTTGTTACTAATACTTATGCGCTTGGTACCATATCTAAGAAATCATTGCTGATTCAGTGTCGTGAAGCTTCACCTTTGTTTTCCTCTAAGAGTCTTATCAAGTCTTGCATTTAGGTCTTTAATCCATCCTGAGTTGATTTTTCTTCATGATGTAAGATCTTCGTTATTTTGCATATGGATATTTTGTTTCCCCAGCACCATTCCTTATAGAGATTAAACTTTCCCCATTGTCTTGACACTCTTGATGAAGATCATTAGACCATGTATACAGGAGTGTATTTCTGTTTATTTCTGGCTGTCTATTCTGTTCCATTGATTGGCATGTCTGTCTTTATGCCAACGGGCTTCCTCAGTGGCTCAGCAGGTGAAGAATCTGCCTTCAATGCAGGAGACACAGAAGATGCAGGTTCAATCCATGTGTTAAGAAGATCCCCTGGAGAAGGAAATGGCAACCCCATCCAGTATTCTTGCCTGTGAAATCCCCTGGACAGAGGAGCCTGGTGGGCTACAGTCCAAAAGGTCACAAAGAGTCAAGACGACTCAGTGACTAAGCACACACTTTATGCCAAAACTACACTCTTTTGGTTCCTGTACCTTTGTAATATGTTCTGAAATCAGAGACCTCCAGCTTTGCTGTTGTTTCTAAGATTGTTTTGCCTATTTGGGGTCCTCTGAGATTTGGTATTAACTGTAGGATGGATTTTCTGTATCAGAAAAAAATTCCATTGGGATTTTAATAGGAATTGCATTGAATCTTTAAATTGCTTTGGGTAGTATGAACAGCTTAATAATATTAAGTCTCCAAATCCATAAACATGAGACGCCTTTCTATTTACTTACGTCAGATTCCTTTCAGCAATACTTTGTAGTTTTCAATGTATAAGTCTTTCATCTCCTTAAGTTTACTCCCAATTATTTCATTATTTTTGATGCTATTATAAATAAGATTATTGGGACTTCTCTGGGGGTCCAGAGGCTAAGACTCCACACTCCCAATGCAGAGAAATTGGGTTCAGTCCCTGGTCAGGGAACTAGATCCCACATGCCGCAACAAAGACCTGGCACAAATAAATAAATAAAAATAAATTATTTTTAATTTAAATTCAGATCTTGACTATAGCTTTAAAAAAATAAAAAATAATTAGGATTGTTTTATTATTTTCCTTTTTGGAATGGTCATTGTTAATGAATGGAAAGATATTTGAATGCTGATTTTGTACCGTGCAACTTTCTGCACAGGTTTTTTTTGTGTGTGGGTGGAATTTTAAAGATTTTTCTGTACATAAAGTCATGTCCTCTGTGAACAGACATAATTTTACTTCTTTCTTTCCAAATGGAAGCCTTTTGTTTCCTTTTCTAACCTAATGCCCTGGCTAGGACTTCTAACATTATGGTGAATAGAAGTGTTGAGAATGGGCACCCTTGCCTCTTTATGGATCTTAGAGAAGTTTTCAGCTTTTCACTGATGACTATGATGTTAGAGGTAGACTTTTCATATATGACATTTATTATATTGAAGTCACTTCCTTCTGTTTCTACTTTGTTGAGTACCTTTGTCATGAAAGGCTAGTAAATTTATTAGATACTTTATGGGCATCAGATGAGGCACAGATGAAGTTTCATATTTCTTTTTAATTCTAAGGAAATTATGTAATGCTCCCAGTGGAAGCATAGGAGTTGATGATACAGAAATCATTTCCAATTCCTCCTTTGATAATCCTTGTCCTTGTCACTCTCTGGCTCAGAATTATGTGTCCTTAATTAGAATGCCCAGAGTTTGGAAATATTTACCAACCAAAACACTGATTCTCATCATTTTTTAGGTATACCTTCTTCGATGGCCTTCAGAGTGGAGCACAGTAAACACCAGAAGGTGAGTATTTCCCAAATCCTGTTGCAAAAATATCCTCCTCATGGATCCAGTCACAGGTGAGAATAGGAGAAAACACAGAGATCCTGGAGACGGCTGCCTTCCTGTCCTGGATTTTTAGCACACTGTCTGATACCATCACCACCTTTATAGTTAGTAAGAACAACAACCATAGTATCCTGTTCTATTGTTACATTATTTTCACAATATTTCAGACTTTAAGCATTTTATGTGAATAAACTTACTTAAACCTTAAAAAAATCCTACAGTACCTATAAGTAGGTATATAAGTATCACCATTATAGATCACAAAACTGAGGTAAAAAAAAAAAAAAAATGATTGACTATATCCCCGAGATCACAGTATCACTGGTAGTGCAGTCTAATCAAAAGCACTTTTCTAAACTCCTTACAAAATGATTAAAGCTTCCATAGTTCTATGAAGTTTATTCATACATCTTTATATCATTCATCTGAGAGATGTTTTCAACCTCAGTCCTTTTGTGCTATGCTAGGGAGGGATATGCTAAGACATCTGATTAAGAGAAGCTTAAGGACATGTTGGGCAGTTTTTAGAGCAGATGGCCCAGAAGCTTAAGGACGTGCTGGGCAGTTTGTAGAGTGGATGGTCCAGGATGAAGAAGCTTAAGGACATGCTGGGCAGTGTGTAAAGTGGACAGTCCAGGATGAAGAAGGCGACAGGATCCCTACCTCAGAGCCTCCCACTCCAATAAGAGGAAGCAACTCGCAACCCTGACAAGCCTCAGGTTTATGACTGAAAAGCAACAAATAAGAAACTAGCTGAAGGACTTCACATAGATTACCCACTTTTGAGTAGAAACCCATCATCCGGGCATCATTTCAAATGCTCATTCTTGCAGGAGGGAGTAACAACTCCTTCCTCTGAGCTCTAATTCGGCAACTCTCCTGTTTGGAATCATGTGTTTAGCCTAACCCTGTGTTGTGAGCTTTGAGAGCCTAGCCCATACCCATTAATTCTCAAAAGTCCAGGCCCAGCTCACGGGGCCTGAGGGCCCCGTGAATATTTTGTGAATGAGTGACTCCACATTTAAACATTCATCTAGGAGTAGGAAGGTCAAATAGTGCTGAAGATAGTATCTGTGAGCTAGACTTCAAATATGCATGCAGTTGAAGGGATAAATTGATGGCAGGGATGTACACTCACATTCATACTATATTAAATAGCTCACACAACAATTTGTTGAAATGTTATTAAATTTCATGTCCACTGTAACATTTAGAATTAGCATGTATACCAATTTATGGATCAGGAAACTGAGGAAAACCAGCTAGTCATACAGCCTTGTTCTAGCAGAATTGATGAGACCAGCTACTTTAATTCCAAACATTGTCGCTAAGAGGACATGGCAACCTGCAACTTTCATCTCATTTTCTTTATTGTCTAAATGTGTTTCTGCTGATTTTTTATTGTCTAAATGTGTTCTGTCTTTTCTCTTCTCAATCTCACTGTTTTGTCACCTTATTTTCCAGATGTGTTTTGTCCCCTCTGTAATTTTCTATACTTCCTCGTCCATCAAAGGACCACTAATTAACAGAAAACCCCCTGGATTTCTCTATGAGCCCTTACCCTCTTCTTTCCCTGGCCTCCAGCTATTATCCCTGCCTTGCTCTCACTTTTATGCAGAAAGTTGCAGGGAAAGAACCTTAAGATATGAATTCTAGTTTTGATTTATTACCCACTTAGGTCCTTATTTTACACTCCAGTGTTCAGACCACACCTCCACCAGGTATTTCCAAGAATTGTCAAAGTATTAACTAAAGTAATGCATGTGAAAACACTTCATAAAGTCCTAAAGAACTAAAAAAAAATGCATGTTGTCTTTTACTCACATGGAAGAGAATGTCCAGGGCACCATTAAGTAAGGAATCTAGTTTGAAGGAATTGCCCGGAGCAGCAAAATTGCTGAAGACAAGTGGCTCCAAGCAGGCTCAGAAACCAGTGCCCCATCACAGAAAAGCAAGGACCCCTGGACAGCACCCCAGACAAAACGTCGGTAAGAGAAATTTTGGGGAGTTCCTCTAATTAGTTCCTCTAATCCCTGTAGAAAAACAAATAAGTATGGTCTAGGTGTGTGGCATGGACTTTGGGTAGGCGGGGGTTTAAGCTGGACTGATCTGAGACATGAAGTTAGCACTGGGGCCTTGGGAAAATCTTATACATTTTCTGAGGTCCTGATTGCTATCTGTAAAGTAAAGATACGGATACATAATTCATACAGTGCTTGCAAGCCTTACATTAAATGTAAAAGTCTGACACCTACAAGTAGTTCAATAAATCCAACTGTGATAAGAGGAACCATGCTTTGTTAGTGTTTATGCCCAGACCTCTGCTCAATGCCTTACTTGTCATGTGCCCTTAACATATATTTTCTGAGTAGATGTGTTGGTGAACTATTTCCTAAGTAAGAAGGTTGTGAAGTTAAACCTACTAACGGGAAGTGCAGGAAGCTATCACTGAACTGGGCATCTGTGGTCAGTGTGGAGCCTCAGTCTCCTGAACCAGTAGTCAAAGAGAAACGAAAAAAAGTATAGAGAAGGGACTTCCTGGGAGTTAAGTGGTTAAGACTCCGCACTTCCACTACAGGAGGAGTGGGTTCCATTCCTAGTCTGGGAACTAACATCCCACAAGCCATGCAGTGTGGCCAAGAAATAAATAATGTAATATTAAAACATAAAATTACAAAAGTAAAAGTTTGAAAAATACATGTAAGAAAGTTTTAACAAAGAGTATAGATGGACAGGTAGGAGATCTCACACTTTTTGATAAAACAGGGACTAATTCTCCAGACCCCATCAGCCTTGCTTGGCTTCTGTTCTCAATCTTAGAACTCAGAAGAAAGGAGACTGGAGTGAAGAGGTACAGTCTACGAGAAAGAAAGGGCCAGGTGTACCAAGAGGTCAGCGAGCCCCAGGATGATGACTACCTCTGTGAGTGACCCCGCTGGCCCACTCACGGAGAAGGGGCTACAAGGTCTTGGTCCACTAACCTCACCTCACCATTTGGTCCCCCAGCCATCCCCTTCCTCTATGACTTGGGGTGCAGGATCGAGGCCAAATGCCATGAATGCCCCAGTTCTTTCTGAAGGTCGTTACGACCAGCAACTTCACTATACCTCCTCTTATCCCTGTTCTCACCTCCACATTGTGAGGAGTGTCAGAACTTCTTCATCGACAGCTGTGCTGCCCACGGGCCCCCAACCTTTGTAAAGGACTGTGCAGTGGAAAAGGGGCATGCCAATCGCTCAGCCTTCACTCTGCCCCCTGGGTTAAGCATCAGACTGTCGGGCATCCCTGACGCTGGGCTTGGAGTGTGGAACGAGGCGTCCGATCTGCTGCTGGGCCTGCACTTTGGCCCCTATGAGGGCCAGATCACAGATGGTGAAGAGGCCACCAATAGTGGATATGCCTGGCTGGTGAGAAGCACCCGTTTCCCTGTCCTCTGGCCTCTAATTGCTTCTATGTGGTGGGGGGTACTTCATGTCTACATGCGAGGACGCAGATGGTGATAACACGGTCAGCAATGACACAGTCAGCCCTGTGTACTGTGTGCCCTGGGCGTGAACACAGGACTTCCATCTAAAGGTCAGAGGAGAAGTGGGACCACAGTGTACAGATACTCAGGACCTCTATCCAAAGGTCAGAGGAGAGGTGGGACCACAGTGTACAGACACTCAGGACCTCTATCTAAAGATCAGAGGAGAGGTGGGAACACCTTGGTACACACTCACAGGACTTCTATCTAAAGGTCAGAGGAGAGGTGGGAACACAGTGTACACACACAGAGGACTTCCATCTAAAGGTCAGAGGAGAGGTGGGAGCACAGTGTACAGACACACAGGACCTCTATCTAAAGATCAGAGGAGAGGTGGGAACACCTTGGTACACACTCACAGGACCTCTATCTAAAGGTCAGAGGAGAGGTGAGAACACCGTGTACACACACAGAGGACTTCCATCTAAAGATCAGAGGAGAGGTGGGAACACCTTGGTACACACTCACAGGACCTCTATCTAAAGGTCAGAGGAGAGGTGAGAACACAGTGTACACACACAGAGGACTTCCATCTAAAGGTCAGAGGAGAGGTGGGAGCACAGTGTACAGACACTCAGGACCTCTATCTAAAGGTCAGAGGAGAGGTGGGAACACTGTGGTACAGGCACACAGAAGTGACTCCTCCCTTGTGGAGCCCTTGCCTTCAATGTACCAAGAGACTCAGACTTGGAATGATGAGTAAGGAGCTAACGGTGTGGTCCGACTGGCAGTTGAATCCATGCAGGCTGAAAAGCACCAATGACTACAGAGGGAAATAGCTCTTCTCTTGCTTCCTACCAATAAAAAAGAAAAGAAAGAGGAAAGCTTGTAACTCTTTTTCTGACACTCAGATCACCAAAGGGAGAAACTGCTACAAGTATGTGGATGGAAAGGACACGTCTTGGGCCAACTGGATGAGGTGAGTGCAGTGAGTCTGCAGTGTGTAGACATTGATACTCCCTCAATCCCATGCCCCTTTCCTTCTCAAACCAGCTCCCTCAACAGCTTTCACATCTTCTTTCCTCTCTTCCCTCCATATCATGCTCTTTCATTTCAAAAGACACTAGAAAGAAGGAAATAAAAATATGGCATGTGCCATCAAGATAGAAGTCTACATGCTGAACAAAACTGGTGAACTTGAAAACAACTTGAGGAGTCTAGATTCACCAGAGACACTTTAACTCACTTAATGGACACTTACCAGGCATTTATGTTTCAGTTTAGACAGTGAACTTCATTACTGAAGCAGATCACACAACCCATGTCCTTTTGGAGAACATACTGCAAACAGACATTAGCCTATTGATTTTAGGAACAATAACCTTATTTTTTCTATCTTTGAGAAACTACACAGCGCCAGGATAACCTAATACAGGAGATCTTGACTCTACGTGGGCAACAACCTCCTCAGGCTTGGTTCCAGTGAGAAGTGGGCCCTGAGACCTCAGAAGGAATGGGGAGCAGGATGGCCCTGAGCAGGGCCATTCTCTGAGGGCCTCTCCTTTCATCAGGGCAGGCAGACAGTGAACAAACAATTACTGTTCCGTGTCTCAAGCTATATCAGAGCTCTCTCTAATTTTCTGTGGGAGGGGGTGGGCAAGCGAATAGGACACTGGATACACGTGGGGAGATGGGAGAAAGCCTCGGGAGAGAAGGCAGGCTGGGGTGAGTGCTGAGGGCTGCGTGCTAGCCAAGGAGCACCAAGTCCTGTGGATGAAAGAGAAATTAATTCAGAGTTTAGAGGAGCTGGAGGTCACCAGCCTCATGGACAGTCCAGGTGGAGATGAGTCTGGAACTGGGCTCTGGAAAATGGCTAATTAGGTAAGGAGAGAAAAGCATGGGAATTCACATGGCCTGGTCGAAGGTGTGAACAGAAGGTCCACATGAGGGGCAGCCTCAGAGGCAGAAGGCAAGGAGCTGGGCATGGTTGGAGAGTGGAGGGCACTCATCACGAGGTTTCTTTCCCTTTCCTGGCCTCAACCCCAGGTATGTGAACTGTGCCCAGGACGACGAGGAGCAGAACCTGGTGGCCTTCCAGTGTCACGGGCAGATCTTCTACCGAACCTGCCAGGTGATCAGGCCAGGCTGTGAGCTGCGGGTCTGGTATGGGGACGGGTATGGCCAGGACCTTGGCATCAAGTGGAACATCAGGGGGAAGAGTGAGCTTGCGACTGGGAGAGGTGAGTGTCACCCCTCTTCCAGCACCCCACCCCATCCTGGGAGCCTCCATAGTCCAATTTCGAAGCAGAGTACAATCCAGTCCAAAGTCAGTTGAGTTGCAATTAAAATGCCTCAGAATTTGATTCTTTTCATATGATTGTTAGGAAAAAATTTTATATTAAAAATGTTAGTTCTAATTTTTAATATTTCATGCAAAATAATATGTAACATCACCTTCTGCTGAAAGGCTTAGAGCAAAAAGAGACTTTTGTATCACCTACCACTTCTCTGCCCTTTACTGTTTCTTCCTCATTTCCTCCCATTTCTAAGCGACACATGTACAGTGATGTGCATTCTGTTACTGTTCCAGTTTGTTGTCATGTGAGCTCATACTCTGTGCCAGATGGGGCTCCACGCACCGAAACAGACAGGACCACTGCCCTGGGGCAGCAGGGGCTTCATACCAGACAGGGGCTGGTGCTCTGAGGAAAACCAGCGCAGGGAACGTGCCTCGGGTCAGCATGAGCAGAGGGTGGGGTGTGGTGCGGGATGGTGCAGCAGGGTCTCTGCAGAGATAACACCTGCGGGGAAGGATTCCAGGCAGGGGAGCAGCCAGTGCCACAGCTCCAGGGCCGGGACGAGAGGCCATGCCAGGGGTCGTGGGAGGAAGCATAGAGGGAGAGGAAGGAGGCTGGATGGGACACGGAAGCCTCAGGGCCTTGTCCACATGCAGGCCCCAGGGGTCTTCCTGGATGACACAGAACAACCGTGAGGCTTTCAGCTGCAAGCAGCATGTTCTCTGTTCTGTGACGATGCTTTGGTTCATTTTTGGGAAGAGACAGCAGCGGGGAGTCCCTTCAGAGGTCAGTTCATTGCCAGACATGAGGGGAGAGTGGGCTGGCTAAAGATGTTGGGAGTGAGGGTGTGAAGAGTCTGGCTGGAGATGTATTTTTAAACAGGGCTTCCTAGTGCATGTTAAATGGGCTAAGCCTGAATGAAATAAATCGTGTATGAACACTGAGGAGGCTTTAGAAAGGACATGCCTTTATTTTCTGATTTATGGGAAACTGAGAGAGGAGCAATTTGTGAACCAATTGGGGCAGCAGGAGCCAGAGACCTGTAGTCAGTGGGACCTGGGCCGCTTGGTCTCATCCAGTCTCAAACCCACTTCCTGCAGAGATTGGCACAAAGGCTGCTCTTTGAACAAGGAGTCACAAAGTCAGCTTTACTCACACCTGCTCTAACCACCCCCTGTGCTGCCTCCCATATGCAGAGAGCTCCAGGCCAGGCGCCCCTAACTTAATAGACCTTTTTCCCTCACAGGGAGCCATTTAGGAGAATCCATTTAAGTCATCAACTCTTATCTCTCAGTAGGGTAAAACACCTGTGGCCACTGTGACGTGACTTTTCCGATAGTTTAACGCAAGGAAAGTCCCTGCAGATCCATCTCTATCAGGAGAGACACTGCCTCTGATGCTGCTAGAAGGTCCCTATCTGGGTGATATGTAGAAAAGGCCCTTGACACCAGCTTCCTGGATTTCTGTAGATGTAGAGAATAAGAGTGGAATGGAAAAGTGGACTATAAAGACACACTCGATGGGAGACAAATCGTGCACTGTCAACACTTAGATGATTAGTGGGGAGGGCCTGACCATGGCAAACCAGCTACCTGACCAAAAGCTTCCTCTTTCAGCAGAACCAAAGCCCAAGATCCACCCATGTGCCTCCTGCTCTCTGGCCTTCTCCAGTCAGAAATTCCTCAGCCAACACTTCCAACGCAGTCACCCCTCTCAGACCCTCTTGAGACCATCTGAAAGAGACATCCTCCAACCAGAGGATCCCTGCCCAGGCAATCAAAATCAGCGATATTCCGATCCACACAGCCCAAGCGACAAACCTGAGGGTCGGGAGGCCAAGGACAGGCCCCAACAATTGCTGAAAAGCATAAGGCTGAAAAGGATTTCAAGGGCCTCTTCCTACTCACCCGAAGGACAAATGGGGGATTCTGGGGTGCATGAGAGAATGAAAAACGAGCCCAGCACAAGCCAGAAAATGAATCCAGAGGACACAGGCACATTGCTCATGGGGGCAGGGGTCTCAAGGATTATGAGTCACGTACAGAGAGTGTGGGCAAGGCTCTAAGGACAGGCCAAGTCTCACCACACACGAGAGGACACACACAGGGGAGAAGCCCTATGTTTGTGGGGAGTGTGGGCGAAGCTTCCATCATGGGTCAGTCCTCATCAGACACCAGAGGACACACACAGGGGAGAAGCCCTATGTTTGCGGGGAGTGTGGGCAAAGCTTCCATCACGGGTCAAATTTCATCACACACCAGAGGACACACACAGGGGAGAAGCCTTATGTTTGTGGGGAGTGTGGGCGAAGCTTCAGTAAGAACTTCAACCTCATCACACACCAGAGGACACACACAGGGGAGAAGCCCTATGTTTGCAGGGAGGGTGAGCGAAGCTTCCGTCAGAAGTCAGCCCTCATCAGACACCAGAAGACACACACAGAGGAGAAGCCCTATGTTTGCAGGGAGTGTGGGCAAAGTTTCAGTCAGAAGTCAGATTTCATCACACACCAGAGGACACACACAGGGGAGAAGCCGTATGTTTGTGCGGAGTGTGGGCAAAGCTTCCGTCAGAAGTCAGATTTCATCAGACACCAGAGGACACACACAGGGGAGAAGCCCTATGTTTGTGGGGAGTGTGGGCGAAGCTTCCATCAGAAGTCAGCCCTCATCATACACCAGAGGACACACACAGGGGAGAAGTCCTATGTTTGTGGGGAGTGTGGGCGAAGCTTCCATCAGAAGTCAGCCCTCATCATACACCAGAGGACACACACAGGGGAGAAGCCCTATGTTTGTGGGGAGTGTGGGCGAAGCTTCAGTGATAAGTCAAATCTCATATCACACCAGAGGACACACACAGGGGAGAAGCCCTACATTTGCAGGGAGTGTGGGCAAAGCTTCATTCAGAAATCCGTCCTCATAAGACACCAGAGGACACACACAGGGGAGAAGCCCTATGTTTGCAGGGAGTGTGGGCGAAGCTTCAGTCGGAAATCCGTCCTCATCAGACACCAGAGGACACACACAGGGGAGAAGACCTACGTTTGCAGGGAGTGTGGGCAAAGCTTCAGTCAGAAGTCCCTCCTCATCACACACCAGAGGACACACACAGGGGAGAAGCCCTATGTTTGCGGGAGTGTGAGTGAGTCATGACCAACAAACCACATTTTAGCCACAAGAGGATTACTGCAGCCACCCCATGCCTCAGCTCTAAGGGGGCCTCAGAGGAGGTCTGTGACCCGTTACTGTCCCCAAGAGTATGAGGAGAGACTTCCCAGGTGGTCCAGGGGTCAAGACTCCAATGCAGAGACTCACGTTCAATACCTGATTGGGGAACTAGCTCCCACAGGCTGCAACTAAGAGACAGCACAGCCGAATAAATAAATATATAATAAATATTTTAAAGAAAGAGTGTGGTAAGCACACACTTACTTTGTTAAATAGACCTTCCACTTTCATGACAGGAGAGGAGGTAGATAAACAGCAGAGGGTTTCTTAAGTGTTCTGGAGATGTTCGTGCCAATTGCCTTCATGGGTTTTATACTCCTCTTCTAATAAATTTTGTCTCCAAACAAATCTGAAGCCCAGACTATGCACCCATTCCACCCTTATTACTGACAGCAGTGGGGTCCAGTGGTAGATGAACCCTTCAGAAGGCATAATTCTGGAGCCAACTCAGTTAGGTCACTGGACAGTCAGTTCCTGAGTCCAGGGAGAGGAATCTAGGGTTTGAGACAGACTCACTGGGGAAAGCAATTCCCCGGCCTCCTGGGAAGTGTGGCTTCTCCTCCTTATAGACCTCGACTGTCCTTTGGCCTCTCCTGGTGGCCCTCTAGTTCCCTCTGACTTCTGTAGCCTCAAAGGTGAATGCCACGTGCACATGTGTGTGTGTGCGTGCATGCCTGGCTCAGCATGGGCTATCTGGTCTTTGCCGCTCCCTCAGGGTCATCACAGCATCTGGACTCCAGATTCGACCACAGAGGTCCAGTTCTCAGCCCTGCCCTCAGCAGCTGCATGAGCTGGGGCAAGACGCTTAAGTTCTCTGTGTCTCTATTCTCATCTGTGATACGGGGTGGGAGCACCAGCATTTTGGTCTGATGCGTAAGCACAGGCGGAATCTGGCAGAGGCTGGCTGAGAACGCAAACCCCACCATTGCTGTCTTTTGTGCTTTTTTCTTCAATCTTTTTTTATTTTTTAATAGAAGGATAATTGCTTTACAGAATTTGTTTTCTGCATGTCCTCCAGCCCCCACACCTTCCAGGTCTTCAGAGCCAGATCAGGAAGGGGCTGTTTAGGCACTGGGCTGCCCTGATGAGGGGGTGTGAGGTCAGGGGTGCTAAGGGAGGGCGACCTCCCTTCCCACCCGAGCCGTTCCTGCTGAGTTGGGCAGCCCCACGGCCCCTCCACAGGCAGGAAGTGCCCACAGTCGTCACCCCTGCCGAGAACAGAGCCTGGAGCCGTGTTTGCAGGAAATCCCTGTCCGGCCCCAATCCCACCCCCACACGGAGGGTCCTTGAAGCCCACACCACGGCTTCTCTATGCATGGGCCTGGTACTTGTGCCCGTGCACTCTGGTCAACGCTGTCACGACCTTGAAATTGTTAACCATGGAAAAGTTCATCCTTACACTTCCCTTTCATGAGTGAAGTCTGATGGGCCCCGGGGTGCGCTGTGAGCAGAGCAGATGCACACACAGCACGGGTCCCGGGGTGACCAGGCTGCACGAGGGGACAAGGTGGACACAAAGCCCCCCCACCCCCCACCCTGTGTGAGTGAAGGTGGTGACCGCCCCAGGAAGCCACGCTTGCTCAGACCCGGGAACCGAGCTCCAACACAGAGTCGGGGCAATGGGGTTCTTAAGGTCGACCACACCCTCCCCTCTGTGAATGACCTCTGCCCTGGCCTGATCCTTCCAGAAGGGGTTCAGGAGGCTGGAGTCCACCCGGCCACCAGAAGACAACAAGGGGAGAGTGGGCCACGGGGCGGGGTGCGGAGTATGCAAACTCCAGGACTTGGGCAATGGCCCTCAGTTCCCTCCATGTGCCAGGCTTGTGAAGCGTCTCTACATGAATCATGTCAGTAATAACCACCCACTATTATTTTCCTGTTTCTGTCATGCTTTCTTAAAGGAACGTGCTTGTCTGTGGCTTGGTTTCCCTACAGGAAGGGAAGACACGTAAACTCCCCATCTTCTGTGGCTTCAGGCCGGGGCCACGGGAGGGAGAGTTAGTGGTGGTGCAGGCAGAGGGGCTTCAGCTGAAAAACAGTGGGGACCCAGAAACCTGCAGGGGCTTCTCACCTGTACCTCCCACCAGAGCTGGGCCTGGAATCCCCTGGAAGGCTGAGCAGGTCAAAGCTTCTCCCTCCCCTCCCCTCTGCTCCCCTCCCCTCAAAAAGCTGACTCCTGGGGCCAGCCCACAACACCCCCAAATCCCCTATCACCCACAGCCCCACACAGGCCCTCCCTCACAGAAGTGGGATGACCTGGATGGTGGCACAGATGGTATGTGACCCCAGAGCTGGGGGTCTCAGTTGACCTTGAGCAAGGAGGCTGGTGCTTTACACAGCCTCCCAGCCCAGGGAGCTGCCAGCGGCCACAAGCCATGATCTGAAGCGGAGCTGGGAGATGGGGAGTGGGGATGCAAGCTGTCTGAGGTCCTATCCTGTCCCCATGACAGCGGTCAGGCCCCACCTGACCTGACACTGGGACTGCCCTGCACGGGCACACAAGACACCAGCAGTCACGGGATGGACAGCCAGCTGCCTCCGCTGCACTCTCTACCCTGACCACAGCGGCCCCACGGCTGTACCAGCCCCACCTGCGCGCGGCTCTGCTTGACTGCCAGGGCTCAGGGGCCCTGGGTTAGTCGGTGAGGGCAGAGCTCCAGAGGCCAAGCCTGTCTTCAGCCGCCAGGCCCCCCCTGGTCGCCAGACTCATGAGCCCAACTGGTGTCTGAAGCCTTTGGGAGAATGACACCACAGACCCTGACCTCAGAGCTCAGACTCCTGAAAACTTACTAAACAGATTATTTTTAGTCTTTTTTTGAAGTGGGATGTTGTCAGGAAGGGGGAAGGGGAATGACTTCCCTCGTGGTGCTGTGGTTAAGAATCCACGTGCCAATGCAGGAGACACGGGTTCAATCCCTGATCTGGGAAGACCCCACGTGCCGTGGAGCAACTAAGTCCATTCACAACTACTGCAGCCCAAGAGCCTAGAGCCCGTGCTTCCCAACCAGAGCAGCCACCACAGGGAGAAGTTCAGCACAGAAACGAGAGAGCAGTCCCCACACCCTACAACTAGAGAAAAGCCTGCACATCAGCGAGGACCCAGCACAGCCAAAAATAAATAAATAATCTTTTTTAAAGTAGGAGGTTGCAGCATTCCCTGCTGGTCCAGAGGCTAAGACTCTGAGCTCCCAACACAGGGGGCCACGTTCAATCCCTGGTCAGGGCACTAGATCCCACATGCTGCAATTGAAGGCCCTGCATGCCACAGCTAAGACCCAGTGCAGCCGATTAAATGAATACTTAAAGATAGGAGTCTGTTCATCTGTCATCAAGAGAAAACTGCAACATTTTAGAGAAAGAAAAAAAAAAACACACACACACAAATATCTTATTTTGCAAGTTCTCATGGTTGATTGCAAAAAATTTCTCATAATATTCAGCTGTTTAAAAAAAAGAAATTTAGAAAATACAGAAACTAGAACCCACCCATAAATGTGTAGGGAACACCAATTACTGCAGCATCTGGCCACCACACACAGGAATACATGTGCATCTTTTTCTTCTACAAAAGCTTTCAGCCTCTACCGCGCTCCCCACCAGCCTCTGCTCTGCTCACCAAGAAGACTGCGCTTTGGCCTCCTGACCAGCGGGTTTCTGTTGAACTCAGGGAGGCGGAGGAGCAGGGCTGTGTGGCTGGGGGCATCTTCTGGCCCTCAGTGAGGAGAGAAGCACGAGTGCTCTGCCTCTGGGCCCAGTAACTGCAGGGGCCTCAGGGAAGCCTCCCGGGAAGAAGCCTCTAAAATGCCTTCCCTGCAGTCTCCACAGTTACAGCAAGCCCCAAGTCTCAGGATTTGGCTGTGAGTTAACAAATCCTCTCTTGTTGGACGGAAAAGTGTTTCCACAGAGAATCTGCCCAGATCTTGGCCTAGTTTGGTTCTCTTGGGCGTGAAGTGTTTCCACAGAGGATATCTCTGGATCTCAGCCTCTGTTGGTACAGATTGAATAGACAGTACATTCAGGGCTCAGGGAAGTTAGTTCTCAAGCTCCCTGGGTTTAGGGCTACAGTGCTTCCTCACCTCCACCCCTTCCAGGGTCATGGAGCCTTCTCTTCCAGAGGAAGGTGTTTGGCAACATCAGCCACAAAGACACATACTAAAGAGGAGAAAGGCCACGGCAGGCAGGGCTGGGTGTTCCTGGGTGAGCAGAGGGGCCTTGGACACCCCATGCTGGACCCCCTGCCCCAGCAGCTTCTCCTCCTTCTCGCTGGGCATGCAGCTTTCACCTGCTGTGTGCCTGCCAGTGATGGGCTCCCAAGGCACAAAGCTGGGGTTGGCGATGGGGGAGCTGGATGCCGGGGAACCTGAGACCCTGCAGCAGGTCAGTGCACTGTGGACGCGGGCTGGCCTCACTGAATTGTTAAGCCCTGTGCATTCAGGACAACCTCTCTGGACCCCAGGTGGAGGTACTGCTGCCCCCAGTGCCCACCTGGGTCTCAGGAGGTGGAAGAGAGACCGGGTTGTCCTTCCCACCTCCTACCCAGAGAATGACAAAGGCCAGTTCCCAAAAGTGGGAGCAGGGTTGGCAGAGTGAGTCTTGGGTCTCACAGGGTCCCTGTGAAGAAGGGTTTACTGCTGCCTGGATCCCTCTTGGCTGGTTCTCCTTCTGTGTTGTCTTCACATCAAATCACAAGGACGAGGCAGTCCAGGTGCCCACAGCATCACTCGCCCAGGTGCTGACAACCCTCCTTATTTATTATGGGCAGGGAGACAGGGTGGCTGGTGTGACGCTCCCCTGGACCAGAGAAGAGACCCCCTAGGCTGTGTCTCTTCTACTCTTGAGACACAGGTGGGCACTGGGGGCAGAGCACCTCCACCTGGGGTCTGGAGAGGGTGTCCTGAATGGACAGGGCCTAACTGTCCAGTGTGGCTTCAGGGGGTATGGGCAAGAGGGGGTACTAACTCCTTTTTAAATATTTCAGACAACCACTCACTTCCTTTTGGTTTTTGGTTTCAGATCTTTTTTATATGATCCATTTTCAGAGTCTTTATTGAATTTGTTACAATATTGCTTCCATTTTACGTTTTGATTTTTTTATTGCAAGGCATGTGGGATTGTTACCAAGTCCAAGCTCACTCTGCTTTCCTCACAACAGGCCAATAAATCAGAGGCAAGGTGCTGAGGCAAGGAATACGACTTTACTTGGAAAGTCAGCAGACTGAGAAGATGGCAGACTAACATCTTGAGGAAACCATCTTGTCAGGGTCTGGATGCCAGTGTCTTTCATAGAACACAGAGCTGGGAGGTGAGGAAATAAAGTAAAAAGGCCATTAATCTGCCAAACATCTCCTGGAATGGCCAGCCTCGGAGGGAGATGTGTTACTTTCTCCCTTCCTGTAGCCATCCACAGGTGGACAGGTCCTGGACAAAGGCAGAGGGGTGGGGTTTCCTGAGGCAGGCCATTATGTATGGACAGTATCCCTGTAGCAAACAGACCAACAGGAAGCAAAAGTTAAAGTAAAACATTCAACATGGAGTCAGATTTTGTTTTTTCCTCTAACAATTCCCCAGTGTCAGTGTCCATTCCACAATCTTATGGGAAAGGGAGTGATGATTGTTCTAACTGCTCCACTAGTTGCATCCTTTGGAGAGTGCCCACCACTGGTGCCAGTGTTCTGAATGTTGAGATTTGTCTTTTGCTGTTCTTTGGAAAGTCTCTACTTCATATGTATAGACATAAAAATATTTATAATCTAGGTGTTGAGAGTTATGTTTTATTCAGTAAGAATCTTTTAGGATTTCAAAACCAGGAGGCAGCATCTAAAGTTAAGGAATTTAACACTTCTCTGTGTGTGGGAAGATGCACCAGCCATCTCACTGTAATCATCCCCTTTGGTACACACCTTACCACCTGGGACCAGCATCCTGTCTTCTCCTTTCTGACTTTCCTCAGGGACCACTGTGGGAAGTGGCTGCAGTCTGATGGCTGCTAGAGAGCAGGCATTCTTCTCCTTCTCAAGTTTCTTCAAGGGCTCACCAGGAGAAGTGGCTGCAGCCTGATGGCTTCTAGAGGGAAGGTATTCTCCTTCCTGCGTTTCCTCAGGGCTCACAGTGGGGAGTGGCTGCACTTTGATGACTGGTGGAAAGCAGGTATTCTTCTCCTCCCTGAGTTTCCTCAGGGTTCACCATTAGAAGTGGCTTCAGTTTGATGACTTCTAGAGAGTAGGAGGGGGAACCTGGGCCCCCATTGAGATCATTTCAGCAGAGAGAGCAAGCACGTCCTGTGACTCCAGACAACCTTCCAACGTTCGGGGCTCAGCCTTCAGCCTGCAGGATCCACAGCCATCAGCTCAGCCACCATGCTCTGCACTATGTAGCCCTGAAACCTACACTGCAGGAGGCCCTCTAAATGTGGCGTCCTGTCCAGCAAACTCTCGGTCACACCCTCCAAGCCTGACCCAGGCCCAGCTCTGCTGAGAGGGTCTCACTGGGGACCCAGGTTCCCCCTCCTGCTCTCCCACATTCCATACCTGAGTGGGGAGAAGGCAGGGGCTGGGGGCACAGTGCCTCCAAGCAGGTAAGGCAGACGTTCTCCCATCACCCCTTGAGGTCCATCCCTGGGAGCACAGTCTAATGTCACTTTTAGCAGCAGAGGACATGTGTCCCCAGATCCAGCACACTCTCTAGGGGGTGTGAGCTGTGAGCACTAACACAGGAAACCCCGAGTGACCTGCTTAGGCTGGAAGACTAGCTCCTGGAACATGAGCTGAAGTCTGAAAGTAGCTTCTCATTAGGATTAGCCTTCTCCAGACCTAGCTTGGGGGCAGCAAGAGTCCAACAAGTGGCCCCCAGCTGGGGCAGCCACACGGTGCCTCTTGACAGCCCTATGAAGACTGTGCAGCAGAGTGACCATGAGCCCACATTCACCCAGCAGATGGCTTCTGAGGGGTCTGTGACAGACTAAAGCAACCATGAGCCTGTACTCCCAGCAGACAGCCTCTGACAGGCCTGTGACAGACCAGAGTGACCACAAGCATGCATTCACCAGTGGACAGCCTCTGAGAGGTCTGTGACAGGCCAGAGTGACCACGAGCCTGCACTCGCCCAGCAGATGGCTTTTGAGAGGTCTGTGACAGGCCATAGTGACTACAAGCCTGCACTCACCCAGCGGACAGCCCCTGATAGGTCTGTGACAGACCAGAGTGACCACGAGCCTGCACTCACCCAGTGGACGGCCTCTGAGAGGTCTGTGACAGAACAGAGTGACCACAAGTGTGTATTCATCCAGCGGGCAGCCTCTGATAGGTCTGTGACAGACCAGAGTGACCACAAGCCTGCACTCACCCAGTGGGTGGCCTCTGAGAGGTCTGTGGCAGAGCAGAGTGACCACAAGCGTACATTAACCCAGTGGACGGCCTCTGAGAGATCTGTGACAGGTCACAGTGACCCCAAGCGTGCATTCACCCAGCAGTGAATTCCTGCCTGGAGAATCCCATGGACAAAAGAGCCTGGTGGGCTACAGTACATGGGGTCTCAAAGAGTCAGACACAACTGAGCACCTGAGCACACACACATGAAACAGAAACGGACTGAGGGACAGAGGGAACAAACAGACTGGTGCTCTCCAAGGAGGAGGGGGCGGTGGAGGGATGGAGTGGGAGGCTGGAGTCAGCAGATGTAGCTTTTATAAGTAGAATGGATAAAAAAGGCCCTGCTGCATAGCAGAGAACAATATTCAGTATCCAATGATAAACTATAAAAGAATATTTTTTTAAAAAGAATTCATATATGTGTATAAGTGTATCCCTGAGCTATGCAGCAGAAATTAACACATTATAAACCAACTATATTTTATATATATATATATATATGGATTAAAAAAAGAAAAGAACAGACCCTAGCCAATTACAACAGATACTCAACCCAGGAGCACAGAATCCCGAACAGTCAGAACACGGACCAACCAGTCAGAAGAGGGGCCGACAGGAGAGCCCTGGGCACCGTAAGCCATGAGTGTCACTGGAGGAAATGAGAACTCCACCCACATGACTCCTCCTGCAGCTCAAGACGAAGTGGCTCTGCTTCCCCTGATCACATAACCGAAGGGGCCCCGGGACATCCTGGCTTGGTGCTGGGACCGGGAATGTACTGGTCAGATCCCAATGCAGGGGAGGTCTGTGAGGGCAGCTCTGGAGCGGGTGAGCCAGGATGAGCGTGGCAGCTCCACCCATTCCTCGAAGGTCGGACAAAACAGAGCCCAGGAGGCCGGAAAGTGTCCTAGTGGAGGGCAGGCCCCCACGTCGTTGCCCCCATCTCTGGCTGAGGCCCAGCACTGACCCCCTCTGCTGGTCTGCAGCGCATTCTGCACACACCCTGACGGCTCAGCTGCTGAGACCCAAGGTGAAGGTTTGTGATGGCAGCCATGCCCACAGGCACCAGCAGCACTGACCATCTGGCTCCCAGCCCAACAGCGAGGTCCAGCTGAGACCAGTGGACACGTTGTCAGCTGTGCTCCAGGGTGGGCCCCGTGTCACCAGTAAATGGCAGTGTCACGATGCAGGCCAGCAGGACAGCCTGGAGGATTGCTAGAATCAATGGGGACACACCGACCCATGAAAACTCCCAGCCCTGGGTCAGGCAGAGACCCGAACAGGCAGACAACTGCAGAGAGCAGAGCCCACGTCACAGACAAGGAGCACCCGTCCCTGGGCAGGGAAGGGTCCCCATCTGAGGGGGCGCAGTTGGGATCCCCCAGCTTAAGCATAAAGGTGGTAGGAGGTGGTAGGAACAGACTTGGAGCTGCTTTTAAGTCATGCAGGGCAGGACACGCAGGTGAGTGAAAGCCAGGTGGAATGTGCCGTAGAAAACAGAGTGTCTGGGGAATAGACGGGCTTGGGTGGAGCTGAGCCCAAGGGGGCTGGGAGTCCGGACTCAGAAACCCTGTACGCCTCTCTCCCGGCTCGGCCTCCTAATCTACTTAAACCCCACTCTGCAGCCTGATGCCGCCTGTCCTGTGCATCTCCACACTCGGACCGTCCACTCATTCACAGATATTTGCTTAGCACCTGCCTCTGGCCAGGTCGTGTTCCAGGCACGGGACAGCCGTGAGGAGACAGACAATAACCCCAGTCCTTGGGGAGCAGAAACGCTACCAGAGGCCAGATGCACCGCTCCTGTGACCGGGCCCCGGCCTTGCCCCCCTCAGCCACCGGCCAGCCCTGCTGGAGCTCCGCGCTCAGATGCAGTTCCGTCTGAGCATCCCCCCTCCTCCAAGAAGGCGCCTCTCTGGACTCGCCGCCCGTCAGCCCCTGCCTCCCCGAGTCCTGTGTCCTTCTCAGCACAGACCACCATCTGAAACGGCCTCCCCACCACCTGCGTGACCTCATTGTACCTGGAGATCTCACGTCCTCGGTGAAGGAAGGTCCCAGCTACCCTCACGGCTTTCTCCTGAGTTCCCACCACAGATTCCCGTCACGATGGCCCAGAAGGACTCTCCACATGGGTGTGGGGCAGGGGCTCGGTGGGGCCGGAGAGGGTGGGCCCCCTGGGGCGCTCCAGGGGTCAGGGTAGACAGGGACCTCCCAGCAGTGGCTCGGACCGGCCAGCAGGCCGATCAGCTTCCTTCTCCCTGGGACCACGAGGGGGCGAGGCTCTCATCGCTGTTCAGGGTCCTGGCTGCACAGGAAGGGCTCTCAATTCCACAGTCCTGAGGACCCTGTGAGCTGTTACACGTTTTACCTGTGTGATCTCAGCTCCCTCAGGCAGAACGCTCTGGGCTACACACATGGAAGAATCTACTGCAGTGGTTTCAGTTCAGTTCAGTCGCTCAGTCGTGTCCGACTCTTCGTGACCCCAAGGACTGCAGCACACCAGGCCTCCCTGTCCATCACCAACTCGTGAGTTGACTCAAACCCATGCCCATTGAGTCGGTGATGCCATCCAACCATCTCATCCTCTGTCGTCCCCTTCTCCTCCCACCTCAGTCTTTCCCATCATCAGTCAGACATGACTGACCAACTGAACTGAACTGATGCTACTGGGAATAAATGCAAGAGGAAGAAATAAAAGTCGTATCCCCTTTGTTTATCACACTGCCTCCTGACTGTGAGCCCTTCCTTCTATGAGCACCTAGACTCCTCAAGGGGGGCAGGCAAAGCTCTTGAGGCATCAGCCTGCTGGGTTCCCTTCTCTGCCAGCTGAGAATTGAAGCCAGCTTTCTATTTCCTCCAGACTCAGTCTCCATGTTCTTTTATTCAGCTTCAGCAGGCGGAGAAGGCCAAGATTGTGGTCAGCAACAATACCACTAACCTGATCACCAGGTTAATCTGGATTAACACCATCACACATAGCCTACTAATTAGACTCACAAGCCTACTCCTCCTTAATCAATGATAACAGCCTCAATTTCTCATTAGTTTTCTCCCACTCCCTATGGACACCACCACTGATGTTAACTACATGGTTATGACCCCTTATACTAACCGTCAACACCACATATTAAATGAATCTCTACCAGAAAAAAAATATTATCACTGCTAGTCATACTATAATTACTTTAATTATAACATTTACTGCCATAAAATTAATTCTTTTATATATTGTATTTGGAGCAACACTAGTTTCAACACTCATTATCATTACCCAAATAGGAAATCAAACAGAACACCTTAATGCAGGTCTCTATTTATTTTATACCCTAGTAAGTTCTCTCCCCCTCTTAGGAATACTGGTCTACATTCAAAATACAGTAGAACCTTAAAATATTCTAATGCTGAGCCCAATCAGTATCCAACTCTTGATCCAATGGGTTCATATGGTTAGTATGCATAACTGCCTTTATAGTAAAAATACCATTTTATGGCCTCCACCTTTGACTACCTAAAGCACATGAAGAGGCCCCTATTGCAGGCTTCATAGTTCTGGCTATGCTGCCAGCACTACTAAACTTTGGATCCTATGGTATACTACGAATCACGAATTACAATAATTTGAAACCCACTAACAGACTTCATAGGGTATCCACTCATTCTATTGTCCTTATGAGGCATACTTATAACCAGCTCAATTTGCTTATGCCAGACAGACCTAAAATCATTCACTGCATACTCTTCTGTCAGCCACATAGCATTTTGCTATCCTTACCTGAACACCTTGAAGTTGTATAGGAGCCACAGCCCTAATAATTGCCCATAGTCTTACATCCTCTGGATTGTTCTGCCTGGCAAATTCAAATTACCAGGTCCATCACCAAACAATAATCCTAGCCTAAAGCCTACAAATGTTCCTCCTACTAATAGCAACGTGATGATTACCAGCAAGTTAAACAAACCTAGCTCTAACCCCAACTATTAACTTGATTGGAGAGCTATTTGTAGTAATATCCTTCTCGTGATCAAACATTGCAATTATTTTAATAGGAATTCATAGAGTAATTGCTGCCCTATACTCTTTATATACAGTCATTACAACAGAGTGAGGCAAATACACACACCACATAAACTGTATCTCTCCGTCTTTTACATCAGAAAATGCTCTCATATCATTACCCATCCTACCTCTTCTACTCCTATCCTTAAACGCAAAAATCATTCTAGGCCCCCTATACTGTATATATAGTTTAGAAAAAAACACTTGATTGTGAATCTAGTAAGAGAAGACAATACCTTCTTATTTACCACAGAAGTAGATAAGAATTGCTAATTCTATGCTCCAATGACTAACAGCATGGCTTTTTCAAACTTTTACCCATTGGTGCTAGAACCAAATAATTGGTGCAACTTCAAATAAAAGTAATAAATTAAATTTCCTCTTTCACTCTAGCCTCACTATGTATATCATCGATCATAATAACAAGCACTAACATTTATAAAACCACCACATACCCTCTATATGTAAGATTATCTCATATGCCTTCACCATTAGCTTAGTTCCAACAATAATATTCATGTATACAGGCCAAGAGATAATTATCTCAAACTGGCACTGAATCACACTACAAACCCTTAAGCTATCATTCAGTTCTAAAATAGATTATTTCTCAATAATGTGTGCTGGTGGCCCTATTTGTCATATGATCAACTATAGACTTCTCAATATGACCCATTCACTCAGACCCCAACATTAACTGATTCTTCAAACACTCCTTTTCCTTGTTACAATACTAATTCTTGTTACCACTAATAATCTCTTCCAATGACTTACTGGCTGAGAAGGAGCAGGGATTATATCCTTCCTGCTCATTGGATGATGGTGTGGACGGCAGATGCAAACACGGCAGCACTACAGGCAATTTTGAATAACACCTCAGTCGCTCAGCAGTATCCGACTCTTTGTGACCCCAAGGACTGTAGCCCACCAGGCCCCTCAGTCCATGGGATGTTCCAGGCAAGAATCCTGGAGTGGGTTGCCATTTCCTTCCCCAGAGGCAAATCTCCTCAGCGAAGCCCAAAAACTGACTGGAAAGAGGAGGCAGACTGCTGGCTTGCGCTGCGTGGATGTGGGGATGCAGGGCACAGGGGTGTGGATGTGAGAAAGCGGGGCCGGGGGGCGTGGACCTGTTTTGTATAACCCTGTTCTGCTGCTGCTGCTAAGTCGCTTCAGTCGTGTCCGACTCTGTGCAACCCCATAGACGGCAGCCCACCAGGCTTCTCTGTCCTTGGGATTCTTCGGGAAAAACACTGGAGTGGGTTGCCATTTCCTTCTCCAATGCATGAAAGTGAAAAGTGCAAGTGAAGTCACTCCGTCTTGTCTCATTCTTGGCGACCCCATGGAACACAGCCTACCAGGCTCCTCCATTCATGGGATTTTCCAGGCAAGAGTCCTAGAGTGGGGTGCCATTGCCTTCTTCAAACCCTATGCTGATACAGGTTTTATTAAAACAACACCATGATTCTTACTTAACTTCAATGCATGACACTTACAAAAAATTTTTATCCTCAGTTCAGTTCAGTTGCTCAGTCGTGTCCAACTTTTTGCGACCCCATGAAACTCAGCACGCCAGGCCTCAACGTCCATCACCACCTCCCGAAGTTTACCCAACCTCATGTCCTTTGAGTTGGTGATGCCATCCAACCATCTCATCCTTTGCTGTCCCCTTCTCCTCCTGTCCCCAATCCCTCCCAGCATCAGGGTCTTTACCAATGAGTCAGCGCTTTGCATCAGGTGGCCAAGGAATTGGAGTTTCAGCTTCAACATCAGTCCTTCCAATGAACACCCAGGACTTATCTCCTTCAGGATGGAATGGTTGGATCTCCTTGCAGTCCAACGGACTCTCAAGAGTCTTCTCCAACACCACAGTTCAAAAGCCTCAATTCTTCGGTGCTCAGCTTTCTTTATAGTCCAACTCTCACATCCATACATGACTACTGAAAAAACCATAGCCTTGTCTAGACGAACCTTTGTTGGCAAAGTAATGTCTCTGCTTTTTAATATGTGTCTTGGTTGCTCATAACTTTCCTTCCAAGGAGCAAGCGTCTCTTAATTTCATGGCTGCAATCACCATCTGCAGTGATTTTGGAGCCCTGTTTCCACTGTTTCCCCAACTATTTGCCATGAAGTGATAGGACCAGATGCCATGATCTTAGTTTTCTGAATGTTGAGTTTTAAGCCAACTTGTTCACTCTCCTCTTTCATTTTCATCAACAGGCTCTTTAGTTCTACTTCACTTTCTGCCATAAAGGTGGTGTCATCTGCATATCTGAGGTTATTGATATTTCTCCCAGCAATCTCGATTCCAGTTTGTACTTCCTCCAGCCCAGCATTTCTCATGATGTACTCTGCATATAAGTTAAATAAGCAGGGTGACAATATACAGCCTTGACATGCTTCTTTTCCTATTTGGAACCAGTCTGTTGTTCGAAGTCCATTTTTAGCAGTTGCATCCTGACCTGTATACAGGTTTCTCAACAGGCAGGTCAGGTGGTCTGGTATTCCCATCTCTTTCAGAATTTTTCACAGTTTATTGTGATCCACACAGTCAAAGGCTTTGGTATAGTCAATAAAGCAGAAATAGATGTTTCTCTGGAACTCTCTTGCTCAACTTAATTCAAATTTGCCTATATTAAGTTTAGTATTAGCTGCAATGGGAAAATTTGCCAATTTGGGCTGCACCCATAATTACTCTCAGCAATAGAGGGCCCACATCAGTCTCAGCCCTACTCCACTCAACCACAATAGTAGCAGATATGTTCCTACTCATCCACTTCTAGCCTCTGACAGAAAGCTATAAATGTACCCCATCGGTTACATTATGCCTAGGGGCTATCACAACATTTATAGCAATATGTGCCATTACCCAGAACGATATCAAAATAAATCATTGCTTTCTCCACCTCCAACCAATTAGGCCTCAGGATAGTAACAATTGGCATCAACCAACTCTACCCAGCATTCTTCTTTCTCTAAAAAAATGCTCTTGCCTTTTTCAAAGCCATTCTATTTATGTAATCCAGATTATTCACAACCTAAATGATGAACAAGATATTAAAAAAATAGGAGGTCTGTTTAAAGCTATGCCTTTTACTACAACCGCCCTTATCATTGGCAGCTTAGCATTGACAGGAATGCCTTTCCTCACTGGATTCTACTCTAACGAGCTAAATATTCAAACTGTGAATATGCCTTATATCAATGCCTGATCCCCTCCACAAACTGCCACCTCACTCACAGCCTTCTCCAGCATCCTCACTATCTTCTTCATGCTACTGGGACGGCCTCAATTTTCTACTCTGATTATCATTAACAAGAACAACGCCCTCCTAATAAGTTCTATTAAATGCCTACTAGTTGGAAGTATTTCTGCTGGCTTTATTTTCTCCAACAATATTCCCCCAACAGCAGTTCCACAAATAACCATACCTTACTACCTCAAAATAACTGCCCTGGCGCTGAATATTCTAGGCTTCATCTTGGCACTCAAAACTAGCAGTAACACAAAACCTGAAGTACAACTATTCAAATATATTCAAGGATACTTTTCCACTATCATACACCGCCTGACCCCTTGTTTGAATTTAACCAGCCAAAAGTCAGCATCCCCCTTCTAGACTGAATCTGAGGAGAGGATATTTTGCCAAAAACCACCTCCCTTATTCAAATACAAATGTCTATATTGGTATCAGATGGAAAGGGGCTAATCACACTGTATTTCCTCTTTCCTTATCACCTTACTCATCAGCATAATTTAAATTTCCACAAGTAATTTCTGTAATAACAATTAATTATGACCAACTAGTATCATGGTTGGTTCCCCTTCTCTACAAGCTCATTTATTGCAGCACTTACTATAGTCCACTTACTATCTCTCCATGAAACAGGATCAAATAACTCAGTAGGAATTTCATCTGATATAGAAAAGATCCCATTTCATCTATATTATACATTTAAAGACATCTTGGGTGCCTTGCTACTAGCTCTGGGGTTAAAAATATTAGTCCTATTTTCACCTGACCTACTAGGAGACCCAGATAGCTACATCCCGGCAAACCTCTCAATACACCTTCACACATCAAGCCAGAATGATACTTCTTATTCACATATGCAGTCCTACGATCAAGCCCTAACAAACTAGGCAGAATTTTAGCCCGCATCTTTTCTATGCTAATCTTAGTATTAATGCCATCACTTCATACATGCAAACAACAAAGCATGACATTCTGACCATTCAGCCAGTACCTATTCTGAATTCTAGTAGTGAACCTCTTAACACTCGCATGAATTGGAAGACAACAAGTAGAACATCTCTTTATCATCACTGGACAACTAGCATCTATTATATGTTTTTCCTTATCCTACTATCAATGCCAGTAACTAGCATTACCTAAAATAATCTAAAATGAAGCGAAGTCTTTATAGTATATCCATGCTTCTGGTCTTGTAAACCTGAAAAGGAAAACAATAAATCTCCCTAAGACTCCTTGCACAAGTTTTTGTCAGCAACTTGTATTACTCCGTGATGGTGAACAGTAAATAAAAATAATCTAATATTAGATTATTAATTGCACTGTTAACCCAACAGAGGCATTCACTCAAGCAAAGATTAAAAGAAGAAAAAGAACTTGTCAAACATAAAGCCTGCCTGTTTACCAAAAACATCATCTCTAGCATCACTAGTATTAGAGGCACTGCGTGCCCAGTGACAATCGTTAAACAGCTGTGGTGTCCTGACTGTGCAAATGTAGCCTAATCATTGGTTCTCTAAATAAGGACTTGTATAAATGGTCGCACAAGGGTTTTACTCTTACTTCTCATCAGTGAAACTGACCGTCCCATGAAGTCAGGGGAAAAACCAATGAGACAAGAAGACCCTATGGAACTTTAATTAATTAGCACCCCAAATAAAATTAAACCATTAAGGGATAACAGAACTTTTAATGAGCTAATGATTTTGATTGGGTGACCTTGGAGAACAAAAGATCCTCCAAGTGATTTTTAAAGCCAAGACCTCCCAGTCAAATCAAATTATCACTTATTGACCCAAGAAATTGATCAATGGAACAAGTAACCCTAGGGATAATAGCACAGTCCATTTTAGAGTTCATATTAACAACAGTGTTTACAACCTTGATGTTGGATCAGGACACCTGAATGATGTGACCAGTAATAAAGATTTGTTTTGTTCAACAATTAAAGTTCTACATGATCTGAGTTCAGATCAGAGTCATTCAGGTCGGTTTCCATCTATTATACAATTTTCCCAGTAGGAAAGGACAAGAGAAATATGGCCAACTTTAAATAAATCCTTAAAATAATGAATAATTTTATCTTAATGGATAAGTAAACATTTCCACCCAAAAATAGGCCTTATTTAAGGTGGCAGAACCTGATAATTGCATAAAACTTGAACCTGTATGACCAGAGATTTAAATCCTATCCCTAACAAACTGTTCATAATATTCTAATAGTTATTATGCCCATCCTCCTAGCTATAGCATTCTTAACACTAGTAGAATGAAAAGTTCTAGGCTATACACAATTCTGAAAAGGCCCAAATGTTGTAGGGCCATACAGCCTACTCCAAACTATTGGCGATGCAGTCAAACTATTTATTAAAGAAACCCTATGACCAGTCACATTCTCAGTTTCTGTATGTATCCTTGAACCTATCTTTGCCTTGAGCCTAGCTTTAACCATATGAATTCCTCTACCCAAACCATCAGTTAAGTCGTTCAGTCATGTCTGACTCTTTGTGACCCCATGAACTGCAGCATGCCAGGGCTCTGTGTCCACCATCAACTCCTGGAGTTTGCTCAAACTCATGTCCATGGAGTCAGTGATGCCATCTAACCCTCTCACCTTCTGTCGCCCCTTTCTCCTGCCAACTTCAATCATTCCCAGCATCAGGGTCTTTTCCAATGAGTCACTTCCTCACATCAGGTGGCCAAAGTATTGGAGTTTCAGCTTTAGCATCAGTCCTTCCAATGGATATTCAGGACTGATTTGCTTTCGGATGGACTGGTTGGATCTTTCTGCTGTCCAAGGGACTCTCAAGAGTCTTCTCTAACACCACAGTTCAACAACATCAATTCTTCAGCTCTCAGCTTTCTTTACAGTTCCATTCTTACATCCATACATGACTACTATAGTCCAACTCGCACACCCATACATACAAGAAAAACCATAGTTTTGACTAGACAGATCTTTGTTAGCAAAGTAATGTCTCTGCTTTTTAATATGCCATCTAGGTATTCTTTTTTCTTTTCTTTTCTTTCTTTTCTTCCAAAGAGCAAGCGTCTTTGAATTTCATGGCTGCACTCACCATCTGCAGTGATTTAGGAGCCCAAAAATATAAAGTCAGCCACTGTTTCCCCTGTTTCCCCATCTACTTGCTGTGAAGTGATGGGACCAGATGCCATGATCTTAGTTTTCTGACTGTTGAGCTTTAAGCCAACTTTGTCACTCTCATCTTTCACTTTCATCAAGAGGTTCTTTAGTTCTTCTTCACTTTCTGCCATAAGGGTGGTGTCATCCGCAACTCTGATGTTATTGATATTGCTCCCACCAATCTCGATTCCAGCTTGTGTTTCATCCAGTCCAGCATTTCTCATGATGTACACTGCTTATAAGTTAAATAAGCAGGGTGACAATATACAGCCTTGATGTACTCCTTTTCCTATTTGGAACCAGTCTGTTATTCCATGTCCAGTTATAACTGTTGCTTTCTGACCTGCATACAGATTTCTCAGAAGGCAGGTGAGGAGGTCTGATATTCCCATCTCTTGAAGAATACTCCACACTTTGTTGTAATCCACACAGTCAAAAGATTTGACACAGTCAATAAAACAGAAGTAAATGTTTTTCTGACATTCTTTTGCTTTTTCAATGATCCAATGGTTGTTGGCAATTTCATCTCTGGTTCCTCTGCCTTTTCTAAATCCAGCTTGAACATCCGAAAGTTCATGGTTCATGCTCCATTGAAGCCTGAATTGGATAATTTTGAGCATTACTTTGCCAGCATGTGAGATGAGTGCAGTTGGACCATAGTTTGAGCATTCTCTGGCATTGTCTTTCTTTGGGATTGGAATGAAAACTGACATTTCCAGTCTTGTGGCCACTTCTAAGTTTTGTAAATTGGCAGGAACATTGAGTGCAGCACTTTCACAGCATCATCTTTTAAGATTTGAAATAGCTCAACTGGAATTTCATCACCTTCACTAGCTTTGTTCATAGTGATGCTTCCTAAGGCCCACTTGATTTCACATTCCAGGATGTCTGGGTCTAGGTGAGTGACCACACCATCATGATTATCTGGGTCAGGAAGATCTTTTTTGTACAGTTCTTCTGTGTATCCTTGCCATCTCTTCTTAATATCTTGTGCTTCTGTTAGGTCCCTACCATTCCTCTCATTTATTGGGCCCATCTTTGCATGAAATATTCCCTTGGTATCTCTAATTTTCTTGAAGAGATCTCTAATCCTTCCTATTCTATTGTTTACCTCTATTTCTTTGCACTGATCCCTGAGAAAGGCTTTCTTATCTCTCCTTGCTCTTCTTTGGAACTCTGCATTCAAATGGGTATCTCTTTCTTTTTCTCCTTTGCCTTTCACTTCTCTTCTTTTCAGAGCTATTTGTAAGGCCTCCTCAGACATCCATTTTGCCTTTCTGCATTTCTTTTTCTTGGGGATGGTCTTGATCACTGCCTCCTGTTCAATGTCACAAAGCTCCAACCATAGTTATTCAGGCACTCTGTCTAGCAGATATAATCACTGGAATCTATTTGTCACTTCTACTATATAGTCATAAGGGTTTTGATTTAGGTCATACCTGAATGATCTAGTGGTTTTTCCAATTTTCTTCTATTTAAGTCTGAATTTGGGAATAAGGAGTTCATGGCCTGAGTCACAGTCAGCTCCCAGTCTTCTTTTTGCTGACTGTATAGAGCTTCTCCATCTTTGGCTGCAAAGAATAAAATCAACCTGATTTTGGTATTGACCATCTGGTGATGTCCATGTGTAGAGTCTTCTCTTGTGTTGTTGGAAGAGGGTGTTTGCTATGATGAATGCATTCTTTTGGCAAAACTCTATTAGGGTTTGCCCTGCTTCATTCTGTACTCCAAGGCCAAATTTGCCCGTTACTCCAGGTATTTCTTGATCTCTTACTTTTGCATTCCAGTCCACTTTAATGAGAAGGACACCTTTTTTGGGTGTTAGTTCTTGAAGGTCTTGTAGGTCTTCATAGAATCAGTCAATTTCAGCTTCTTCAACCTTATTGGTCGGGGCATAGGCTTGGATTACTGTGAATATTGAATGGTTCTTCTTGGAAATGAACAGAGATCATTCTGTCATTTTTGAGATTGCATCCAAGTACTGCATCGGACTCTTTTGTTGACTATCAAGGCTACTGCATTTCTTCTAAGGAATTCTTGCCAAAAGACATAATGGTCATCTGAATTATATTCACCCATTCTAGTACATTTTATTTCGCTGATTCCTGAAATATCAATGTTCACTCTTGCCATCTCCTGTTTGACCACTTCTAATTTGCCTTGATTCATGGACCTAACATTCCAGGTTCCTATGCAATATTGCTCGTTACAGCATCGGACTTTACTTCCATCACCAGTCACATCCACAACTGGGTGTTGCTTTTGCTTTGGCTCTGTCTCTTCATTCTTTCTGGAGTTATTTCTTCACTGATCTCTAGAAGCATATTGGGCACCTACCGACCTGGGGAGCTTATCTTTCAGTGTCCTTTCTTTTTGCCTTTTCATACTGCTCATGGGGTTCTCAAAGCAAGAATACTGAAGTGGTTTGCCATTCCCTTCTCCAGTGGCCTATGTTTTGTCAGAAATCTCCACCATGACCCGTTCGTCTTGGCTGGCTCTACACAGCATGGTTCATAGTTTCATTGAGTTAGACAAGGCTGTGGTCCATGTGATCAGATTGGTTAGTTTTCTGTGATTGTGGTTTTCAGTCTGTCTGCCCTCTGATGGAAATCCAATTTTCTGTTGAAGGTCGAGGTTGTGTTCCCTCTCTGTTTTTTGACCTGATGCCAAACTATGGTGGAGGTGATGAAGATAACGGCGACCTCCTTCAAAAGATGCCATGTGGGCCCTGCTACAGTCAGTGTCCCAACACTGCGGCAGGCCACCACCAACCCACACCTCCAGCAGAGACTCCTGGACACTCGCGGGCAAGTCTTGGTCAGTCTCCTGTGGGTCACTGCTCCTTTCTCCTGGGTCCTGGTGTGCACTAGGTTCTGTTGTGCCCTCCAAGAGTCTGCTTCCCCAGTCCTGTGGCCGTTCTGGCGGCTCTGTGGTGGGCTAATGGTGACCTTCTCCAAGAGGGCTTATGCCATACCCAGGTCTACTGCACCCAGAGTCCCTGTTCCTGCGTCAGCCCACTGCTGACCCGTATCTCCTCAGGACACACCCAGACACAGTTCTGTCTCAGTCTCCGTGTGGCTGAGGTCCTGGTGTGCACAGGGTGTGTTTGAGACTCTGAGTGTCTCTGGCAGGTGTGGGGTTTGATTCTGAATGTGATTGTGCCCCTTGTACCATCTTTCTGGGGCTTCTCCTTTGCCCCTGGACTTGGGGTATCTCCACAGAGTCACTCGAGTGTGATGCAATTGCTGCTCCAGCATATGATAGAAACATCAGTCAGTCAGTTCAGTCGCTCAGTCATGTCTGACTCTTTGCAACTCCATGGACTCCAGCACACCAGGCCTCCCTGTCCATCACCAACTCCCGGAGTTTACTCAAATTCATGTCCACTGAGTCGGTGATGCCATCCAACCATCTCATCCTCTGTCGTCCCCTTCTGCTCCTGCCTTCAGTCTTTCCCAGCATCAGGGTCTTTTCCATTGAGTCAGTTCTTCACATCAGGTGGCCACAGTATGGGAGTTTCAGCTTCACCATCAGTCCATCCAATGAATATTCAGGACTGACTATGTTTAGGATGGACTGGTTGGATCTCCTTGCAGTCCAAGTGACTCTCAAGCGTCTTCTCCAACACCACGGTTCAAAAGCATCAATTCTTCGGTACTCAGCTTTCATTATAGTCCAACTCTCACATCCATGCAGGATGACTGGAAAAACAATACCCTTGACTAGATGGATCTTTGTTGGCAAAGTAACGTCTCTGCTTTTTAACATGCTGTCTAGGGTGGTCATAACTTTTCTTAAAAGAAGTAAGCGTCATTTTATTTCATGGCTGCAATCACCATCTGCAGTGATTTTGGAGCACAAGAAAATAAAGTTAGCCACTGTTTCCACTGTTTCTCCATCTATTTGCCTGCAAGTGATGGGACCAGATGCCATGATCTAGTTTTCTGAATCTTGCTGCTGCTGCTGCTAAGTTGCTTCAGTCGTGTCCAACTCTGTGCAACCCCATAGACGGAAGCCCAGCAGGCTCCACCATCCCTGGGATTCTCCAGGCAGGAACAGTGGAGTGGGTTGCCATTTCCTTCTCCAATGAATGAAAGTGAAAACTGAAAGTGAAGTCACTCAGTCATGTCCGACTCTTCGCAACCCCATGGACTGCAGCCTACCAGGCTCCTCTGACCAAGGGGTTTTCCAGGTAAGAGTACTGGAGTGGGGTGCCATTAACTTCTTCTCTAAATATTGAGCTTAAAGCAAACTTTTTCACTCTCCTCTTTCAGTTTCCTCAAGAGGCTCTTTAGTTCTTTACTTTCTGCCATATGGGTGGTTTCATCCACATTTCTGAGGTTATTGATAATGCTTCCAGCAATCTCGATTCCAGCTTGTGCTTCCTTCAGCCCAGCTTTTCTCAAGATGTACTCTGCATACAAGTTAAACAAGCAGGCTGACAATATACAGCCTTGACATGCTCCTTTCGAATTTGGAACCAGTCTCTTGTTCCATGTCCAGTTCTAACAGTTGCTTCCTTACCTGCATGCAGGTTTCTCAAGAGGCAGGTCAGGTGGTCTGGCATTCCCATCTCTTTCAGAAATTTCCACAATTTATTGTGATCCACAGTCAAAGGCTTTGGCATAGTCAATAAAGCAGAAATAGATATTTATTGGAACTCTTTTGCTTTTTCAATGATCCAATGGATGTTGGAAATCTGATCTTTGGTTCCTCTGCCTTTTCTAAAACCAGCTTGAACATCTCAATGTTCACAATTCACATATTATTGAAACCATTATATCTACTACTGTGGGCAAGAACCCCTTAGAGGAAATGGAGTAGCCATCATAGTCAACAAGAGAGTCTGAAATGCAGTACTTGCATGCAGTCTCAAAAACGACAGAAGGATTTCTGTTCATTTCCAAGGCAAACCATTCAATATCACAGTAATCCAAGGCTGTGCCCTGACCAGTATTGCTGAAGAACCTGAAGTTGAACAGTTCTATGAAGACCTGCAAGACTGGGATGCAAAAGAAGGAGGTCAAGAAACTCCTGGAGTAACAGGCAAATTTGGCTTTGGAGTACAGAATGAAGCAAGGCAAAGGCTAATAGAGTTCTGCCAAGTGAATGCACTGGTAAAAGCAAACACCCTCTTTGGAAAAAAGTGTACCTAAAACTCAACAATCAGAAAACTAAGGTCGTGGCAACTAGCTTCATCACTTCATGGCAAATAGATGGGAAAACAATGGAAACAGTGACAGAATTTATTTGTGGGGTGGGCGGGGGGGGAGGTGTCCACCAGGCTTCAGCAATATGTGAACTGTGAACGTCGAGATGTTCAAGCTGGTTTTAGAAAAGACAGAGGAACCAGAGATCAAATTGCCAACATCCACTGGATCATCGAAAAAGCAAGAGAGTTCCAGAAAAGCATCTATTTCTGTTTTATTGACTATGCCAAAGCCTTTGACTATGTGGATCACAATAAACTATGGAAAATTCTGAAAGACATGGAATACCAGACCACTTGACAAGCCTCCTGAGAAACCTGTATGCAGGTCAGGAAGCAACAGTTAGAACTGGACATAGAACAACAGATTGGTTCCAAACACGAAATGGAGTACGTAAAGGCTGTATATTATCACCCTGCTTATTTAACTTATATGCACAGTACCTCATGAGAAACCCTGCGCTGGAGGAAGCACAAGCTGGAATCGAGATTGCCAGGAGCAATAACAATAACCTCAGACATGCAGATGACACCACCCACATGGCAGAAAGTGAAGTAGAACTAAAGAGCCTCTTGATGAAAGTGAAAGAGGAGACTGAAAAAGTTGGCTTAAAACTCAACATTCAGAAAACTAAGATCATGGCATCTGGTCCCATCACTTCATGGTAAATAGATGGGGAAACAATGGAAACAGTGACAGACTTTTGGGGGGGATCCAAAATCACTACAGATGGTGACTGCAGCCATGAAATTAAAAGATGCTTACTATTTGGGAAAAAACAAAACAAAACAAAAAAAACTATGACACACCTAGACAGCGTATTAAAAAGCAGTGACATTACTTTGTCAACAAAGGTTGGTCTAGTCAAACCTATGGTTTTTCCAGTAGTCATGTATGCATGTGAGAGTTGGACTATAAGGAAAGCTCAGTGCCGAAGAATGGATGGTTTTGAACTGTGGTATTGGAGAAGACTCTTGACAGTCCCTTGGACTGCAAGGAGATCCAACCAGTCCATCCTAAAGGAGATCAGCCCTGGATGTTCATTGGAAGGACTGATGCTAAAGCTGAAACTCCAATACTTTGACCACCTGATGTGAAGACTTGACTTATCTGAAAAGACCCTGATGCTGGGTCAGATTGAAGGCGGGAGGAGAAGGGGACGACAGAGGATGAGATGGTGAGATGGCATCACCGACTCAATGGACATGGGTTTGGGTCGACTCCAGGAGTTGGTGATGGACAGTGAGGCCTGGAATGTTGCAGTCCATGAGGTCACAAAGTGTCGGACGGGACTGAGCAACTGAACTGAACCAAATCACTATTATTAACAGTCTCCTTCCTATCAATTTGAGCATTAGACCCCTGATTTCAATATGACCAATGAATACATTTACTCTCAAATATTTTCTATCCCTAACACTAAGCCCTATGCATACGACACATATCCTTATCCATCCTATTATCAAGTACTCTTCCACAAGCATAAGAAATGTGTCAGACTAGAGTTACTTTGAGAGAGTAAATAATAGAGATTTAAATCCTCTTATCTAGAATTGTAGGAGTTGAACATACCCTTAAGAATCCAAAGTTCACTGTGCTACCAAATTACACCACATTCTATAAGTAAGGTCAGCTATTTAAACTATTGGGACTGTACCCCAAAAATGTTCATTTATACCCTTTCTGTACTAATAAATCCCATCATCTTTATCATTATCCTATCAACTATTTTCTCAGGATTCATTGTCATTATAATTATCTCCATTGATTACTTATCTGATTTGGCTTTGAAATAAATATATTAGGCATGATCCCCATCATAATAAATAAATTCAACCCAGGAGCAACAGAAGCATCAACTAAATACTTGACACAATCCACCACATCAATATGACTCATGATAACTGTCATTATTTATTATTCTCAGGTCAATGGACTGCCTCAAAACTATTTAATCCAACAGCATCCATATTAATAACAATAGCCTTATGAATAAAACTGGCAATATCTGCATTTCACATTGGAGTACCAGAAGGTATACAAGACATTTTAATAACATCTGGCTTCATCCTATGAGCATGACAAAAACTTGCACCCATGTCTGTGCTATACCAAACTTCACCATCAATTAATTTAATAGTGTACTGTGTGCTGGGCTTAGTCGCTCAGTAATGTCCGATCTTTTGCAACCCCTTGGACTGTAGCCTGCCAGGACAAAGGATGCCCATGGGATTCTCCAGGCAAGAATACTGGAGTGGTTTGCCATTTCCTTCTTCAGCGAATCTTCCCAACCCAGGGATCGATCCCAGGTCTCCTGAAAGTCTCCTGCATTGCAGGTGGATTCGTTTACCACCGAGTGAGCAGGGAAGCCATAAAACAGGTGCTGAAGGGCTCTAAACAGTCACAAGTTTGACAGAGCTTTAAATGACATCTGCCCTCAAGAAATGTCCTGGGGTATTTCGTCAGAAAAGAATTCCAAACAGGGCCAAGTTGCAAGAGGCCAGTTTCAAGAGATAAATTGTACTCACAAAGTATAAAATAATAAAGCACATGGATAGATAGTCCACACCAATAATTATTAAATCAATGCCAATCAAATCTACACTAAGGTATCACCTCACGCTGGTCACAGTGGCCATCATCAAAATGATCTACAAAGAATAAAGATTAAATAAATAAATATAATAAAACATCTGCAAGAATACACAGAAAATGAAATCCTCCTACAATCTTTTTGGGAATGTAAATGGTGAACGCGCTATGGAAAACAGCATGGAGCTTCCAAGAAATACAAGACATAGAGGTATCACATGACCCTGTAATCGAACTCATGGGCCTAGGTTCAGAGAATGGGAAGTGAAAGTCACTCAGTCGTGTTCAATACTTTGCAACACTATGGACTATACAGTCCATGGAATTTTCTAGGCCAGAACACTGGAGTGGGTAGACTTTCCCTTCTCCAGGGGATCTTCCCAACCCAGGGATCAAGCCCAGGTCTCCCGCATTGCAGGCAGATTCTTTACCAGCTGAGCCACAAAGGAAGCCCAAGAATACTAGAGTGAGTAGCCCATCCCTTCTCCAGTGGATCTTCCTGTCCCAGGAATTGAACTGGGGTCTCCTGCATTACAGGTGGATTCTTTACCAACTGGGCTATAAAGGGAAGCGCAGTCCACAGAAAATCACCATTCAAAATGACACGTGCACCTTGATTTTCAGGGCAGGACTATTTCAATAGGCAAGACACGGAATCCACCAAAAGGTCCCGTGGAAGAAAAGTGAAGACAAGGCGGTACATCTATAACTGGAACACCACTCAACCGTAAAACAGAGTGAAACAGGGCTGCTGTCAGCAGCATGGGTGTGCTAAGAAATCATCACCCCAAGTGAGGGAACTCAGAGACAGAAAGACAAATATCATGAGATGTCACTTACGGGCACAATCTATAAATTCATACCAATGACTAATGTACAAAACAGACTTCACAGCCTGCGAAAATCTAATTATGAGTATCAAAAGAAAGTAAGAAGGGATAAAGAGTTTAGGATTTATATACACACTAAGATCTAGCAAATTAATAAGCAAATAGGACCTAGTGAAAAGAACAGGGAACTCTAATAAAGAGACTGTAATAATCTATATGAGGAAAAAATGGAAAAAGAATAGATTCACTTCTATGTAAAATCAAATTAAGTTACTGTACAGCTAAAACTAATAAAACAGTGGAAATCGACCTGACTCCAATAGAAAATAAAAATTAAATTACAGAAAGTCCATCTAGGGGACCCCAGACAGTGGCGACCCTACACATTAGGTCTGTGATACACTATGATGCTAATATGACACCACCAAAGGTTTTCACCCATCAGAACACAGAGCAGCAACCCATTCAAAGGTGCCTGACCTCATGTGAATGTCTCAAGATGAAGAGAAGAGAGAGACCACAGGTAATCAGGGCAACCCCCTAAATTCAGATATTGGGAATCTCCAAGGGGCAAGACACACAGAGGTGAAGAGCAGACACGGGGTCTCTGGGCACAGGATCCGGACCCTGTGGATGGGGTGAGACCCACACAGTCTCCAAACCCTGCATCTGGGGCCGCATGACTCTTGGTTAGGACATCAGGTCCCTGATGGCTGGGCCCCAAAGGCGGAAACGAGTGGTTTCCTGGAACCTCCTCTCGTCCCAGAGAAGTCCTCCTCTCCTGCCCTTTCGTTCTGTCTGATACTGTTTTGACAGTTGTCATGGTAATGTTGAACACACTGCATTGGTTCCAGCAGGCTCTGTTCTTTGTTTTCCCACTGAGGTGTTGAGAAAATACACCATGCACGGGGCTAGAAGACGAGGGGCAGGTCTGGTGTCTGCTGAGCAGGGACGGCCGATGGGAAGGCGATCACATAGCAACCTCACCTGCTGCCCGTTGGTTTTTGCCTGATCCTTGTACCCTGGAATCAATTAGCCAGGTGAACCTGCCTCCCTACTCAAACTGAATGCACTGAAAAACGGGAATAATTACCAAGTAGCCCACCTGAGGAGTCTCCATGAGCCTCAGGTCAGGGGAGCATGGCAGGAGGATAGACTAAGAGCCCTACTGCAGCACTGACCCTGGGAGGGCCACGGAACCCCACTCAGAGGAGGGCACATTACCCAGAGAAGCCCACCTCAGCTCCAGGCCCCAGACCTCTGAGCACTGACATTCAGACACAGGCACGGAGTTTTCCAGGACGGAGGCCAGGCCCAGTCCGCACCCAGGTCTCCACGTCCTCGTGCACACAGAACATGGCCAGGTGTCAATATTCTCATTGCAGAAAGCAAGCAGTCTTGTCTAAACATAATCAGTGCAGACAGGATTGAAAAGTCAAAGTATTCATCATTCAGACATGTCTGACTGTTTATGACCACATGTATTGTAGCTCTCCAGCCTCCTCTGTCCATGGGATTCTGCAGGCAAGAATACTGGATTAAGTCATCATTCCCTTCTCCAGGGGATCTTCCCGATCCAGAGATGAACCCAATTCTCCTGCACTGCATGCAGATTCTTTACCATCTAAGCGACCAGGGAAAATCCCAGACAAGACAGAGAGGTCTAAATCTACTATGCAGACAGAACTTGGTCAGGTTTAAACTAGCGTAAAGTTGCTCTACCTGGAGCCACAGGTCTCTCATCATTGGACAGGGGCCTCACCCTCAGGTGGGAACTAGCAAGAAAGTTTCTTAAAGAAAAAATCATCACTGGGCCCCGCCTGTCACCCACATCAGGAAACCGAAAGAATCTTTGTCATTAAACACTTTAACAGGCAAAACAAAACTGTTACCAGTATCTTTGGCCATGTGGTGGTCAGGATCCAGGGAAGATCCAGGGATTTCTTAGAGTTGAGTCCAGTGTCTTGTAAAGACAGACAAAAAGTGCCCTGATTCCCTCTCCCATGCTTCCAGCAGGAGGCAGCCACACTGGAAGCCTTCTAGAAAAGGATATTCTGTATCAGAATTAAAATTGTTGAAATGGAAAGCATACTAGTTAGTATTTGCCAACCTAAAATATTCTTAAAAGCTTCGCCCCCAGATCTTTGCGGTTCCCACTGGTTCCTTTGTGTTCAGATTGTCAGGGTAGAAACAATCCGTTGTTTCAAATTGGTTTCTTCTAATTCTGTTATTTGCTATTATATGAATGAAAGGTCACACTTGAAAAAATACATAAGAAAATTCTTGTAAAAAAAATGGAGTCAAGGAGCCCATAAGCTGTATGAACTCTGCCTTCTAATTTAAATTTCAAAGACTGAGGGCAGGAGGAGAAGGGGATGACAGAGGACGACATGGTTGCATAGCATCACCAACATAATGAACATGAGTTTGAGCAAACTCTGGTAGATGGTGAAGGACAGGGAAGCCCAGCATGCTACAGTCTATGGGGTTGCAAACAGTTGGACACGACTGAGCAACTGAACCACATCAAGCTTCAACTTTCTGCCTGGAGAAACCTGATAAAATAGGCACCCTGATTTTCTCACTTCTCTGTTTAAGCTCTGCTAAGATGAAATTGATATTCATATCAACGTGTAAGAGTTTCTGAGTTTTGAGATGTCACAGCAAGGTAAGAGGTGCTGGTGAGAATAGAACGCTGCTGGTGGGCAAAACGTTCTTCAAACAAAGCTCTGTTTCAAACTGGATTTAAATACAACACTACATGGGTACATGAAGTATGAACCAAGAGCCTAAATATAGCAGGCAACATGTAAAAACAAATTTGATATCCCATATGTGAGAGTAAACGCTACTGGTTTTTGCAGTAGTCATGTACGGATGTGAGGGTAGGACCACAAAGAAGGCAGAGCACTGAAGAACTAACGCTTTTGAACTGTAATGCTAGAGAAGACTCTTGAGAGTCCCTGGGTCTGCGAGGAGATCAAACCAGTCAATCCTAAAGGAAATCAGTCCTGAACATTCATAGGAAGGACTGAAGCTGAAACCAAACCTCCAGTCCTTTGGCCCCCTGATGTGAAGAGCCGACCCACTGGAAAAGACCCTGATGCTGGGAAAGACTGAAGGCAAATGGAGAAGGGGATGACAGAGGAAGAGATGGTTGGATGGCATCACTGACTCAACGGACAGCAGTTTGAACAATCTCCAGGAGTTGGTGATGGGCAGGGATTCCTGGAGTGCTGCAGTCCATGGGGTCACAAAGAGTCAGACACAACTTAGCCACTGAACAGCAACTACAACAACATGAGAGTGAATGTTTCTTGTCAGACCTGCAGCTGGTACGCACACATTGGTTTAGAGCACTCTCCAACACAGATTGTCTCTAAGCTGATGAAGTGTGTCACAAGTGCATGAACCAAAAGGTAATGGATTCAGTCCAGGATGGAAGAGAATGTAACTTTGAACAGTCTGTAAAATTTGCAGAGTCTGTAATCCACTCAAGATTTCAAATAATAAAACATTCACCTGAAATTTAAAGCCTCTTGGAAAGTTGCATCCTATCTAGGAAAACATTCCATAGATTTCTTTTCATAATCATTTTTCACAGTGATAACACTGAGAGGGTAACAGGCAGGAAAGCCAGGGGTCTCCAAATGGAGGAAAGAGGCTGCAAGTGCCAGACATTTTTATCTCTCTTAAGCAGCAGGAGGAAAAAAACCAGCGATATTTTTCTTCTCTATACAAATTTAAAAGGAGGTTTCTCTTAAAATGCTGTGTTGCCTTGACAGGTGATTTCACCAGAAGCTAACTACTCTCAAACCTTGAGTTAACCAATACATTTCTTTTCCTTATGGAAATATTGTCTTAAGCTATGTTAATGAACCCCAGACTCTATCTTCAAGTTGGTTCCACCAAATGGCCCAAACTACTTACTCAGGTATTCTTCCCCTAATCTATGTAAATGAAACTATTTGTTGGTATTCTGCCCTTCTACAAGATTCAAGTCTATCGTTTTATGGCCAGGCATGAATTATCTGGTGCCATTCTAAATTTTATGACACTCCTTTCTTTTCATTAACAGACTGTGAGTGACTATATAACATACAGCTAAAGAGAAGGAGAGGGGTACTCTTTTGCCCCCTTCTGATGCCTATGTCAGAAACTTTCTCTATCTCCTTTATACTTTAATAAAACTTTATTACACAAAAGCTCTGAGCGATCCAGCCTCGTCTCTGGCCCTGGATTGAATTCTTCTCCTCCGGAGGCCAAGAATCCTGGTGTCTTATCCTTCAGCAACAACTTTTAAACATTTTAACTCTTCAGTTGCTGATATTATTACCAAGATAAACTTGTCCTCATGGGTTTGGGAGATGAAGTGGATCCATTGTGATTGCTCTCTGGTCAAATGACTCTCGCAATTTCTAATTATGTTCTATATCCACAATATTTATTTTTACATCCATCGAAGCCTATTTCTCAGATCTTTATGTACACCAAACAATAGATACCTGGTGAGTTCAGATTATATTAAACACTCCTTCCATAACTTTTCCAATGTCAATTGAATCAGAACAAGCTTTAGAAAAGGCAGAGAAACCAGAGATCAAATTGCCAACATCCACTGAATCATCGAAAAAGCAAGAGAGTTCCAGAAAAAATATCTATTTCTGCTTTATTGACTATGCCAAAGCCTTTGACTGTGTGGGTCACAATAAACTGTGGAAAGTTCCCAAACGATGGGAATACCAGACCACCTGACCTGCCTCTTGAGAAATCTGTATGCAGGTCAAGAAGCAACAGTCAGAACCAGACATGGAACAACAGACTGGTTCCAAATCGGGAAAGGAGCATATCAAGGCTATATATTGTCACCCTGCTTATTTAACTTCTATGCAGAGTACATCATGAGGAATACCGGGCTGGATGAAGCACAATCTAGATTCAATCTTTAAAGACCCCCCCCCAAAAAAAAAAAATAATTAGACAGAAATCCTAACCATTACTGGTCTATACAAAAGAATCACAATGTGTCTTTTTCATGAAACTCCAACAGTTGACTTACTAGAGTTGCAACAAGTTGGAGTTATGCTTGATTTGAGTTGAAACAGTTTGGATGTGGGCATTTGAGGGTATATAAGTGATACATACTTAAGGAGGTAACAAGTATGAATCCAAACATTTATAAGGTATGCTTTGTAAACAAAGGTGAAACATTTAACTTGTTTTCACTATCTCACCCTTCCAGACTTTGCCATCATCTACTGACCCCCTGTGGACTTGTTGGTTTAGTGCCCTCAGATTAAAACTAGTCACATGCATCTTGCTTAGCTGTGTTCTCTTTGTTTGAAATTGTTTGTTTCTCTCTCCTAGTATGCTCTTATAAATGCCACTATCTGTATCACTTATTTTGTCTCTAAGGTGGTCTCCTTCATTGTCCACTGTGTAACCATCCTCCGTGTATACAGATATTTACATGTCTATGTATATAGATACCTATGTCTATATGTATCTATAATAGATATTTATATCTGTATATACATAGATAGTTATGTCTATATGTACCTATACATTTATATGTCTATGTATATAGATATTTATGTCTCTATGAACCTAAGTATTTATACATCTATGTACCTACAATGTGTATTTCTATGCGTATAGACATTTGTATATCTACATACCTAGACATTTATATCTCTATCTGGATATTTACGTATCAATGTACCTAGATATTTACATTTATGTACACTTATGCATGTACAAATAGATGTCTTACCAGTATAACAGGGCCTGTAGCAAAGGGAGCGCTCCTACAAAAAGACCTGACTTGGCCACTGAACAAAAACAAAATAGAAAATACATTCGGTTCACCTGCCACCAACAACACATGGTATATCAATGTTACTACAATATGAAATAAAGGTTACTTTAAAAAAATAATGCTTAGGGGGACTTCCCTGCAGTCCAGTGGTTAAGATTCTGTGCTTCAAATGCAGGGGGTGAGGGTTCGACACTTGGTCAGGGAACTAAAATCCCACATGCCACATGGACCTGCCAGTAAATCTTAAAAAATTTAAAATAAATAAATAAGAATGCTCAGAAAGAACACACAAGGTTTTGGGTGTTTCTTCAGGTACATTCCATACTGAATTACACTCCTGGGTTAAAACTTGAAAGTTTTCACTTTCAAGGCAAACACAACTGGGAATCAAACAGTCCTGACGCCTTGTGGCCACTTCCTGCAATAGCAACCTTAAAACTTATGCTTAAGATTTGCATTTCTCTGATAATGAGTGATGTTGAGCATCTTTTCATGTGTTTGTTAGCCATCTGTATTTCTTCTTTGGAGAAACCCACTACAATGTTGTAAAGTAATTAGCCTCCAACTAATAAAAATAAATGGAAAAAAAAAACTTATGCTTATGAGAACATTTCACGCAAAGATGGGCTCAGTAAAGGACAGAAATGGTATGGACCTAACAGAAGCAGAAGATATTAAGAAGGGGTGGCAAGAAAACACAGAAGAACTGTACAAAAAAGATCTTCATGAACCAGATAATCACGATGGTGTGATCACTCATCTAGAGCCAGACATCCTGGAATGTGAAGTCAAGTGGGCCTTAGGAGACATCACTACAAACAAAGCTAGTAGAGGTGATGGAATTCCAGTTGAGCTATTTCAGATCCTAAAAGATGATGCTCTGAAAGTGTTGCACTCAATATGCCAGCAAATTTGGAAAACTCAGCAGTGGCCACAGGACTGGAAAAGGTCAGTTGTCATTCCAATCCCAAAGAAAGGCAATGCCAAAGAATGCTCCAACTACTGCACAATTGCACTCATCTCATACACTAGCAAAATAATGCTCAAAATTCTCCAAGCCAGGCTTGAACAATACGTGAACTGTGAACTTCCAGATCTTCAAGCTGGCTTTAGAAAAGGCAGAGAAACCAGAGATCAAATTGCCAACATCCACTGGATCATTGAAAAAGCAAGAGAGTTCCAGAAAAAATATCTATTTCTGCTTTATTGACTATGCCAAAGCCTTTGACTGTGTGGGTCACAATAAACTGTGGAAAATTCGCAAAAGATGGGAATACCAGACCACCTGACCTGCCTCTTGAGAAATCTGTATGCAGGTCAAGAAGCAACAGTCAGAAACAGACATGGAACAACAGACTGGTTCCAAATCGGGAAAGGAGCATATCAAGGCTATATATTGTCACCCTGCTTATTTAACTTCTATGCAGAGTACATCATGAGGAATACCGGGCTGGATGAAGCACAATCTAGATTCAAGATTGCTGGGAGAAATATCAGCAATGCAGATGGCACAACCCTTATGGAAGAAAGTGAAGAAGAACTAAAGAGCCTCCTGATGAAAGTGAAAGACGAGAGTGAAAATGTTGGCTTAAAGCTCAACATTCTGAAAACTAAGATCATGGCATCTGGTCCCATCACTTCATGGCAAATAGATGGGGAAACAGTGGCTGACGTTATTTCGGGGGGCTCCAAAATCACTGCAGATGGTGACTGCAGCCATGAAATTAAAAAACACTTACTCCTTGGAAGAAAAGTTATTACCAACCTAGACAGTATATTAAAAAGCAGAGATGTTACTTTGCTGACAAAGGTCTGTCTAGTCAAGGCTATGGTTTTTCCAGTGGTGATGTATGGATGGGAGAGTTGGACTGTCAAGAAAGCTGACTGCTGAAGAATGGATGCTTTTGAACTGTGGTGTTGGAGAAGACTCGAGAGTCCCTTGGACTGCAAGGGGATCCAACCAGTCCATTCTAAATGAGATCAGACCTGAGTGTTCATTGAAAAGACTGATGTTGAACATGAATCTCCAAAGCTTTGGCCACCTTATGTGAAGAGCTGACTCATTTCAAAGGACCCTGATGCTGAGAAAGATTGAGGGCAGGAGGAGAAGGGGACGACAGAGGATGAGATGGTTGGATGGCATCACCAACTCAACGGACACGAGTTTGGGTAAACTCCGGGAGTTACTGATAGACAGGGAGGCCTGGTGTGCTACAGTCTACAGGGCTGCAGAGTCAGACACGACTGAGTGACTGAATTGAACCGATAAGGGGAAAGAATATGAAGAAGAATAGATATCTATATCTATATCAAGAATAGATATCTATATGTATACCAGACACGCTGGAATGTAAGGGATGCTGATGGTGACTGGTTCTGGCTCTCAAGACTTCAATCGACTGAAGCTTGGAGTCTCCCACAGGCCAAGACCCTTAATGAACATGCCTGGAAAGTTAAAGTGTTAGTCACTCACTCATGTCTGACTCTTTGCAACCCCATGGACCACCAGCCTCCTCTGTCCATGGGATTCTCCAGGGAAGAATACTGGAGTGGACTGCCCCGCCCTCCTCTTGGGATCTTCCTCATTTAGGGGTTGAACCCGGGTCTTCTGCTATGCAGAGATTGTTTACCATCTGAGTCAACACAGAAGCCGGAACATGCCTGTACTCATAGATTAAAGCTTACCCAACTTTGTGGTTTACAAAGACGCTGCTCTAGAAAGCTCCATGGTGTTCTCCATGGTTCTGCAAGTAATACACTTTTCCTTCCCATGAGCTTTGGCTGTGTTTCACCTTCTGGGTCTACACCCACCAAGAGGTAAACTCACTTTTCTGGTAACATTTCTCCATCCAGACTCCCAACCACCACTTGACACTAATTTTACAGTCAGTCGCTTTGCTTCCAATACATGGAAACCACATTATTTTTCTGTGAGCAAAGCTACCTAAGGGCCAGAAACAGTGTCCCTATTTTATCTTGTGAAGCCAGTAGGTGTCAGGCAAACTCAGCTCAGTGGATCCACAGTCCTCCAGATCGATGCCTCGGCTTACAGAAAACACTTGCAGGGCTTTGAGATTTTACTTATATCTCATTTCTGAAGGCTTTTCATACCTACGTTACATATACAGATGGCTCATCAGTGCCACTTCCACTTTCAGGTTAAAAATCCTCCAAGTTTTTTCTAACATCCTTATTCCACGCGTTGTGTTTAAATCTTTGATCTAACGGCGTTTATCTTGTGTCTCATCAGAATGTAGCTAATTACACCGTTTCCCTTGAATAATGCAGTACTCACCACATAAGAGTTCTTGCCAAAACTGGACTTGACAAGGTAGGGCACAGGGGGGCCTAGGATACACTCCGGGAGCCTGGTTACAGTCTGGTGGAGCCGATATATCAGTTGAGGGCACTGGAAAGAAACATTCAGCCTGAGGACAACCCGCCGACTTGATGATCCAGGCCTAAGCGGCCATGCATGAAAACAAACAAACCAGCCACAATGCGCATGCGCGCAGGAGGCTTGACAGACACGCCCACAGAGCAGCCAATCCCCGAGAGGTGGGGCGGGGCCTCCATCACGCTCCCCACCCTCCGGCCGCCTATTGGCCAGACTGCCTCAGTCACAACGTCGATTGGTCGCTTGTGCCTGACAGGGTACATGCAGGCTGCTGGCCCTTCACTTCACCTCAGCGCCGAAGGACTGGACTTCGCTGAACCTCTAGCTCTCCCGGGGACAGGGTGGGCAGCGCGGCAGGACAGCGGGGAGGCTGACGGGAACGCGCCCTGCGCAGCCCTCATAAACCCTTAGCCTGTTGGCTTCAAATTCCAGGGTGGGAGGTCCGAAATCCTGTCAACTTTGAGTAACCTGAGTCTCGATCGGAAGTGGACTTGCCTCTCGTCAGCTTCAGGGATTACAAGTCCCTTCACCCACAGAAACACCAAACCCCTTAGTGCTGCGACCCTCAAATACCTAGATTAACCACAGTTCCCCTCAGCCTGAGGCACCCTAAAAATAGCACGCGCAGAGAGACCAAATTTCCTCAACCTCGCAGACCGTGAATCCTTCCGCCTGCGAGCTCTTAAAACTCTCCCTCCTCAAGCCCCTAAGTGTCCTGCCTGTCGGAGACCTAAAGTCCCTTAATAAGCAACCCCCGATTTCCTCAGCCTCACAGTTCCCAAGTTTTCTCACCCTGCGCATTCTACATCAGCCAAAAGATCCCCAGTCCCCTCTGTCTGAGGACCCCAGTTACTTCAGCCCGTGGGACCCAGATCTCCTCAAGCCGAGCGACTTCTCCCTTAGACGTAGAAGCTACGTTATGCCCAGATTTTTCTGAGTCCCCAGGAGGAGATCCTCAAAACCCTTCTTGGAGAAACATTCCCTCTGCTGCACTGGAACAGAGCCCTGATTTCAGCCTGACCCCAGTCCAGCAGTTAGGGGTTTCCGGGTCTCCTCAAGAGTCCCTTCGTCACTCACAGACACATCCCTCCCAGTGCCTTCCCTCAGAGGGGCTGAATTGTAGGGGAACCAAAGAAACCAAATCTAGTTCACATTAGGCTAATCTGTCATATCTAGTCAGGATCCATCCATCCCACCAATACCCTCACCCTGACTTTCCCCTCACCTTCCTGCCCTGGACACTCCACCCAAGGAAGACAGACCAGGCTCTGGACACTGGTCTGGGCTATCTCAGCACCTTCTTCTTCCACAGGCACCTTGGCCTTGAGCACTCCAATGGCCATGAGGCCGAACAGGTCTCCAGAGGAGAGCACTGAGGGAGATGCCGGGAGAACAGAGCGGAAGCCCACGGTGAGAGGTGGAGGCAGCAAAGCTGGGCTCTAAGCCAGCTCTATAGGAAGGACATGGCGCTGGTCCCTGAAGCACCACAGACTGCTTGCCTGGCCAGCTGAGTGAACTTCCCTGTGACTGTACACAGGATGGGAATGCCTGGTCCTATCTGAGATGGTGGGGGTGGAGTGGGACAAAACAGGACACTAGATTCGTCAACTGCTCTGTGTCCAGGGAGAGTTAGGAAAATGCTCAGCGTTTGTTCAGGTAAGCAGGACACAGTCGGGAAGGAAAGTCTTCATCCCTGTCTCACACAGACCATCCAGCAGCTTCAGGCTACTCCCTGCACAAAAGGTGGAGGAGAAGGCCCAGCTCTAAGGTCTGACTTAGATTAGTAAATCACTGATGAAATCTATTATTTTCCTTAGGCCAAAGATGCTTTCAAAGACATCTCCGTATACTTCTCCAAGGAACAATGGGAAGAGATGGGAGAATGGGAAAAAATCCGATATAGGAATATGAAAAGAAACTATGAAGTGCTGATTGCTATAGGTAACAGGAAGTGCTGGGTGCCTGTGAGCCTGGGAAACATGAAACAGGTCTTCACCCTCAGTGCTCACTTGGCCAGCTCTTAGGTAGCTTCATCTGCTCACAGTTCCCTTTTGTGTGGAGACTAAGGAAATGTTTACAGTTTTGTACCAAAAGGAGGTTGACCCTGCAGGGCAGAGCTCACCTCTTGCCTTATTCTAGATTCCCCCAGCCCATCCTACAGATTTCCTTGACTTTGTGACACTTCCCATTGCTTCTATGCTTTGTTTCTCCTTCTTAGAACAAATGTTTTGCTTCTTTCCAGGTTTCAGAGCCACTCGACCAGATTTCATGCATCACCGCAGGCAGGTCATCAAGCCCCAGGTAGATGACCCTGAGGATTCTGATGAAGAATGGACACCAAGGCAGCAAGGTGAGAGGCCAGGAGGATTTGGAGGTGTCTTCCTGAAACCAGCCTGGGCTTAGGTCTCAACTACATCTCAGCCAGTAGTAGGGAAAACATAATTTTCAGCATTCCGAAGTGGTTGTGGCTGAATATTGACATTAGCCTGAATGAAGATGAATGTTTAGGTTTTCCAGTGTAATTCTCAAAAGTTTTATGGTTAAAATTTATCATTCTTTTTACAAAGAATTATTTTTGCTAAACATTCTTAGTGAAAGGCAGTTAAAGAAACCTTAGAAATAAATTCACCAAACAGATTTATTACTAATCTCATTGGTTATTGGATTAAATCTCTTCGAAGAAGATATGATTAACATATTATGTCAAGATATATTATTTATGTATGTATATAAAACAAAACCCATGATCTTCTTACCCTAAGGTTAAACTAATTCTATATTTTGATTCTGGGAAAGGGTTGGAGAGAACTATTTATTCTCCATGATCTTTCCCACATTTCACTGACCAGAGATGCCATCAGGTAAATAAAATGAAGTATACTTATTATAAAATAGAGGTGAGCAGCTCACTTCCTCTTCTGCTGCTCAAAGAGTTTAGAAGAGTTAATCTGCCTAGACTGGAGAAAACAATTTAGATAGTTCTATGATTCTCCATCTATGGATTTGTGTTCTCCCAGATTTTTAAAAACTATTTATTAAGTTTTGGCTGCACTGGGTCTTTGCTGCTGTCCATGGGCTTTCTCTGGTTGCGGTGAGTGTCTTCTTGTTGCAGAGCATATGCAGGCTCTATATTTTGTGAAACACAGGCTTAGCTGCCTCGCACTAAGTGGAATCTTCCTGGACCAGCCATCAAACCTGTGTCCTCTGCATTGGCAGGCAGATTCTCATCCACTGTGCACCAGGGAAGTCCCTCTGTTCCCTGAGGCTATTAAAACTAGTGAAAGGGACATGAAAAGCAAACATTTGGTTGTCTGCAAAGGTTTTGACATAAGGAGAGATTCTTCATAGGGAATACATACGCCTCGGTTCACCACACGCCTGCACGTCTTTATTTACCTTTTTAACAATTTCTGAGTGTATGGCACACTGTTGCTAACTATGTGCATGTTAGTGTTAGTGGCCATAGTGCTAATCGCTCAGTCATGTCTGACTCTGCGTACCCATAGACTGTAGCCCATCAGGCTCCTCTGTCCGTGGGATTCTCTAAGCAAGAATCCTAGAGTGGGTTGCCAACTCCTGCTCCAGGTGATCTTCCCAACCCAGGGATTGGGCCTGCATCTGTTGCATCTCCTGCATTGCAGGTGGATTTTTTACCACTGAGCCACGGGGATATATATATACACATTGATGTACAACAAATCTGTAGAAATGTTACATCTTGCATAACTGAAGCCCTAACCCACTGAGTAACAATTCTCCAATTCTTCCTCCTCACAGCCATTGGCAACCACGATTATATTTTCTGTTTCCATGGATTTGATTAATTTAGATACCTCATAGAAGTGGAATCGGGCAATATTTCTCATTTTTGATTGGTTCATTTCACTTAGTAAAATATCATCAAGGCCCATCCATGATGTAGCATGTGACAGAATTATTTTTTAAAGCTTCAAAACATTCCGTTGTGTGCATGTGGATATAATAGCTATAATATATATCTTATATATAGTCTTTATCTTTTATCCACCAATGAACATTTAGGTTGCTTACACATCTTGCCTATTGGGAATAATGAGGCAATGACCATTCATGTGCCCACTATTTATTCAATAACTTGCTTTCAACTTTTTATGGAAATACACTTTTGAGTGGGATTCCTAGATCATACAGCAGTTCTAATTTTCTGTGGAAACTCCATACTGTTTTCTAGAAAGCTTGCAACATTTTACATTGCCAACAATAGTGTATAAGTGTTCCAATTTCTCCATATCCTTAACAAGCTTGCTATTGTCTACTTATACATATTGCCCATCGCAGAAGGTTTCAATTTGTGTTTCCCTATTGATTAGTAATATTGAGCATCTTTTCATATGTTTGTTGGCCATTTGTGTATTTTCTCTGGAGAAATGTCTATTCAATTCCTTCTCTCACTGTTAGTCAGCTCAGACTGCCATAACAAAACAGACTGCATTCCTTAAACCACAGAAATTTGTTTTCTTACAATGCTGGAGCATGGAAATTTGATATCAAGGTGCCATCATGGTCAATCAGGTTCTCTTCGTGGCTTATATGTAGCCTTCATACTGGTGTATGCTTAGTAACCCCTTATCAGATGCATATTTTACAAATATTTTCTACCATCCTGTGGTGACCTTTTCAACTCTGTTCAGTGTCCTTTGCTGCACAGAGATTTTAAGATTAATCTCATTTGTCTATTTGTACTTTGTTCCTAATACTTGTGCACTTGGTACCATATCTAAGAAATCATTGCTGATTCAGTGACCTGAAGCTTCACCCTTGTTGTCTTCTAAGAGTCTTATCAAGTCTTGCATTTAGGTCTTTCATCCATTCTGAATTGATTTTTCTTCAACATGTAAGACGTTCATTATTTTGCATATGGTTATTTTATTTCCCCAGCACCATTCATTACAGGGATTAAACTTTCCCCATTATCCTGACACCCTAGATGAAGATCATTAGACCATGTATCCAAGAGTTTATTTCTGGCTGTCTATTCTGTTCCGTTGATTGACATATCTGTCTTTATGCCAGCCAGCTTCCTCAGTGGCTCAGCAGGTGAAGAATCTGCCTTCAGTGCAGGAGACACAGGAGATGCGGGTTCACTCCATGGGTTAAGAAGATCCCCTGGAGAAGGAAATGGCAACCCTGTCCAGTGTTCTTGCCTGAGAAATCCCCTGGACAGAGGAGCCTGGTGGGCTACAGTCCAAAAGGTCACAAAAAGTCAAGAAGACTGAGTGACTAAGGATACATTTTTTGCCAAATCTATACTCTTTTGGTTCCTGTACCTTTGTAGTATGTTCTAAAATCAGAGGCCTCCAGCTTTGCTGTTCTTTCTAAGATTGATTTGCCTATTTGGGGTGCTCTGAGATTCCGTGTTAACTGTTGGGTGGATTTACTATATCTGAAAAAAATTCCATTGGGATTTTAATAGGAATTGCATTGAATCTTTAAATTGCCTTGGGTAGTATGAACAGCTTAATAATATTAAGCCTCTAAATCCATAAACATGAGACACCTATCTATTTATTTATGTCAGACTCCTTTCAGCAATATTTTGTATTTTTCAACATATAAGTCTTTCATCTCCTTAAGTTTACTCCTAATTACTTCATTCTTTTCAATACTATTATAAATAAGATTATTTGTCCAGTGGCTAAGACTCCACACTCCCAATGAGGAGAACATGGGTTCAGTCCCTAGTCAGGGAATTAGATCCCACATGCCGCAACAAAGACCTGGCACAAACAAATAAATAAAAATAAATATATTGTTTTTTAATTTAGCTGTTCGGTATAGCTTTAAAAAAATAAAAAATAAATAGGATTGTTTTCTTCCTTTCCTTTCTGGAATGGTCATTCTTCATGCATGGAAAGATATTTGAATGTTGATTTTGTACTGTGCAACTTTCTGTGCAGGATTTTTGTGTGTGTGGATTTAAAGATATTTCTGCACATAAAACCATGCCCCTGTGAACAGACATAATTTTACTTCTTTCTTTCCAAATGGAAACCTTTTGTTTCCATTTCTAACCTAAAGCCCTGGCTAGGAGTTCTAATATTATGGTGAACAGAAATGTAGATATCAGGCATCCTTGCCTTTTTTTCTTGATCATAGAAGTTTTCAGCTTTTCACTGATGACTAGGATGTTAGAGGTAGACTTTCAATATATGACCTTTATTATATTGCAGTCACTTCCTCGTATTTCTACATTGATGAGTAGTTTTGTCATAAAAGGCTACTAAATTTATTAGTTTATGAACATCAGATGAGGCACAGATGAAATTTCATTTTTTTTTTTAATTTTAAGAAAATTATGTAATGCTCCCAGTGGAAGCATAGAAGTTGATGATACAGAAATCATCTTCCATTCCTCCTTTGCTAATCATTGTCTTTGTCACTCTCTGGCTAGGATTTATGTCTCCTTAGTTAGAATACCCAGAGTTTGGAAATATTTACCAACCAAAACCCTGATTCTCACCATTTTTTAGGTAAACCTTCTTCGTTGGCCTTCAGAGTGGACCACAGTAAACACCAGAAGGTGAGTATTTCCCAAATCCTGTTGCCAAAGTGTCCTCCTCATGGATCCAGTCACAGGTGAAAATAGAAGAAAACACAGAGATCCTGGAGACGGCTGCCTTCCTGCCCTGGATCTTTAGCACACCGTCTGATATCATCACCACCTTTACAGTTAGTAAGAACAACAACAGTAGTAGGTGGTTCTGTTGTTACACTATTTTCATAATATTTCAGACTTTAAGCATTTTATGTGAATAAACTTACCTAAACCTTAAATCAATCCTACAGTACCTATATGTAGGTATATAGCTATCACCATTATAGATCCAAAAATGAGGTAAAAAACATTTGATTGTATGCCTGAGATCACAGTATCATTGATAGTGCAATCTAGACCAATGCACATTCTCTAAGCCCCTTACAAACTGATTAAAACTCCCACAGTTCTATGAAGCTTATTCATACATCTTTATACCATTCATCTGAGAGATGTTTTCAACCTCAGTTCTTTTGTGCTGTGCTAGGGAGGGATATGCTGAGACATCTGACTAAGGGAAGCTTAAGGACATGTTGGGCAGTTTGTAGAGTGGACAGTCCAAGATGAAGAAGGAGACAGGATCCCTACCTCAGAGCCTCCCACTCCAATAAGAGGAAGCAACTTGCAACCCTGAGAGGCCTCAGGTTTATGACTGAAAAGCAACAAATAAGAAAATAACAGAAGGACGTCACATAGATTACCCACTTTTGAGTAGAAACTCATCATCTGGGCATCATTTCAAATGCTCATTCTTGCAGGAGGAGTAACAGCTCCCCCTCTGAGCTCTAATAGGCGACTCTCCTGTTTGGAATCATGTGTTTAGCCTGCCCCTGTGTTGTGAGCTTTGGGAGCCTAGCCCACACCCATTCATTCTCAGAAGTCCAGGCCCAGCTCAAAGCCCCTGAAGGACCCCTGAATGTTTTGTGAATGAGTGACTCCACATTTAAGCATTCATCTAGGAGTAGAAAGGCCAAAGAATGCTGAAGATAGTGTCTGTGAGCTAGACTTCAAATATAGATGCAGTTTAGGGAATAAATTGATACCAGGGATGTACGCTCACGTTCTTACTGTGTTAAATAGCTCACACAACAATTTGTTGAAGGTTATTAAATTTCATGTCCACTATAATATTAAGAATTAGCCTGTATACCAATGAATGGATCAGGAAAATGAGTAGAACCAGCTAGTCATACAGCCTTGTTCAAGGAGAACTGATGAGACCAGCTACTTTAATTCCAAACATTGTCTACAGGACATGACAACCTGCAACTCTCATCTCATTTTCTATATTGTCTAAATGTGTTTCTGCCGATCATCTTTTCTCTTCTTAATCTCACTGCTTTGTCACCTTATTTTCCAGATGTGTTTTGTCCCCTCTGTAATTTTCCATACTTCCTCATCCAGCAAAGGGCCACTAATTAATAGAACACCCCCGATTCTCTCTACGAGCTCTTACCCTCTTCTTTCCCTGACCTCCAGCTATTCTTCCTCCCTTGCTCTCACTTTTATGCAGAAAGTTGAAGGGGAAGAACCTTAAGATATGAATTCTAGCTTTGATTCACTATCCACCTAGGTCCTTTTGTTACACTCCAGTGTTCAGACCCACCCCCCTCCAAATCAGGTATTTCTAAGAATTGTCAAAGTATTAACTAAAATCATGCATGTGAAAACACTTCATAAAGTCCTAAAGAACTAAAGAAATGCATGTTGTCTCTTACTCACATGGAAGAGAATGTCCAGGACACCATTAAGTAAGGAATCTAGTTTGAAGGAATTGCCGGAAGCAGCAAAATCGCTGAAGACAAGTGGCTCCAAGCAGGCTCAGAAACCAGTGCCCCATCACAGAAAAGCAAGGACCCCTGGACAGCACCCCAGACAAAAAGTCGGTAAGAGAAATTTTGGGGAGTTCCTCTAATTAGTTCCTCTAATCCCTGTAGAAAAACTAATAAGTATGACCTAGGTGTGTGGCATGGACTTTGGGTAGGCATGGGTTTAAGGTGGACTCATCTGAGACATGAAGTTAGCACTGGGGCCTTGGGAAAATCTTATACATTTTCTGAGGTCCCGATTGCTATCTGGAAAGTGAAGATACGGATACATAACACATACGATGCTTGAAAGTCTTACATTAAATGCAAAAGTCTGACATCTACAAGTAGTTCAATAAATCCAGCTGTGATGATGGGATCCGTGCTTTGTTAGTGTTTATGCCCAGATCTCTGCTCATGTGCCCTTACATGTCATGTGCCCTTAACATATGTTTTCTGAGTAGATGTGTCGGTGAACTATTTCCTAAGTAGGAAGGTTTGGAAGTTAAACCTACTAACGGGAAGTGCAGGATGCTATCACTGAACTGGGCATCTGTGGTCAGTGGAGCCTCAGTCTCCTGAACCAGTAGTCAAAGAGAAACGAAAAAAAGTATAGAGAAGGGACTTCTTGGGGGTGAAGTGGTTAAGGCTCCACACTTCCACTGCAGGAGGTGTGGGTTCCATTCCTGGTCAGGGAACTAAGATCCCACAAGCCATGCAGTGTGGCCAAGAAATAAATAATGTAACATTAAAACATAAAATTACAAAAGTAAAAGTTTGAAAAATACATGTAAGAAAGTTTTAACAAAGTGTATAGATGGACAGGTAGGAGAACTCACACTTTCTGATAAAACAGGGACTAACTCCCCAGACCCCATCAGCCTTGCTTAGCTTCTGTTCTCCATCTTAGAACTCAGAAGAAAGGAGACTGGAGTGAGGAGGTACAGTCTACGGGAAAGAAAGGGCCACGTGTACCAAGAGGTCAGCGAGCCCCAGGATGACGACTACCTCTGTGAGTGACCCCGCTGGCCCACTCATGGAGAAGGGGCTACGAGGCCTTGGTCCACTAACCTCACCTCACCATCTGGTCCCCCGGTCATCCCCTTCCTCTATGACTTGGGGTGCAGGATCGAGGCCAAATGCCATTGTTGCAGGAAGGGGGACCCCTTCCAGGGCCTGAAACTGGGCTCTTGTCTAACACTCGGAAATGAATTGTCCAAGGAGACACATGCTGACAAAGCAAGAGATTTTATTGGGAAGGGCACCCAGGTGGAGAGCCGTAGGTAAGAGAACCCAGGAGAACTGCTCTGCCTCGTGGCTCACAGTCTCAGGTTTTATGGTGATGGGATTATTTTCCGGGTGGTCTTTGGCGAATCATTTTAATTCAGAGTCTTTCCTGGTGGCGCACGAATCTCTCAGCCAGGATGGATGCTAGCGAGAGGGATTCTGGGAAGTGGACAGACATGTGGTGTCTCCTTTTGACCTTTCCCGAACTCTTCCGGTTGGTGGTGGCTTATTAGTTCTGTATTCCTTATCAGGATCTCCTGTCATAAAACAACTCATGCAAATGGTTACTATGGTGCCTGGCCAGGGTGGGCAGTTTCAATCAGTGTGCTTCCCCTAACAACTTCCCCCCGAGAGACTTTATACTCAAGATGCTTCTTGGGAATTGGGGCGGAGGTCTCTTTCTTCTGTAAATTTTTCCTGCTGTGCCTGGGCATAGGCCTGCCTAGCAGAGCAGAAGTCTCTCTCTACCTGATCTAAGTTGGGGTGTTCTATATCTGAAACCAGCTTTTACTCTTGTAATAACAGCAATTTAGTTTGAAACTGTTGGCGCCTCTCAGAGATTAAATAGACAGGGGCCAAACAGGAGACCTTACAGGATGGTCATCACTGGTCCCCAGAAATAGGCGGCAACATTTGGAGTGAGGGCTGCAGGGTTTGTGACTTTTTTTTTTTTTTTTTTTTTTGCTTGGCTGGTGGTGAAGGAACAGAGCTGTGCTCCAGGAATCTTGTGTTTAGTCTGAAGTTACCATCTTCCACCTGGGTGGTGGCTCCAGCTCTGTAGAAGAACTCAAAAGACATTGTTATGCATATTTCTTTGAGTAGGAACCAGGACCCTGTCTCAAGGCTGTACCACCATTTGATTGTTCCTCCTGTTTCTGTATTCTCTCCCTTCCCTGATCTGCAATCATTTGAATCCACCCTTTGGAACTCAGGGAAGGTCAAGGAGGCTGAATGAAGCCTATATCTTACAGATAAGAAATGGGGAACACACAGCAGATCTGTACTCCAGAGTCGCCACCCACAGAGTCCTGCTCAGTTTTAATTTAGGGAACAGGGCAACTATGACTGTGATAAGTTTTTGTCAAAATGGGGCATAGGACCGCCTCAGCTTGGAGAAGAGACACTGACTTGGAAGTATTCCTGAGTTCTAAGTCCTAGATCTGAGCCTTGTATGATTAAAATCTCAATCTCTTGGTCTGCCATTTTGTTGTAACAGACCCAATTAGTAGTAGCTGGAGGAGGGATAACTGGAATTTTAATAGACAAAATAAATCTCTTTTTTTTAAGAACAGGCCTGAAACCCAGTCTAGTCCTGGCACTTCACGGAGACTTTTAGCCAGGTGGCCAGTTGTCTAGTTTTATAAAAAGTAAAGTAGAAGTTATTAGCATCCAGCAGACATTGTTTTGAGAATGGTGGCATCTAAGCCTGACACGACTCAGAAAACTCAAGTGTTTAGCAATATAACGTCTAATCTGAAATTACACCCATAGTAACACCTGGTTATTTTCCAGGATGTCTGAACCATAGCTGAGTACTCTATTTTGACTTTTAGTTGTAAAATTTTCCTTAATAGCCAAAGCAGATGGCACCATTACTGACGTCAGTGTTTCTCTAGGTATGAGAAGATGCAAGAATTGGGACTCATAAAATCTCTTGAAAATATCTAACTATCTGAAGGCCTGTTCTGCCAGATTTTCTCAGAGCACCGAGTGCCTCATTCCTGATTTTCACCCTGAACTCCTTTCAGGGCTGTTGAAAGTCAGCAGTTGCACAGGCCGTGATTTAATCTCTGTAGATGTAGATGGCAAGTGTCAATCTTCAGTTGGCAGAACCCCTTTTTGCTCATAAACTTGACCATGATTTTGAGGGGGGCATTTCATGACCATTTTATCCCATGGTGCTGAGAATGTCGTCCATTTTCAGGCTTGGCAAAGATTTGTTCACAGGCCACTCAATGTGCTGTTACTGGACTAGGCCATTAAACAGTATCCAAAATTCTCTGGACCACCTGTCTTACTAGCCTCTCGGTCCAGGAAGACATTCCCTCTTGTTGCTTTTTTTCATATCTAGAGTTGCACTGTTATCATCATCGATCTCATAGGGAACTATATATTATTTTATCAGAGGCCTCAGTCACACATTTGGCAGTGTAAGAAACAGCAGTTTTGTAAAACAGGTGAAATACAAAGAGCATAGCCAGCAGTATTAGTAAAGTCACAAGTAAGACTTAAGAGCTTCCATTAGATGTAGCCCAGTATATCCCAGGTCGTCTGACTTAGTCTACTCTGCATGAATCTTTATCTTGCACGGAAATTATCCATTGGCACCACCATCTATAAGGCACATAGCCCAATATAACTCAGGTCATCTGACTTAGTCTACTCTGTACAAATCTTTATCTTTCAGGGAAATTATACATTGGCACCACCGTCTATAAGGCACATAGCCCAGTTTTTTAGTGTTACTAGACTGATTATCCTTAGTATGATTTAATTGTTTCCAACACAGAGGAGACTTTAAACCTAAATTACCATAGCCTGGTGTTATCTATATAAATCCTTCTCATAATTGTGGGAGATTTTTTTTTTTTTTGCTGAAACTTTTCTTGTTGCTCTGATTAAGCCTGAGTAATAGAAAAAAGCTCAAATTTATGGCCAGAGTCAGAGCAGGCATTATTAATTGGCCCAGTGAGGGGATCCCGTCTAGTAGCATCACAGTGACCTGAATATGACTATTTTTTTTTTTTTTTTAAGTAAATTTTTACAGGGCCAACCAGTTAGAGTCTTATAGTAGAGAAATTTACCAAGGTAACCCAGAATTAGATACAGGTAATTGGCCACAAACCCAAAAATTGGATTGATTTCTAAAACTAGCATAGGATCAGGCCTATGATAGAAAAGCATTTGATTTATATGCAAAGGTCTAAGAAGTCAAGAAAACATTATAAATGATCATACAAAGCAGATCCAGCATCTTGGGCAAGCTGCGTACCTCTGATGTAGTTGTCTTTTCATCCTGGTGTAGTGTAGTTTTCCTGTTTGAGCATCATTTGAAGGTGAGATCAGGTCGGCTGTCTTTTCTATAGACCAATCCAGTGTAGGGGCCTTTGGAAGTGGGAATTAATCTAAGAGTTAATTTTCCTTCAGTTTCATTGTGCATGAGCTAGTTAAGAGTACCTGATAAAAAGCCCTTCTATCCAGGTTGGAGACAGTCTCCTAAATTATGTCTTTTTCTAGTCCTGGTTGCAGGTCATGAGGCATCTGATCTTCATCCAAAGATAGATTACTGAGATAAGCTTCAGAAACAAACTTAGGGTGTTCTTTAAGAATTCAATTAAATTTTACATTAATATCACATAACAGCAAAGAACTATCTAAGAAATGAGTCTTACTACATGCAGACCTCCATTAACTGAGATTTAACATTTTTTGAAATATCTTTTTTTTTTTTCCTAAAGTTACCCTCATTTTTATCAAATATAACCAAATTAAGGCTAGTTTGTTTGCAAAACAGGTCTGTTCTCACTAATTTTGGTCTAATGATTTATATAACCATAATTGTTTATAGACTTTTTATTTTGCTGAAACATTTATAGAATCTCAGACTGAACTTTTACTATAAAACAGGGCTGGGAAACTCACACCAAAGGCTTATCACAGATTTTGTCTAACAAATCTAGGTGAACTCTTCCCTTTTTAAGGTCTCAAAAATTCCTTGAGATTTTTCTACCTGTTAGTGAGATAACCTTCCTAGCTCATTTGATTAACTTACTGGAAACCTAAGAGTTTCAAATTTCTGGAGGAGTCAGATAGAGAGAAAATATAATTGTTTTGTTCATAACGTATAATTTTACCAAATTATTTTCATAATTAGTTTGAGAGGAAGGTTTTCCTTACTCCCGGAAAACACAAGATTCAAACCTGTAATTTTTTTAGATAGAAACCATAAGTTATAAGCATATTCGCTGGTTCATTCAGTCCTTTGTTAACTTTTGTGAAGTTGTCAGGTTTCTAATTAGAACACCAAGACATATCAAAATGTTAAGAACTCCATATAATTTCTAGGATATCTGTATTAGTAATTTTATCATACATTATAACATGAGCAGATTTATTACTCATTTGATAATCTTTTTCATGTAATTTAACCAACCAAATAAACACAGTTTAATATCTCTCTTTGGGATGTTTCAGGGGCCCTCTGAAGCACCCCAAAGTTAGCTAGATGTCAAAGGAACACTAAAAGAATTCGATTTAGGAAGTTTTATTGAAAAGATCAATTAAAAGCATTTAGAACATTTGGTCAGATTTAGTCAGTGTTGATGCGTGTATCATTTAGCTTGTTGATATGTCACAATGGGTGCAAATACCAAGGCTCAAGGTCTAGTGAAAGTCAGCTCCGCCATCTTGGACCTAAGTGGCTCTAACCAGTTTTCTTATGACCCTGTCATTCCTAACAAAATCCATTTATCTAACTAATTGTAATCCAATTTTAGAAAATTCTGATCATGCATAACTCTTTTTAGTATTTTTTCATACTTTTTTACTGAAAGCACACTTCCTGCTTTCCTTTAGCAAAAAAGAGCTAACTTTTATATTAGCATTTTATAGATTGGTGAGCATAAATACCAGTGATAATTTCTAAAACCCTGGCTTTCTTAAAACATTTTAGGATGGCATCAAACATTATTCATTTATAGTCCCAAATCTCTTTAGTTTTTCTGTAAAAGGAAATCAGTGTTTAGTAGTAAATGTTTCAAAATCTTATTTCATTTGGAAATGACATAATTATTTAATAGACTTCCAATACTTAGTTTAGCACAACTCTTAGAAATTCAAGTTACGCCAATCTGGGGAGACTATTGTAGACAGATATTTTTAAAGAATAATTATTCTTAATAGAGTTTATATACAAACTCATACCTCATTTACATTTTTTAGAAGTGTTTTCACTCGAGGTAATTTCCTTGTTGACAAACTTGTAAGAGGTATAATATTTAACTTATATTAAACCTAGGTACAATGAAAATATTCTACTTGATGTTAATTACTCTAAGACATGTCTATATTAGATAGGTCAACAAACAAACATTAATATCAGGTATTTACTACTGAATATTTCCCAGTTCATCTAAACCTGGAATTTATTATTTAATTTAGAATTATTTGATTTGTAAGCACTTACCTTTTTTAAAGCCAATTAAATAGAGCTAATTTACAAATTAACCTAAAAAATATTACCCAGAGACAAAGACATACCAAAACATATTTAGACAGACACAGTGCAAGATCTAGCTTCATTTTCTAAGTTTGGTCATGAATTAGATATTACAATATAAAATTTACTAGTTTATAAAAAAGTTGAAATAAATAACATTTTTAAAGGCTTTTTTTCTTTTTCTCTCAGTCTCAGGAGTTAGAGATGGTCTATATAAGTGTTCCTGAGAGCCCTGGTCTCAAGGCACAGGGAAAGAAAATCAAGTTCTAACAAAATGGCAGCAGGTCTAAATGGTGGCCAGACAAAGCAAAATGGACATCACAAATCACAACACAGAGCAGAGTTAAAACACACACATATAAACCTGGCAGTCCTCATCAGACACTCCCTTAAATACAAGAATACAGTCTCTCAGAAAACCTTCCATAGAGACACAAAACTTCAGATGTCTTCAAAGATTTCAAAAGGAGGAAAGAGAGCCAGGTTGAAAGAAGAAGGAGGAGGAGGCGGGAAAGGGGGACAAAAGGGGTGGCCTTACAGACGTCTCCTGCCACCTGCAGACACCCAGGCGTTACGGGACTTTTCCCTGGGCTTCCAGAGAAGGGAGGACTGGAACCCGGCCCTACCAGAAACCAGACCAGAAAATTTGAGTTCTCTGCCAAGAGGAGGTGATAGGTCTCCAATCCTCAGCTCAAGCTGAGGCCCTTCAACCAGATTCCTGCGTCCAGGACCAGGGGACTAGAAAAAATGGGAAGGATAGGAAGGGCTAGGGAGAGGAAAGAGAGAGGGAAGGGGAGAGGTCAACAAAGTCTCTTGTTCCTTACCGGTCGGGGCACTCTGGCCAGTTGTCCGCATCAGGAGAAGACCAGGGACAAAAAGGTCCCAGTTGCAGCCACTGGGTCTGGCCCATTGGCAGGCAAGCTGGCCCCTGAGTACCCCGAGTGTCAGGATGTCAGTCTCAGCAAAGAAGAGTCCCACCAGAGTCGCCATTTCTTGCAAGAAGGGGGACCCCTTCCAAGTCCCAAAACTGGGCTCTTGTCTAACACTCGGAAATGAATTGTCCAAGGAGACACATGCTGACAAAGCAAGAGATTTTGTTGGGAAAGGGCACCTGAGTGGAGAGCAGGAGGTAAGGGAACCCAGGAGAACTGCTCTGCCTCGTGGCTCACAGTCTCAGGTTTTATGGTGATGGATTATTTTCCGGGTGGTCTTTGGCGAATCATTTTAATTCAGAGTCTTTCCTGATGGCTGACGCATCCCTCAGCCAAGGTGGATGCTAGCGAGAGGGATTCTGGGAAGTGGACAAACATGCGGTGTCTCCTTTTGATCTTTCCCGAACTCTTTCGGTTGGTGGTGGCTTATTAGTTCCATATTCCTTATCAGGATCTCCTGTCATAAAACAACTCATGCAAATGGTTACTATGGTGCCTGACCAGGGTGGGCGGTATCAACCAGTGTGCTTCCCCTAACACCATGAGTGCCCCAGTTCTTTCGAGGAGGTCGTTACGACCAGCAACATCACTATACCTCCTCTCATCCCTGTTCTCACCTTCAGATTGTGAGGAGTGTCAGAACTTCTTCATCGACAGCTGTGCTGCCCATGGGCCCCCAACCTTTGTAAAGGACTGTGCAGTGGAAAAGGGGCATGCCAACCGCTCAGCCCTCACTCTGCCCCCTGGGTTAAGCATCAGACTGTCGGGCATCCCTGACGCTGGGCTTGGAGTGTGGAACGAGGCGTCCGATCTGCCGCTGGGCCTGTACTTTGGCCCCTATGAGGGCCAGATCACAGACGATGAAGAGGCCGCCAACAGTGGATACGCCTGGCTGGTGAGAAGCACCCGTTTCTCTGTCCTCTGGCCTCTAACCAATTGTGTGTGGTGGGGGGTACTTCATGTCTACATGCGAGTACGCACATGGTGATAACATGGTCAGCAATGACACAGTCAGACACACAGGACTTCCATCCAAAGGTCAGAGGAGAGGTGGGACCACAGTGTACAGATACTCAGGACCTCTATCTAAAGATCAGAGGAGAGGTGGGACCACAGTGTACAGACACTCAGGACCTCCATCTAAAGATGAGAGGAGAGATGGGAGCACAGTGTACAGACACTCAGGACCTCTATCTAAAGATCAGAGGAGAGGTGGAACACAGTCTACAGACACACAGGACTTCTATCCAAAGGTCAGAGGAGAGGTGGGACCACAGTGTACAGACACTCAGGACCTCTATCTAAAGATCAGAGGATAAGTGGGAACACAGTCTACAGACACACAGGACTTCTATCCAAAGGTCAGAGGAGAGGTGGGAACACAGTGTACACACACTCAGGACCTCTATCTAAAGGTCTGAGGAGAGGTGGGAACACAGTAGTACAGACACACAGAAGTGACTCCTCCCTTGTGGAGCCCTTGCCTTCAATGAACCAAGAGACTCAGACTTGGAATGATGAGTAAAGGGCTTACCGTGTGGTCCGACTGGCAGGTGAATCCATGCAGGCTGAAAAGCACCAATGACTACAGAGGGAAATAGCTCTTCTATTGCTTCCTACCAAGAAAAAATAAAAGAAAGAGGAAAGCTTGTAACTCTTTCTCTGACACTCAGATCACCAAAGGGAGGAACTCCTACGAGTATGTGGATGGAAAGGACACGTCTTGGGCCAACTGGATGAGGTGAGTGCAGTGAGTCTGCAGTGTGTAGACATTGAGACTCCCTCCATCCCACGCCCCTTTCCTTCTCACCCGGCTCCCTCAAAAGCTTTCACATCTTCTTTCCTCTTTTCCCTCCATATCATTCTCTTTCATTTCAAAAGACACTAGAAAGAAGGAAATAAAAATATGGCGTGTGCTGTCAGGATAGATGTCTGTATGCTGAACAAACTAGTGGACTTGAAAACAACTTGAGGAGTCTAGATTGACCAGGGACACTTTAACTCACTTAATGGACACTTACCACGCACTTTATGTTTCAGTTTAGACACTGAGCTTCGTTACTGAAGCAGATCACACAACCCATGTCCTTTTGGAGAACATGCTGCAGACAGACATTAGCCAATTGATTTTAGGAACAGTAACCTTAGTTTTTCTATCTTTGAGTAACTACACAGTGCCAGGATAACCGAATACAGGAGACCTTGACACTATGTGGGCAACAACCTCCTCAGGCTTGGTTCCAGTGAGAAGTGGGCCCTGAGACCTCGGAAGGAATGGGCGGCAGGATGGCCCTGAATGGGGCCATTCTCTGAAGGCCTCTCCTTTCATCAGGGCAGGCATACAGTGAACAAACAATTACTGTTCTGTGTCTCAAGCTATATCAGCGCTCTCTCCAAGTTTCCGTGGGAGGGGGTGGGGAAGTGAATAGGACCCTGGATACACGTGGGGAGATGGGAGATAGCCTTGGGAGAGAAGGCAGGCTGGGGTGAGTGCTGAGGGCTGTGTGTTAGCCAAGGAGCACCAAGTTCTATGGATGAAAGAGAACTTAATTCAAAGTTTAGAGGAGCTGGATGTCACCAGCCTCAAGGACAGTTCAGGTGGAGATGAGTCTGGAACTGGGCTCTGGAAAAATGGCTAATTAGGTAAGGAGAGAAAAGCATGGGAATTCACATGGCCTGGTCGAAGGTGTGAACAGAAGGTCCACATGAGGGGCAGCCCCAGAGGTGGAAGGCAAGGAGCTGGGCATGGTCGGAGAGTGGAGGGCACTCATCACCTGAGGTTTCTTTCCCTTTCCTGGCCTCGCCCCCAGGTATGTGAACTGTGCCCGGGACGACAAGGAGCAGAACCTGGTGGCCTTCCAGTATCACGGGCAGATCTTCTACCGAACCTGCCAGGTGGTCAGGCCGGGCTGTGAGATGCTGGTCTGGTATGGGGACGAGTATGGTCAGGACCTTGGCATCAAGCGGAACAGCAGGGGGAAGAGTGAGCTCGCGGCCGGGAGAGGTGAGTGTCAGCCCTCTTCCAGCACCGACCCCATCCTGGGAGCCTCCGTGGTCCGATTTCAAAGCACAGTACAATCCAGTCCAAAGTCAGTTGAGTTGCAATTAAAATGCCTCAGAATTTGATTCTTGTCATATGATGGTTAGGAAAAATTATTATATTAAAAATGCTAGTTCTAATTTTTAATATTTCATGCAAAATAATGGGTAACATCACCTTCTACTGAAAGGCTTAGAAGCAAAAAGCAACATTTCTAGCACCTACCAGCTTTCTGCCCTTTACCTGTTTCTTCCTCATTTCCTCCCATTTCTCAGCAACACATGTGCAGTAATGTGCATTCAGTTACTGTTCCAGTTTGTTGTCATGTGAGTTCACACTCTGTGCCAGACGGGGCTCCATGCACCGAAACAGACAGAACCACTGCCCTGGGGCAGCAGGGGCTTCACTCCAGACAGGGGCTGGTGCTCTGAGGAAAACCAGCGCAGGGAACGTGCCTCGGGTCAGCGTGAGCAGAGGGTGGGGTGTGGTGCAGGACGGTGCAGCAGGGCCTCTGCAGAGATAACACCTGCGGGAAAGGATTCCAGGCAGGGGAGCAGCCAGTGCCTCAGACTCAAGGCCTGGAAGAGAGGCCATGCCAGGGGTCGTGGGAGGAAGCACAGAGGGAGAGGAAGGAGGCTGGACGGGACACGGAAGCCTCAGGGCCTTGTCCACATGCAGGCCCCAGGGGTCCTCCTGGGTGACACAGAACAACCGCACGTCTTTCAGCTGCAAGCGGCATGTTCTATGTGCTAAGATGAAGCTTTGGTTCATTTTTGGGAAGAGACAGCAGCAGGGAGTCCCCTCAGAAGTCAGTTCATTGCCAGACATGAGGGGAGAGTGGGCTAGCTTAATATGCTCGGGAGTGAGGGTGTGAAGAGTCTGGCTGGAGATGTATTTTTAAATAGGGCTTCCTAGTGCACGTTAAATGGACTAAGACTGAATGAAATAAATGAGGTATGAGTACTGGTGAAGCTGGAGAAAGGGTATGCCTTTATTTTTTGATTTATGGGAAACGGAGAGAGGAGCAATTTGTGAACCTGTTTGGGCAGCAGGGGCCAGAGACCTGTAGTCAGTGGGACCTGGGCCACTCGGTCTCATCCAGTCTCAAACCCACTTCCTGCAGAGATCGGCACAAAGGCTGCCCTTTGAACAAGGAGCCACAAAGTCAGATTTACCCACACCTGCTGTAACCACCCCCTGTGCTGCCTCCCATATGCAGAGAGCTCCAGGCCAGGCGCCCCTAACTTAATAGACCCTTTCCCCTCACAGGGAGCCACTCAGGGGATTTCACCTAAGTCATCAAGTCTTATCCCTCAGTAGGGTAAATACCTGTGGCCATTGTGACATGATATTTCTGACACTTACACGCAGGGAAATTCCCTACAGATCCACCTCTATCAGGAGAGATGCTGCCTCTGATGCTGCTCGAAGGTCCCTATCTGGGTGATATGTAGAAAAGGCCCCTGACACCAACTTCCTGGATTTCTGTAGATGTAGAGAATAAGAGTGGAGTGGAAACGTGAACTATAAAGAGACCCGATGGGAGACAAGTCGTGCACTGTCAACACTTAGATGATTAGTGAGGCAAGCCTGACCACGGCAAACCAGCTACCTGACAAAAAGCTTCCTCTTTCAGCAGAACCGAAGCCCAAGATCCACCCATGTGCCTCCTGTTCTCTGGCCTTCTCCAGTCAGAAATTCCTCAGCCAACACACCCAACGCAGTCACCCCTCTCAGACCCTCCTGAGTGAAAGAGACCTCCTCCAACCAGAGGATCCCTACCCAGGCAATCAAAATCAGCGATATTCAGATCCACACAGCCCGAGCGACAAACCTGAGGATCAGGAGGCCAAGGACAGGCCCCAACAATTGCTGAAAAGCATAAGGCTGAAGAGGATTTCAAGGGCCTCTTCCTACTCACCCGGAGGACAAATGGGGGGTTCTGGGGTGCATGAGAGAATGAAAGACGAGCTCAGCACAAGCCAGAAACTGAATCCAGAGGATACAGGCACATTGCTCATGGGGGCAGGGGTCGCAGGGATTATGAGGTTCACGTACGGAGAGTGTGGGCAAGGCTCCAAGGACAGGTCAAGTCTCACCACACACGAGAGGACACACACAGGGGAGAAGCCCTATGTTTGCGGGGAGTGTGGGCGATGCTACTGTCAGAAGGCTCATCTCATCAGACACCAGAGGACACACACAGGGGAGAAGCCCTATGTTTGCGGGGAGTGTGGGCGAAGCTTCAGTCAGAAGTCCGTCCTCATCACCCACCAAAGGACACACACAGGGGAGAAGCCCTATGTTTGCAGGGAGTGTGGGCGAAGCTTCACTCAGAAGTCCCATCTCATCTCACACCAGAGGACACACACAGGGGAGAAGCCCTATGTTTGTGGGGAGTGTGGGCGAAGCTTCAATGATAAGTCAAATCTCAACTCACACCAGAGGACACACACAGGGGAGAAGCCCTATGTTTGTGGGGAGTGTGGGCGAAGCTTCAGTCGGAAGTCAATCCTCATCAGACACAAGAGGACACACACAGGGGAGTAGCCCTATGTCTGCAGGGAGTGTGAGTGAGTCATGACCAACAAACCACACCTTGGCCACAGGAGGATTACTGCAGCCACCCCATGCCTCAGCTCTAAGGGGGCCTCAGAGGAGGTCTGTGACCCGTTACTGTCCCCAGGAGTATGAGGAGAGACTTCCCAGGTGGTCCAGGGGTCAAGACTCCAATGCAGAGACCCACATTCAATACCTGATTGGGGAACTAGCTCCCACAGGCTGCAACTAAGAGACAGCACAGCCGAATAAATTAATATATAATAAATATTTTAAAGAAAGAGTGTGATAAGCACAAAATTACTTGTTAAATAGACCTTCCACCTTCATGACAGGAGAGGAGGCAGCAGAGGGTTTCTTAAGTGTTCTGGACATGTTCATGCCAATTGCTTTCGTGGTTTTTTAGGACTCCTCTTCTAATAAATTTTGTCTCCAAACAAATCTGAAGCCCAGACTATGTACTCATTCCCCCCTTATCACTGACAGTAGTGGAGTCCAGTCGTAGCTGAACCCCTGGGAAGGCATAATTCTGGAGCCAACTCAGTTAGGTCACTGGACAGTCAGTTCCTGGGTCCAGGGAGAGGAATGCAGAGTGGAGTCAGACTCACCAGGAAAGGGATTCCCCGGCCTCCTGGGAAGTGGGGCCTCTCCTCCTTATAGACACCGACTCTCCTTTGGCCTCTCCTGGTGGCCCTCTGGTTCCCTCTGACTTCTGTAGCCGCAAAGGTGAAGGCCATGTGCACGTGTGTGTGTGTGCGTGCGCCTGGCTCAGCATGGGCCATCTGGTCTCTTCTGCTCCCTCAGGGTCATCACAGCATCTGGACTCCAGATGCGACCACAGGAATCCAGTTCTCAGCCCTGCCCCCAGCAGCTGTGTGAGCTGGGGCAAGATCCTCAACCTCTCTGTGTCTCTATTCTCATCTGTGATATGAGGTGGGAGCACCAGCATTTTGGTCTGATGCGTAAGCAGAGGCGTAATCTGCCAGAGGCTGGCTGAGAATGCAAGCCACATCTTTGCTTTCCTTTGTGTTTTTTCTTTAATCTTTTTTATTTTTTAATAGAAGGATAATTGCTTTACAGAATTTTGTTCCTGCATGTCCTCCAGCCCCCACCCTTCCAGGTCTTCAGAGCTAGACGAGGAAGGGGCCGATTAGGCAGTGGACTGCCCTGATGAGGGGTTGTGAGGTCAGGGGTGCTAAGGGAGGCCGACCTCCCTTCCCACCCCTGCCGTTCCTGCTGGGCTGGGCAGCCCCAGGGCCCTTCCACAGACAGGCAGTGCCCACAGTCGTCACCCTGCCGAGAACAGAGCCTGGAGCCGCGTTTGCAGAAAACCCCTGTCCGCCCCCATCCCACCCCCACACGGAGGGTCCTTGAAGCCCACACCGCGGCTTCTCTCTGCATGGGCCTCCTGCCTGTGCCCGTTCACCCTGGGCAACGCTATCGCGACCTTGAAATTCTTAACCATGGAAAAGTTCATCCTTACACTTCCCTGTCATGAGTGAAGTCTGATGGGCCCCGGGGTGCGCTGTGAGCAGGGCAGATGCACACACAGCACGGGTCCCGGGGTGACCAGGCTGCACGAGGGGACAAGGTGGACACAAAGCCCCCCCACCCTGGGTGAGTGAGGGTGGGGACAGCACCAGGAAGCCACGCTTGCTCAGACCCGCAACTGAGCTCCAACACAGAGTGGGGACAATGGGGTTCTTAAGGTCGACCACACCCTCCCCTCTGTGAATGACCTCTGTCCTGGCCTGATCCTTCCAGAAGGGGCTCAGCAGGCTGAAGTCCGCCCGGCCACCAGAAGACACCAAGGGGAGAGTGGGCCATGGGGTGGGGGGCGGAGGATGCGAACTCCAGGACTCGGGGCAACAGCCCTCAGTCCCCTCCATGTGCCAGGCTTGTGAAGCGTCTCTACATGAACTGCGTCAGTAATAACCACCCACTATTATTTTCCAGTTTCTATGCTTTCTTAAAGGAACGTGTTTGTCTGTGGGTTGGCTTCCCTACAGGAAGGGAAGCCACGTAAACTCCCCATCTTCTGTGGCTTCAGGCCAGGTCCACGGGAGGGAGAGTTAGGGGTGGGTTAGTCAAAGGGGCTTCAGCTGAAAAACGATGGGGACCCAGAAACCTGCAGGGGCTTCTCACCTGCACCTCCCACCAGAGCTGGGCCTGGAATCCCCTGGAAGGCTGAGCAGGTCAAACCTTCTCCCTCCCCTCACTTCCGCTCCCCTCCCCTCAAAAAGCTGACTCCTGGGGTCAGCCCACAACACCCCCAAATCCCCCATCACCCAAGCCCCACACAGGCCCTCCCTCACAGAAGTGGGATGACCTGGATGGTGGCACAGATGGTGTGTGACCCCAGAGCTGGGGGTCTCAGCTGACCTTGAGCAAGGAGGCTGGTGCTTTACACAGCCTCCCAGCCCAGGGAGCTGCCAGCAGCCACAAGCCATGATCTGAAGCGGAGCTGGGGGATGGGGAGTGGGGATGCGAGCTCTCTGAGGTCCCATCCTGTCCCCAGGACAGTGGCCAGGCCCCACCTGACATCGTGACTGCCCTGCACGGTCACACAGGACACCAGCAGTCACGGGACGGACAGCCAGCTGCCTCCATCGCACACTCCACCCTGACCACGGCGGCCCCGTGGCTGTACCAGCCCCGCCTGCGCGCGGCTCTGCTTGGCTGCCGGGGCTCAGGGACCCTGGGTGAGTCGGTGAGGGCAGAGCTCCAGAGGCCAAGCCTGTCTTCAGCCACCAGACCTGCCCTACTTACTGGACTCATGGGCCCAGCCAGTATCTGAAGCCAAGATGCCTTTGGGAGAATGACACCCAGACGCTGACCTCAGAGCTCAGACTCCTGAAAACTTACTAAACAGATTATTTATAGCCTTTTTTTAAAATGGGATGTTGGCAGAAAGCGGGGAGGGGAATGACTCCCTTGGTGGTGTTGTGGTTAAGAATCCACCTGCCAATGCAGGAGACACGGGTTCAATCCCTGATCTGGGAAGACCCCACGTGCCGTGGAGCAACTAAGTCCGTTCATAACTACTGCAGCCCAAGAGCCTAGAGTCTCTGCTTCCCAACCAGAGCAGCCGCCACAGGGAGAAGTTCAGCACAGAAACGAGAGAGCAGCCCCCACGCCCGACAGCCATAGACAAGCCCGCACAGGAGCGAAGACCCAGCAAGCCAAAATAAATAAATAACCTTGCTTTAAGTAGGAGATCGCAGCATTCTCTGCTGATCCAGAGCCTAGGACTCAGCTCCCAACAAAGGGGGCCACGTTCAATCCCTGGTCAGGGCACTATTTCCCACATGCTGCAACTGAAGGCCCTGCATGCCACAGCTAAGACCCAGCACAGCCAATTAAATGAACACTTAAAAGTAGGAGGCGGTTCATCTGTCACCATAGAAAACTGTGACATTTTAGGAAAAGGCAAAACATAAGATCTTATTTTGCAAGTGCTCATGGTTGATTGCAAAATCTTCTCATAATATGTAGCTGTTTAAAAAAGAAGAAACTTAGAAAATACAGAAACTAAAACCCACCCATAAATGTGTGGGGAACATCAATTACTGCAGCAACCAGCCACCACACATGGGAACACACGTCCGTGATTTTCTTCTACAAAGAAGTTTTCAGCCTCCACGCAGCTTCCCACCGGCCTCTGCTCTGCTTACCAAGAAGACTGCGCTTTGGCCTCGTGACCGGGGGGTTTCTGTTGAACTCAGGGCGGTGGAGGAGTAGGGCTGTGTGGTTGGGGGCACCGTCTGGCCTGCAGTGAGGAGAGAAGCATGAGTGCTCCCCCTCTGGGCCCAGTAACTCCAGGGGCCTCGGGGAGCCGCCCGGGAAGAAGCCTCTCAAACACCTTCCCTGCAGTCTCCACAGTTACAGCACGTCCCACGTCTCGGGGTTCAGCTGTGGGTTAACAAGTCCTCTCTTGTTGGACAGAAAAGTGTTTCCACAGAGAATCTGCCCAGATCTTGGCCTAGTTTCGTTCTCTTGTTGGACATGGAAAGTGTTTCCACAGAGAATATGGCTGGATCTGGCCTCGGTTGGTACAGATGTAACAGGCAGTACGTTCAGGGCTCAGGGAAGTTAGTTCTGAAGCTCTCTGGGTTTAGGGCTACAGCACCTCCTCACCTCCACCCCTTGCATGGTCATGGAGCCTTCTCTTCCAGAGGAAGGTGTTTGGCAACATCAGCCACAAAGACACTAAAGAGGAGCAAGGCCACAGCAGGCGGGGCTGGGTATTCCTGGGGGAGCAGAGGGGCCTTGGACACTCCATGCTGTACCCCTGCCCCACCGGCTTCTCCTCCTTCTCGCTGGGCATGCAGCTTTCACCTGCTGGGTGCCCGCCAGTCAGGGGCTCCCAAGACACCAAGCTGGGGTTGGCGATGGGGGAGCTGGATGCCAGGGAACCCGATACCATGCAGCAGGTCAGTGCACTGTGGACAAGGGCCGGCCTCACTGACCAGTTAGGCCCTGTGCACTCAGGACACCCTCTCTGGACCCCAGGGGGAGGGCTGATGCCCCCAGTGCCCACCTGGGTCTCAGGAAGTGGAAGTGAGACCCTGTTGACCTTCCCATGCCTCACAACAGGGTGATAAATCAGAGGTGAGGTGCTGAGGCAAGGAAGATGACTTTACTTGGAAAGCTGGCAGACTGAGAAGATAGCAGACTAATATCTTGAAGCAACCATCTTGTCAGGGTCTGGATGCCAGTGTCTTTCATAGAACACAAAGCTGGGAAGTGAGGAAATAAAGTAAAAAGGCCATTAATCTGGCAAATATCTGCTGGAATGGCCAGTCTCGGGAGGAGATGTGTTACGTTCTCCCTCCTGTAGCCATCCACAGGTGGACAGGTCCTGGACAGAGGCAGAGGGGCGGGGTTTCCTGAGGCAGGCCATTATGTATGGACAGTATCCCTGTAGCAAACACACCAACAGGAAGCAAAGGTTAAAGTAAAACATTCAACATGGAGTCAGATTTTGTTCTTCCTTGAAACAATTTCCAGTCACAGGGTCCATTCCACAATCTCATGGGAAAAGGGGTGATGACTGTTCTAACTGCCCCAGTAGTTGCATCTTTTGGGGAGTGCCCACCACTGGTGCCAGTGTTCTGAATGTTGAGATTTGTGTTTGAAGTTCTTTGGAAAGTCTCTACTTCATATGGATAGACATAATAATATTATAATACAGGTGTTGACAGTTGTTTTATACAGTACAAATCTTTTAGGACTTCAAAACCAGGGGGCAGCATCTACAGGTAAGGAACTTAGCACTTTTCTGTGTGTGGGAAGATGCACCAGCCATCTCGCTGAAATCATCCCCTTTGATACACACCTTACCACCTGGGACCAGCATCCTGACTTCTCCTTCCGGAGTTTCCTCGGGGATCACAGTGGGGAGTGGCTGCAGTCTGATGGCTGCTGGAAAGCAGGTATTCTTCTCTTTCCTGAGGTTCCTCAGAGTTCACCATGAGGAGTGGCTTCAGTTTGATAGCTTCTAGAGAGTAAGAGGGGGAACCTGTGTCCCCATTGAGATCATCTCAGCAGAGAGAGCAAGCACGTCCTGTGACTCCAGACAACCTTCCAACGTTCAGGGCTCAGCGTTCAGCCTGCAGGATCCACCGCCGTCAGCTCAGCCACCATGCTCTGCACTTAGCTGCTATCTAGCCCTGAAACCTGCACTGCAGGAGGCCCTCTAAATGTGCAGTCCTGTCCAGCAATCTCTCTATCACACCCTCCAAGCCTGACCCGGGCCCAGCTTTGCTGAGAGGGTCTCACTGGAGACCCAGGTACCCCCTCCTGCTCTCCCACATTCTGTACCTGAATGGGGAGAAGGCAGGGGCTGGGGGCACAGTGCCTCCAAGTAGGTAGGGCAGACGTTCTCCCATCACCCCTTGTGGTCCATCCCTGGGAGCACAGTCTAATGTCACTTTTAGTAGCAGAGGACATGTGTCCCCAGATCCGGCCCACCCTCTAGCGGATGTGAGCTGTGAGCACTAACACAGGAAACCCCGAGTGACCTGCTTAGGTTGGAAGACTAGTTCCTGGCATGTGAGCTGAAGTCGGAAAGTAGCTTGTCATTGGGATTAGCGTTCTCCAGACATAGCTAGGGGGGCAGCAAGAGCACAATAGGTTGCCCCCAGCTGGGGCAGCCACACGGTGCCTCTCGACAGCCCTGTGGAAACTGTGCACCAGAGTGACCAAGAGCCCACATTCACCCTGCAGATGGCTTCTGAGAGGTCAGTGACAGACTAAAGCAACCATGAGCCTGTACTCACAGCAGACAGCCTCTGAGAGATCTGTGACAGACCAGAGTGACCACGAGCCTGCACTCACTCAGCAGTGAATTCTTGCTTGGAGAATCCCATGGACAGAACAGCCTGGTGGGCTACAGTCCATGGGGTCAAAAAGAGTAGGACAGAACAGACACCTGAGCACACACACACATGAAACAGAAATGGACTCAGGGACAGAAGGAACAGAATTGCGCTCTCCGAGGAGGAGGGGGCGGTGGAGGGATGGAGTGGGAGGCTGGGTCAGCAGATGTAGCTTTTATAAGTAGAATGGATAAACAAGGCCCTGCTGCATAGCAGAGAACAATATTCAGTATCCAATGATGAACTATAAAAGAATATTTTTAAAAAGAACATATATATGTGTATAAGTGTATCCCTGACCTGTGCAGCAGAAATTAACACATTGTAAACCAGCTATACTTAAAAAAAAAAAAAAAAAATACTGATTAAAAAAAAAAAAACAGACCCTAGCCAATTACAATAGACACTCAACCCAGGAGCACCAAGTCCGAGCAGTCAGAACATGGACCAAGCAGTCAGAAGAGGGGCCGACAGGAGACGGGGCCCCACGGCGGCCCACAGGCTGGCTGGGAGCCCTGGGCGCCATAAGCCTCAAGTGTCGCTGGAGGAAATGAGAACTCTACCCACACGACTCCCCCTCCAGCTCTAAACAAAGCGGCTCTGCTTCCCCTGACCCCTTAACTGAGGGGGCCCTGGGATGCCCTGGCTTGGTGCTGGGACCAGGAATGTACTGGTCAGATCCCAATGCAGGAGAGGTCTGTGAGGGCAGCTCTGGAGCGGGTGGGCCAGGATGAGCGCAGCAGCTCCACCCATTCCTCGAAGGTCGGACAAAACAGAGCCCAGGAGGCTGGAAAGTGTCCTAATGGAGGGCAGGCACCACGTCGGTGCCTCCGCTCTCTGGCTGAGGCCCAGCGCTGGCCCCCTGGGCCGGTCTGCAGCGCGTTCTGCACACACCCTGATGGCTCAGCCGCTGAGCCCCAAGGAGAAGGCTTGTGATGGCAGCCATGCCCACAGGCACCAGCAGCACTGACTGTCTGGCTCCTGGCCCAACAGTGAGGTCCAGCTGAGACCAGTGAGCACCTTCTCAGCGGTGCTCCAGGGTGGGCCCTGTGTCACCAGTAAATGGCAGTGTCACGATGCAGGCCAGCAGGACTCAGCCTGGCGGATTGCTAGAATCAGCAGGGACATACCGACCCATGAACACTCCCGGCCCTGGGTCAGGCAGAGACCCGAACAGGCAGACAACTGCAGAGAGCAGAGTCCACGGCACAGACAAGGAGCAACCGTCCCCGGGCAGGGAAGGGGCCCCATCTCAGGGGGCGCCCTTGGGATCCCACAGCTTAAGCATAAAGAGGCTACAGGTACAGGTGGGAGGAACAGACTTGGAGCTGCTTTTAAGTCATGCAGGGCAGGACACGCAGGTGAGTGAAGGCCAGAGGGAATGTACCATAGAAAACAGAGGGTCTGGGGAACAGACTGGCTTGGGTGGAGCTGAGCCCAAGGGGGCTGGGAGTCCGGACTCAGAAACCCTGTATGCCTCTCTCCCTGCTTGGCTTCCTAATCTACTTAACCCCCACTCTGCAGCCTGACGCCGCCTGTCCTGTGCATCTCCACACTCGGACCGTCCACTCATTCACAGATATTTGCTTAGCACCTGCCTCTGGCCAGGTCGTGTTCCAGGCACGGGACAGCGGTGAGGAGACAGACAATAACCCCAGTCCTTGGGGAGCAGAAACTCTACCAGAGGCCAGATGCACCGCTCCTGAGGCCGAGCCCCGGCCTTGCCCTCCTCAGCAACCGGCCGGGCCGCTGGAGCTCCGCGCTCAGATGCAGTTCCGTCTGAGCATCCCCCCTCCTCCAAGAAGGCGCCTCTCTGGGCTCGCCGCCCGTCAGCCCCTGCCTCCCCGTGTCCTGTGTCCTTCTCAGCACAGACCACCATCTGGAACGGCCTCCCCGCCACCTGCGTGACCTCAGTGTACCTGGCGATGTCACGTCCCGGTGAAGGAAGGCCCCAGCTGCCCTCACGGCTTTCTCCTGAGTTCCCACCACAGATTCCCGTCACGATGGCCCAGAAGGACTCTCCAGATGGGTCTGGGGCAGGGGCTTTTGGGGGCCCGAGAGGGTGGGCCCCCTGGGCCCCTGCAGTGGTCAGGGTAGACAGTGACCTCCCAGCAGTGGCTCAGACCGGCCGGCAGCCGATCAGCTTCCTTCTCCCTGGGACCACGATGGGGCAAGGCTCTCATCGCTGCCCAGGAAGGGCTGTCAGTTCCACAGTCCTGAGAACCCTGTGAGCTGTTACACGTTTTACCTGTGTGATCTCAGCTCCCTCAGGCAGAACGCTCTGGGCTACACACTTGGAAGAATCTACTGCAGTGGTTTCAGTTCAGTTCAGTCGCTCAGTCGTGTCTGACTCTTCGCGACCCTATGGACTGCAGCACACCAGGCCTCCCTGTCCATCACCAACTCCCGGAGTTTACTCAAACCCATGTCCATTGAGTCGGTGAGGCCATCCAACCATCTCATCCTCTGTCGTCCCCTTCTCCTCCCGCCTTCAGTCTTTCCCATCATCAGTCAGACATGACTGAGCAACTGAACTGAACTGATGCGACTGTGAATAAATGCAAGAGGAAGAAATCAAACTCCTATCCCCCTTGTTTATCATACTGCCTGCTGACTGTGAGCCCTTCCTTCTATGAGCACCTAGACTCCTCAAGGGGGGCAGGCAAAGCTCTTGAGGCATCAGCCTGCTGGGTTCCCCTCTCTGCCGACTGAGAATTGAAGCCAGCTTTCTATTTCCTCCAGACTCAGTCTCCATGTTCTTTTATTCAGCTTCAGTGGGCAGAGAAGGCCAAGATTGTGGTCAGCAACAATACCACTAACCTGATCACCAGGTTAATCTGAATTAACACCACCACACATAGCCTAATGATTAGACTCACAAGCCTACTCCTCCTTAATCAATGATAACAGCCTCAATTTCTCAATTGTTTTCTTCCACTCCCTATGGACGTCACCACTGATTTTAACTACATGGTTATGACCCCTTACACTAATAGTCAACACCTCATATTAAAAGAATCTCTACCAGAAAAAAAATATGATCACTGCTAGTCATATTATAATTACTTTAATTATAACATTTACTGCCATAAAATTAATTCTTTTATATATTGTATTTGGAGCAACACTAGTTTCAACACTCATTATCATTACCCAAAGAGGAAATCAAGCAGAACACCTTAATGCAGGTCTCTATTCATTTTATACCCTAGTAAGTTCTCTTCCCCCTTAGGAATACTTGTCTACATTCAAAATACAGTAGGACCTTTAAATATTCTAATGCTGAGCCCAATCAGTATCCAACTCTTGATCCAATGGTTTCATACGGTTAGTATGCATAATTGCCTTTACAGTAAAAATACAATCTTATGGCCTCCACCTTTGACTACCTAAAGCACATGAAGAGGCCCCTATTGCAGGCTTCATAGTTCTGGCTATGCTGCCAGCACTACTAAACTTTGGATGCTATGGTATACTACGAATTACAATAATTTGAAACCCACTAACAGACTTCATAGGGTATCCACTCATTCTATTGTCCTTATGAGGCATACTTATAACCAGCTCAATTTGCTTATGCCAGACAGACCTAAAATCACTCACTGCATACTCTTCTGTCAGCCACATAGCACTTTGCTATCCTTACCCGAACAACTTGAAGTGGTATAGCAGCCACAGCCCTAATAATTGCCCATAGTCTTACATCCTCTGTATTGTTCTGCCTGGCTAATTCAAATTACCAGGTCCATCGCCAAACAATAATCCTAGCCTAAAGCCTACAAATGTTCCTCCTACTAATAGCAACCTGGTGATTACCAGCAACTTAAACAAACCTAGCTCTACCCCCAACTATTAACTTGATTGGAGAGCTATTTGTAGTAATATCCTTCTCGTGATCAAACATTGCAATTATTTTAATAGGAATTCATATAGTAATTGCTGCCCTATACTCTTTATATATACTCATTACAACACAGTGAGGCAAATACACACACCACATAAACAGTATCTCTCCATCTTTTACATGAGAAAATGCTCTCATATCATTACCCATCCTACCTCTTCTACTCCTATCCTTAAACCCAGAAATCATTCTAGGCCCCCTATACTGTATATATAGTTTAGAAAAAAACACTTGATTGTGAATCTAGTAAGAGAAGACAATACCTTCTTATTTACCACAGAAGTATATAAGAATTGCTGGTTCTATGCTCCCATGACTAACAGCATGGCTTTTTCAAACTTTTATCCATTGGTGTTAGGAACCAAATAATTGGTGCAACTCCAAATAAAAGTAATAAATTAAATTTCCTCTTTCACTCTGGCCTCACTATTTATATCATCGATCATAATAACAAGCACTAACATTTATAAAACCACCACATACCCTCTATATGTAAGATTATCTCATATGCCTTCACCATTAGCTTAGTTCCAACAATAATATTCATGTATAGAGGCGAGAGATAATTATCGCAAACTGGCACTGAATCACACTACAAACCCTTAAGCTATCATTCAGTTCTAAAATAGATTATTTCTCAGTAACGTGTGCTGGTGGTACTATTTAACATATGATCAACTATAGACTTCTCAACATGATCCATTCACTCAGACCCCAACATTAACTGATTCTTCAAACACTCTTTTTCCTTGTTACAATACTAATTCTTGTTACCACTAATAATCTCTTCCAATTACTTACTGGCTGAGAAGGAGCCGGGATTATGTCCTTCCTGCTCATTGGATGATGGTGTGGATGGCAGATGCAAACACGGCAGCACTACAGGCAATTTTGTATAACACCTCAGTCGCTCAACTGTGTCTGACTCTTTTCGACCCCATGGACTGTAGCCCACCAGGCCCCTCAATCCATGGGATTTTCCAGGCAGGAATACTGGAGTGGGTTGCCATTTCCTTCCCCAGGGCCAAAACACCTCAGCGAAGTCCAAAGACTGACTGGAAAGAGGAGGCAGACTGCTGGCTTGCGCTGCATGGATGTGGGGATGCAGGGCACCGGGGCTTGGCTGTGAGAAAGCGGGGCCAAGGGGGTGTGGACCTGTTTTGTATGACCCTGCGCTGCTGCTGCTGCTGCTGCTAAGTCGCTTCAGTCATGTCCGACTCTGTGCAACCCCATAGACGGCAGCCCACCAGGCTCCTCCGTCCCTGAGACTCTTCAGGCAACTACACTGGAGTGGGTTGCCATTTCCTTCTCCAATGCATGAAAGAGAAAAGTGAAAGTGAAGTCACTCCGCCGTGTCTGATTCTTCGCGACCCCATGGACCACAGCCTACCAGGCTCCTCCATTCATGGGATTTTCCAGGCAAGAGTCTTAGAGTGGGGTGCCATTGCCTTCTCCAAACCCTGTGCTGATACAGGTTTTATTAAAACAACAGCATGATTCTTACTTAACTTCAATGCCTAGCACTTACAACAAATTTTTATTCTCAGTTCAGCTCAGTTGCTCAGTCATGTCTAAATTTTTGCAACCCCATGAACCTCAGCACGCCAGGCCTCCTTGTCCATCACCAACTCCTGGTGTTTACCCAAACTCATGTCCATTGAGTTGGTGATGCCATCCAACCATCTCATTCTTTGCCGACCCTTCTCCTCCTGCCCCAAATCCCTCCCAGCAACAGGATCTTTTCTAATGAGTCAGCTCCTCGCATCAGGTGGCCAAAGTATTGGAGTTTCAGCTTCAACATCAGCCCTTCCAATGAACATCCAGGACTGATCTCCTATAAGATGGACTGGTTGGATCTCCTTGCAGTCCAAGGGACTCTTCACGAGTCTTCTCCAACACCACAGTTCAAAAGCATCAATTCTTCGGCGCTCAGCTTTCTTTATAGTCCAACTCTCACATCCATACATGACTACCAGAAAAACCATAGCTTTGGCTAGACGGACCTTTGTTGGCAAAGTGATGTCTCTGCTTTTTAATATGCTGTTTTGGTTGCACATAACTTTCCTTCCAAGGAGCAAGTGTCTCTTAATTTCATGGCTGCAATCACCATCTGCAATGGTTTTGGAGCCCTGTTTCCACTGTTACCCCAACTATTTGCCATGAAGAGATAGGACCAGATGCCAGGCTCTTATTCTCCTGAATGTTGAGTTTTAAGCCAACTTTTTCACTCTCCTCTTTCACTTTCATCAAGAGGCTCTTTAGTTCTACTTCACTTTCTGCCATAAGGGTGGTGTCATCTGCATATCTGAGGTTATTGATATTTCTCCTGGTAACCTTGATTCCAGTTTGTACTTCCCCCACCCCAACATTTCTCATGATGTACTCTGCATATAAGTTAAATAAGCAGGTGACAATATACAGCCTTGACATACTCCTTTTCCTATTTGGAACCAGTCTGTTGTTCCATATCCAGTTCTAACAGTTGCTTCCTGACCTGCATACAGGTTTCTCAACAGGCAGGTCAGGTGGTCTGGTATTCCCATCTCTTTCAGAATTTTGTACAGTTTATTGTGATCCACACAGTCAAAGGCTTTGGTATAGTCAATAAGGCAGGAATAGATGTTTTTCTGGAACTCTCTTGCTCAACTTAATTCAAATTTACCTATATTAGGTTTAGTGTTAGCTGCAAAGAGAAAATTTGCCAATTTGGGCTACACCCATAATTACCCACAGCAATAGAGGGCCCACATCAGTCTCAGCCCTACTCTACTCAAGCACAATAGTAGGAGCAGATAAGTTCCTACTCATCCATTTCTGGCCTCTGACAGAAAGCTATAAATGTACCCCATCAGTTAATTATGCCTAGACTCTATCACAACATATATAGCAATATGTGCCATTACCCAGAACGATATCAAAATAAATAATTGCTTTCTCCACCTTCAGCCAATTAGGCCTCATGATAGTAACAATTGGCATCAACCAACTCTACACAGCATTCCTCTTTCTTCAAAAAAATGCTTTTGCCTTTTTCAAAGCCATTCTATTTATGTAATCCAGATTATTCACAACCTAAATGATGAACAAGATATTCAAAAAATAGGAGGTCTGTTTAGAGCTATGCCTTTTACTACAACCGCCCTTATCATTGGCAGCTTAGCATTGACAGGAATGCCTTTCCTCACTGGATTCTACTCTAAAGACCTAAATATTGAAACTGTGAATATGCCTTATACCAATGCCTGATCCCCTCCACAAACTGCCACCTCACTCACAGCCGTCTCCAGCATCCTCACTATCTTCTTTATCCTACTAGGACGGCCTCAAGTCTCTACTCTGATTATCATTAACAAGAATAATCCCCTCCTAATCAATTAAATGCCTACTCATTGGAAGTATTTTTGCTGGCTTTATTATCTCCAACAATATTCCCCCAACAGCAGTTCCACAAATAACCATACCTTACTACCTCAAAAGAACTGCCCTAGCCCTGAATATTCTAGGCTTCATCTTGGCACTCAAAACAAGCAGTAACACAAAACCTGAAGTTCAACTATTCAAATGTATTCAAGGATAATTTTCCACTATCATACACTGCCTGACCCATTATTTAAACTTAACCAGCCAAAAGTCAGCATCCCCCTTCTAGACTGAATCTGATGAGAGGATATTTTGCAAAAACCACCTCCGTCAAGCAAATAAAAATGTCTATATTAGTATCAGATCAAAAGGGGCTAATCACACTGTATTTCTTCTTTCCTTATCACCTTACTCATCAGCATAATTTAAATTTGCACAAGTAACTTCTGTAATAATTAATTATGACCAACTAGTAACATGGTTGGTTCCCCTTCTCTACAAGCTCATTTATTGCAGCACTTACTATAGTCCACTTTCTCTCTCCATGAAACAGGATCAAATAACTCAGTAGGAATTTCATCTGATATAGAAAAGATCCCATTTCATCTATATTATACATTTAAAGACATCTTGGGTGCCTTGCTACTACTTCTGGGGTTAAAAATACTGGTCCTATTTTCACCTGACCTACTAGGAGACCCAGATAGCTACACCCCGGCTAACCTCTCAACACACCTTCACACATCAAGCCAGAATGATACTTCTTATTCACATATGCAGTCCTACAATCAAGCCCTAACAAACTAGGCAGAATTTTAGCCCGAATCTTTTCTACCCTAATCTAAGTATTAATGCCATTACTTCATACATGCAAACAACAAAGCATGACATGCTGACCATTCAGCCAGTGCCTATTCTGAATTCTAGTAGTGAACCTCTTAACACTCGCATGAATTGGAAAACAACTAGTAGAACATCCCTTTATCATCACTGGACAACTAGTAACTATTAAATGTTTTTCCATATCCTACTATCAATGCCAGTAACTAGCATTACCTAAAATAATCTAAAATGAAGCGAAGCCTTTTCTAAATCCAGCTTGAACATCTGGAAGTTCATGGTTCATGCTCTGTTGAAGCCCGGCTTGGAGAATTGTGAGCATTACTTTGCCAGCATGTGAGATGAGTGCAGTTGTACCGGAGTTTGAGCATTCTTTGGCATTGTCTTTCTTTGGGATTGGAATGAAAACTGACCTTTCCAGTCCTGTGGCCACTCCTAAGTTTTATAAATTGGCTGGAACATTGAGCGCAGCACATTCACAGCATCATCTTTAAAGATTTGAAATAGCTCAACTGGAATTTCATCACCTCCACTAGCTTTGTTCATAGTGATGCTTCCTAAGGCCCACTTGATTTCACATTCCAGGATGTCTGGCTCTAGGTGAGTGATCACAACATCGTGATTATCTGGGTCAGGAAGATCTTTTTTGTACAGTTCTTCTGTGTATTCTTGCCATCTCTTCTTAATATCTTCTGCTTATGTTAGGTCCCTACCATTCCTGTCCTTTATTGTGCCCATCTTTGCATGAAATGTTCCCTTGGTATCTCTAATTTTCTTGAAGAGATGTCTAATCTTTCCCATTCTATTGTTTTCCTCTATTTCTTTGCACTGATCACTGAGAAAGGCTGTCTTATCTATTCTTTGGAACTCTGTATTCAAATGGGTATATCTTTCTTTTTCTCCTTTGCCTTTCACTTCTCTTCGTTTCAGAGCTATTTGTAAGGCCTCCTGAGATGTCCATTTTGCCTTTTTGCATTTCTTTTTCTTGGGGATGGTCTTGATCACTGCCTCCTCTACAATGTCACAAAGCTCCATCCATAGTTCTTCATATATCTGTCTAGCAGATATAATCCCTTGAGTCTATTTGTCACTTCCACTATATAGTCAAAAGGGTTTTGATTTAGGTCATACCTGAATGGTCTAGTGGTTTTTCCTATTTTCTTCCATTTAAGTCTGAATTTGGCAATAAGGAGTTCATGGTCTGAGCTACAGTCAGCTCCCAGTCTTCTTTTTGCTGACTGTATAGAGCTTCTCCATCTTTGGCTGCAAAGAATATAATCAACCTGATTTTGGTATTGACCATCTGGTGATGTCCATATGTAGAGTCTTCTCTTGTGTTGTTGGAAGAGGGTGTTTGCTATGATGAATGCATTGTTTTGGCAAAACTCTATTTCGGTTTGTCTTGCTTCATTCCGTACTCCACGGCCAAAATTGTCCGTTACTCCAGGTATTTCTTGATTTCCTACTTTTACATCCCAGTCCCCTTTAATGAAAAGGACACCTTTTTTGGGTGTTAGTTCTAGAAGGTCTTGTAGGTCTCCATAGAACCATTCAATTCAGAAGCTGAAATTCAATTTCAGCTTCTTCAGCCTTATTGGTCGGGGCATAGACTTGGATTACTGTAAATATTGAATGGTTCGCCTTGGAAATGAACAGAGATCATTCTGTTGTTTTTGAGATTGCATCCCCAAGTACTGCATCGGACTCTTTTGTTGACTATCAGGGCTACTCCTTTTCTTCTAAGGAATTCTGGTCCAAAAGACATAATGGTCATCTGAATTATATTCACCCATTCTAGTACATTTTATTTCGCTGATTCCTGAAATATCAATGTTCACTCTTGCCATCTCCTGTTTGACCACTTCTAATTTGCCTTGATTCATGGACCTAACATTCCAGGTTCCTATGCAATATTGCTCTTTACAGCATCGGACTTTACTTCCATCACCAGTCACATCCACTGTTGCTTTTGCTTTGGCTCTGTCTCTTCATTCTTTCTGAAGTTATTTCTCCACTGATCTCTAAAAGCCTATTGGGCACCTACCGACCTGGGGAGCTTATCTTTCATTGTCCTACCTTTTTGCTTTTTCATACTGCTCATGGGGATCTCAAAACAAGAATACTGAAGTGGTTTGCCATTCCCTTCTCCAGTGGCCCATGTTTTGTCAGAAATCTCCACCTTGACCCATTCGTCTTGACTGGCTCTACACAGCATGGTTCATAGTTTCATTGAGTTAGACAAGGCTGTGGTCCATGTGATCAGATTGGTTAGTTTTCTGTGATTGTGGTTTTTAGTCTGTCTGCCCTCTGATGGAAATCCAATTTTCTGTTGAAGGGCGAGGTTGTGTTCCCCCTCTGTTTTTTGACCTGACACCAAATTATGGTGGAGGTGATGAAGATAATGGTGACCTCCTTCAAAAGATGCCATGCAGGCCCTGCTACAGTCAGGGCCCCCAGCCCTGCAGCAGGCCACCACCAACCCAAGCCTCCAGCAGAGACTCCTGGACACTCACAGGCAAGTCTTGGTCAGTCTCCTGTGGGTCACTGCTCCTTTCTCCTGGGTCCTGGTGTGCACTAGGTTCTGTTGTGCCCTCCAAGAGTCTGTTTCCCCAGTCCTGTGGACGTCCTGGCGGCTCTGTGGTGGGTTAACGGTGACCTTCTCCAAGAGGGCTTATGCCATACCCAGGTCTACTGCACCCAGAGTCCCTGTTCCTGCGGCAGTCCACTGCTGACCCGTATCTCCTCAGGACACACCCAGACACAGTTCTGTCTCAGTCCCCGTGTGGCTCAGGTCCTGGTGTGCATAGGGTGCGTTTGAGCCTCTGAGTGTCTCTGGCAGGTGTGGGGTTTGATTCTGAATGTGATTGTGCCCCTCGTACCATCTTTCTGGGGCTTCTCCTTTGCCCCTGGACGTAGGGTATCTCCTCAGAGTCACTCGAGTGTGATGCAATTGCTGCTCCAGCATATGATAGAAACATCAGTCAGTCAGTTCAGTTGCTCAGTCATGTCCGACTCTTTGCGACCCCATGGACTCTTGCACACCAGGCCTCCCTATCCATCACCAACTCCCGGAGTTTACTCAAATTCATGTCCATTGAGTCGGTGATGCCATCCAACCATCTCATCCTCTGTCGTCCCCTTCTCCTCCTGCATTCAGTCTTTCCCAGCATCAGGGTCTCTTACAGTGAGTCAGTTCTTCACATCAGGTGGCCAAAGTATTGGAGTTTCAGCTTCAACATCAGTGCCTCCAATGAATATTCAGGACTGATTATGTTTAGGATGGACTGGTTGGATCTCCATGCAGTCCAAGGGACTCTCAAGAGTCTTCTCCAACACCACAGTTCACTAGAACACTTTCTAACACCATACACAAAAATAAACTCAAAATGGATTAACGATCTAAATGTAAGACGAGAAACTATAAAACTCCTAGAGGAGAACATAGGCAAAACACTCTCCGACATAAGCCACAGCAAGATCCTCTATGACCCACCTCCCAGAATATTGGAAATAAAAGCAAAGCTAAACAAATGGGACCTAATGAAACTTAAAAGCTTTTGCACAACAAAGGAAACTATAAGTAAGGTGAAAAGACAGCCCTCAGATTGGGAGAAAATAATAGCAAATGAAGAAACAGACAAAGGATTAATCTCAAGAATATACAAGCAACTTTTGAAGCTCAATTCCAGAAAAATAAATGACCCAATCAAAAAATGGGCCAAAGAACTAAAAAGACATTTCTCCAAAGAAGACATACAGATGGCTAACAAACACATGAAAAGATGCTCAACATCACTCATTATCAGAGAAATGCAAATCAAAACCACAATGAGGTACCATTACACGCCAGTCAGGATGGCTGCTATCCAAAAGTCTACAAGCAATAAATGCTAGAGAGGGTGTGGAGAAAAGGGAACCCTTTTACGCTGTTGGTGGGAATGCAAACTAGTACAGCCACTATGGAAAACAGTGTGGAGATTTCTTAAAAAACTGGAAATAGAACTGCCATATGACCCAGCAATCCCACTTCTGGGCATACACACTGAGGAAACCAGATCTGAAAGAGACACGTGCACCCCAATGTTCATCGCAGCACTGTTTATAATAGCCAGGACATGGAAGCAACCTAGATGCCCATCAGCAGATGAATGGATAAGGAAGCTGTGGTACATATACACCATGGAATATTATTCAGCCATTAAAAAGAAATCATTTGAACCAGTCCTAATGAGATGGATGAAACTGGAGCCCATTATACAGAGTGAAGTAAGCCAGAAAGATAAAGAACATTACAGCATACTAACACATATATATGGAATTTAGAAAGATGGTAATGATAACCCTATATGCAAAACAGAAAAAGAGACAGAAGTACAGAACAGACTTTTGAACTCTGTGGGAGAAGGTGAGGGTGGGATGTTGTGAAAGAACAGCATGTATATTATCTATGGTGAAACAGGTCACCAGCCCAGGTGGGATGCATGAAACAAGTGCTCGGGCCTGGTGCACTGGGAAGGCCCAGAGGAATCGGGTGGAGAGGGAGGTGGGAGGGGGCATCGGGATGGGGAATACGTGTAAATCTATTGCTGATTCATGTCAATGTATGACAAAACCCACTGAAAAAATAAATAAATAAATTAAAAAAAAAAAAAGCATCAATTCTTCGGTATTCAGCTTTCTTTATAGTCCAACTCTCACATTCATGCAGGATGACTGGAAAAACAATACCCTTGACTAGACGGATCTTTGTTGACAAAGTAATGTCTCTGCTTTTTAACATGCTGTCTAGGTTGGTCATAACTTTTCTTAAATGCAGTAAGCGTCATTTTATTTCATGGCTGCAATCACCATCTGCAGTGATTTTGGAGTCAAGAAAATAAAGTCAGCCACTGTTTCCACTGTTTCTCCATCTATTTGCCATGAAGTGATGGGACCAGATGCCATGATCTTAGGTTTCTGAATGTTGCTGCTACTGCTATGTTGCGTCAGTCATGTCCGACTCTGTGCAACTGAGTACCCCGTAGACGGAAGCCCACCAGGCTCCCCCATCCCTGGGATTCTCCAGGCAAGAACACTGGAGTGGGTTGCCATTTCCTTCTGCAATTAATGAAAGTGAAAAGTGAAAGGGAAGTCGCTCAGTCGTGTCCGACTCTTCTCGACCCCATGGACTGCAGCCTACCAGGCTCCACCAACCATGGGATTTTCAGGGAAGAGCACTGGAGTGGGGTGCCATTACCTTCTCCTCTAAATATTGAGCTTTAAGCAAACTTTTTCACTCTCCTCTTTCAGCTTCATCAAGAGGCTCTTTAGTTCTTCTTCACTTTCTGCCATAAGGGTGGTGTCATCCACATCTCTGAGGTTATTGACAATGCTCACTGCAATCTCAATTCCAGCTTGTGCTTCCTCCAGCCCAGCATTTCTCATGATGTACTCTGCATACAAGTTAAATAAGCAGGCTGACAATATACAGCCTTGACATGCTCCTTTCAAATTTGGAACCAGTCTGTTCTTCCATGTCCAGTTCTAACAGTTTCTTCCTGACCTGCATACAGGTTTCTCAAGAGGCAGGTCAGGTGGTCTGGCTTTCCCATCTCTTTCAGAAATTTCCACAAATTATTGTGATCCACAGTCAAAGGCTTTGGCATAGTCTATACAGCAGAAATAGATCTTTTTCTGGAACTCTCTTGCTTTTTCAATGATCCAGTGGATGTTGGAAATCTGATTTCTGGTTGCTCTGCCTTTTCTAAAACCAGCTTGAACATCTAGATGTTCACATTTCACGTATTATTGAAACTATTATATCTACTACTGTGGGCAAGAATCCCTTAGAAGAAATGGAGTAGCCATCATAGTCAACAAGCGAGTCTGAAATGCAGTACTTGGATGCAGTCTCAACAACGACAGAAGGATTTCTGTTCATTTCCAAGGCAAACCATTCAATATCACAGTAAACCAAGGCTATGCCCTGGCCAGTATTACTGAAGAAGCTGAAGTTGAACCGTTCTATGAAGACCTGCAAGACTGGAATGCAAAAGAAGGAAGTCAAGAAACACCTGGAGTACCAGGCAAATTTGGCCTTGGAGTACAGAATGAAGCAAGGCAAAGGCTAATAGAGTTCTGCCAAGTGAATGCACTGGTAAAAGCAAACACCCTCTTTGGAAAAAAGTGTACTTAAAACTCAACAATCAGAAAACTAAGGTTGTGGCATCTAGTCCCATCATTTCATGGCAAATAGATGGAAAAACAATGGAAACAGTGACAGAATTTATTTGGGCGGTGTTGGGGGGGGGGCTCCACCAGGCTTCAGCAATACATTAACTGTAAACTTCCAGATGTTCAGGCTGGTTTTAGAGAAGAAAGAGGAACCAGAGATCCAATTGCCAACATCCACTGAATCATCAAAAAAGCAATAGAGTTCCAGAAAAAGATCTATTTTTGTTTTATTGACTATGCCAAAGCCCTTGACTGTGTGGATCACAATAAACTATGGAAAATTCTGAAAGACATGGGAATACCAGACCACTTGACCTGCCTCCTGAGAAACCTGTATGCAGGTCAGGAAGCAACAGTTAGAGCTGGACATAGAACAACAGCCTGGTTCCAAACATGAAATGGAGTAAGTCAGGGATGTATATTATCACCCTGCTTATTTAACTTATATGCAGAGTACATCATGAGAAACCCTGGGCTGTAGGAAGCACACGATGGAATCGAGATTGCCAGGAGCAATAACAATAACCTCAGATATGCAGATGACACCACCGTTATGGCAGAAAGTGAAGTAGAACTAAAGAGCCTCTTGATGAAAGTGAAAGAGGAGAGTGAAAAAGTTGGCTTCAAACTCAACATTCAGAAAACCAAGATCATGGCATCTGGTCGCATCACTTCATGGCAAATAGATGGGGAAACATTGGAAACAGTGACAGGCTATTTTGGGGGGCTCCAAAATCACTACAGATGGTGACTGCAGCCATGAAATTAAAAGATGCTTAGTATTTGAAAAAAAAAAAAAAACTATGACACACCTAGACAGCATATTAAAAAGCAGTGACATTACTTTGCCAGGAGAGGTCTGTCTAGACAAAGCTATCATTTTTCCAGTAGTCATGTATGGATGTGAGAGTTGGACTATAAAGAAAGCTGAGCCCCGAAAAATGGATGCTTTTGAACTGTGGTGTTGGAGAAGACGCTTGAGAGTCCCTTGGACTGCAAGGAGATCCAACCAGTCCATCCTAAAGGAAATCAGCCCTGGATGTTCATTGGAAGGACTGATGCTAAAGCTGAAACTCCAATATTTTGGCCACCTGATGCGTAGAGCTGACTTATTTGAAAAGATCCTGATGCTGGGTCAGATTGAAGGCGGGAGGAGAAGGGGACGACAGAGGATGAGATGGTGAGATGGCATCACCGACTCAATGGACATGGGTGTGGATCGACTCCAGGAGTTGGTGATAGACAGGAGGCATGGAATGCTGCAGTCCATCGGGTCACAAAGAGTCGGACGGGACTGAGCAACTGAACTGAACCAAGTCACTGTTATTAACAGTCTCCTTCTTATCAATTTGAGCATTAGACCCCTGATTCCAATATGACCAATGAATAAATTTACTCTCAAATATTTTCTATCCCTAATACTAAGCCCTATGCATATGACACATATCCTTATCCATCCTATTATCAAGTACTCTTCCACAGGCATAAGAAATGTGTCTGACTAGACTTACTTTGAGAGAGTAAATAATAGAGATTTAAATCTTATATTCTTATATCTAGAATTATAGGAATTGAACATACCCCTAAGAATCCAAAGTTCTTTGTGCTACCAAATTACACCACATTCTACAAGTAAGGTCAGCTAATTAAACTATTGGCCTGTACCCCAAAAATGTTCATTTATACCCTTTCTGTACTAATAAGCCCCATCACCTTTATCATTATCCTATCAACTATTTCCTCAGGATTTATTGTCATTATAATTATCTCCATTGATTACTTATCTATTTGGCTTTGAAATAAATATATTAGGCATGATCCCTATCATAATAAATAATTCAACCCAGGAGCAACAGAAGCATCCACTAAATACTTCACACAATCCACCACATCAATATTACTCATGATAACTGTCATTATCTATTATTCTCAGGCCAGTGGACTGTCACAAAACTATTTAATCCAACAGCATCCATATTAATAACAATAGCCTTCGGAATAAAACTGGAAATATCTGCATTTCACATTGGAGTACCAGAAGGTATACAAGACATTTTACTAACATTTGGCTTCATCCTATGACCATGAAAAAACTTGCACCCATGTCTGTGCTATACCAAACTTCACCATCAATTAATTTAATAGTGTACTGTGTGCTGTGTGGAGTCACTCAGTCATGTCTGACTCTTTTTGACCCCACGGACTGTATCCCACCAGGCTCTTCTGCTGTGGGCATTCTCCAGGCAGGAATACTGGAGTTCGTTGCCATGCTTTCCTCCAGGGGATCTTCCCAAGCCAGGGATCAAGCCCAGGTCTTCCACATTGCAGGCAGATTCTCTATCATCTGAGACACCAGGGAAGCCCACGTTGATACAAGCTATATCCACATTATCCACTATAATTGGAGGCTGAGGATGGTGAAATCAGATGCAGTATGAAAGATCACAGCCTAGTCATCAACGGCCCACATAGGACGTATAAACGCCATCCTATTATGTAATCCCACTCTGCCAGCACTAAACCTGGCTGCTGCTGCTGCTGCTAAGTTGCTTCAGTCGTGTCCGACTCTGCAGTCCCATAGACGGCATCCCACCAGGCTCTGCCGTCTCTGGGATTCTCCAGGCAAGAACACTGGAGTGGGTTGCCATTTCCTTCTCCAACGCATGAAAGTGAAAAGTGAAAGTGAAGTCGCTCAGTCATGTCCAACTTTTAGCAACCCCATGGACTGCAGCCTACCAGGCTCCTCCGTCCATGGGATTCTCCAGGCAAGAGTGCTGGAGTGGGTTGCCATTGCCTTCTCAACCAAACCTGGTTATATTATCTTAACTTCCACCATATTCAGAATGTTCATAAGCAACTCCACCACCACCACATTATCACTATCACATACATGCAACAAGATACCAATCATAACAACCCTTATCCTCATCATTCTATTATCAATAGGAGGCCTCCCACCACTATTAGGATTCAGACCCAAGTGAACAATTATTGAAAAAATAACAACAACCAAAAAGAGCATCCTTTTACCAACAGTAATAGCAATCATGGCACTACTGTACTTCAACATATGACTCACACACTCCACGGCACTAACCTTATTCCTCTCCACAAATAACAGAGAAAACATGAGGATTCTACACTATGAAACAAATAACACTCCTAACCACAATAACTGCAATAGCCACAACAATTCTACCCATAACACCAATTCTCTCAGTGCGGGAATAGGAATTTAGGTTAACTAGACCAAGAGCCTTCAATGCCCTGTGTGCTGTGGGCTTAGTTGCTCAGTCAAGTCCGACTCTTTGCGATCCCATAGACTGTAGCCCACCAGGCTCCTCTGTCCATGGGATTCTCCACACAAGAATCCTGGAGTGGATTGCCATTCCCTTCTCCAGAGGATCTTCCCAACTCACAGATGGAACCCAGGTCTCCTGCATTGCAAGCAGGTTCTTTATTTTATGAACTACAGGAAAATTCCTGTACTACAGGGATGTTCCTTATACTTCAAAGCCCTAAGCAAGTATAATTTACTTAATTCCTGTTCATAAGGTTTGCAAGATTATATCTTACATCAGTTGAATGCAAACCAGCCATTACAAGCTAAACCCTCTCTAGACTGGTGGGCTAAAACCCCATGAACTTTTAGTTAACAGCTAAATACCCTGGTCAACTGACTTCAACCTACTTCTATTGAAAAAGGAAAAAAGAAAAAAGAAAAAAAAAAGCGGTATAAGTCATAGCAAATTGAACCGGCTTCTTGGAATTTGCAATTCAACGTGAAATATTCATCACAGGGCTTAGTAAAAAGAAAAAGTGGATTAAACTCCTGTCTTTAGATTTACAGTCTAAAGCTTACTCAGACATTCTGCCTATGTTCATTAACTGCCTATTATTTTCAACTAACTGTAAAGATATCTGTACTATATACTTACTATTTGGTGCTTGAGCCAGGAAGGCAGTGTTGCAGTGAAAGGGAAAAACGAGGAATGAGCTTTTCTCCTTTCTTTTCTGACAACAAAGAAGATAAAGAGAAGAGTGAGCAGGCCTGAACATTCCTAACTTTTCTTTTTCCTGTAACTGCTCCTCATGCTGAATGTCTGTGACTAATTTGCTTTTCTGTCCCTAAACTCTGCAGAATCTACACTTGGCACCTATGTTCCTTTGACTCTGTGCTAAATATATCCCCTATCTGCTGTTTACCCTCAGAACACTCTTCCCCTTGTAGTTCCCTATCAGAAAGAAGGCCACAGGGTCACCGAGTGCCAGACTCAATCACTGGGTTATTGACGTCAGTCTCCTACTGTCTTTGAAACAATGCAAAAGGAAGAAATCAAGATCCTATTCCCTTTGCTCTTCATCACTGATTCCTGACTGTGAGCTCTTGCCTTCTGTAAGCCCCTAGATTCATCTCGGGGGGCAGGGCACAGCTCTCGAGGCATAAGCCTACTGCGTTTCTCTTCTCTGCCTGCTAAGAATAAAAGCCACCTTTCTATTTCCTCCAAACCCGGTCTCCATATTTTTCGTTCAGCGTCAGTGGGCAAAGAAGGCCAAGATTTTGGCTGGCAACAGTAGGCACAGCCCCAAGGTTCTTAATCTGTGCTGGGTTGGGCCAACCTGGAACTCGACTTGGAGATGACCAAATTTATAACGTAATTGTAACAGCTCATGCATTTGTAATAATTTTCATTATAGTACTCCCTATTATGATTGGAGGCTTTGGTAACTGATTAGTTTCCCTAATAGGTGGAGCTAATGACATAGTTTTCCCTGAATAAATAAGCTTCTGACTTCTCCCTCCCTCTTTCCTCTTACTGCTTGCATCACCAAAAGCTGAAGCAGGCACTGGCACAGGCTGAGCTGTCTACACCTTTAGCCAGAAATCTAGCTCATGCTGGAGCTTAAGCAGACTTTACTATTTGTTCTCTACACCTAACAGGTGTTTCTTCTACCTTAGGTGTTATCAATTTTATTACTACAACTATTAATATAAACCCCTGCCATATCCCAATATCAAACACCGTTATTCATCTGATTAGTCCTAATCACAGCCATATTACTATCACTACCTGTATTGGCAGCTGGTATTGTTACTATGCTATTAACAGACTGAAATCTAAATACAGCTTTCTTTGATCCTGAAGGAGGAGGGGACCCAATACTGTATCAACATTGATCTGATTTTTCAGACACTCTGAAGTATATCTTTTGATTTTGCCAGGATTTAGGATGATTTCACATATTGTAACCTATTACTTAGGGGAAAAGAAACTTTCAGGTGCATGGGAATGGTCTGAGCTATAGTGTCAACTGGATTCTTAGGATTTATTGGATGAGAACATCAGATATTCACAGTAAGGATGTATATTGACACACAAGCCTATTTCACATCAGCCACTATAATGATTACCAGGCCAACAAGAGTAAAAATATTCAGTTGATTAGCAATGCCTCATGACAGTAACATTAAATGATCCCCAGCTACAATGTGAGTCCTAGGTTTTGTATTTCTTTTCACAGTCAGAGGGTTAACAGGAATTTTCCTGGCTAATTCACCTTCAGATATTTTCTTCATGATATATACTATGTAGTTACATAGTTGCATTATGTACTTTCAGTGGGAGATTTGCTATTATAGGGGGCTTTCTGCACTGAATCTCATTATTCTCAGGCTATACTCAAATTTACATGAGCAAAAATTCACTTCATAAATGGATTTGTAGACATTAACATAACCTTGCTCAAAAACACTTTCTAGGCCTGTTTGGAATACCACAACAATATTCTGACTACCCATATGCGTACACAGTATGAAATACTATTTCATCTATAGGCCCATTCATTTCTTTAACCACAGTAATACCAATAATTCTTATTACCTGAGAAGCATTTGCATCAAGACGAGGTCTTAACAGTAGACCAACCATATCACACACTCAAAGAACCTATGCACATCATTTGAAAATAAATAAGGAAGGAATCGAACCCTGAACTACTGATTTCAAGCCAAAATCATAACCATGATTTCTTTCTCTATTTAGGAGATATTAGTAAAATATTACATCACTTTGTTGAAGTTAAGTTATAGGTGAAAAATCTGTATATATCAATGACATATCCTCTATAACTAGACTTTCATGATCCAACACCAGCCATCATAGAAGAATTCTTAACCTTCATGATAACACATTAGTAATTGTTTTCTTAATCAGCTCACTAGTAGTTTATATTATCTCACTTATTCAGACAACAAAACTCACACACACTAGCACTATAGACACACAAGAAGTAGACTATTTGAACAATCTTACCAGCTATTATTTTCATCTTAATTGCCTTTCTATCCCTATAAATTTTATACATAATAGACAAAATTAACACTCCATGCCTTATGGTATAAACTATCAAGTCACCAAATATATGGAAATTATTAATATACAGATTATGAAGACTTGAATTTTGACTCCTATAATTCCAACATCAGAGTTAAAGCTAGGGTATTTGGAAGTAGATTATTGGGTTGTTTTACCTATAGCGATAGTTAAACAAATGTTAATTTCCACAGAAGATGTGTTACACTCATGAGCTGTGCCTTCTATAAGACTAAAATCAGATGCAATCCCAGGGCACCTATACTAAACAATTTTTCTAACACTAATTCAGTTCAGTTCAGTCACTCAGTCATGTCTGACGCTTTGCGACCCCGTGAACCACAGCACACCACGCCTCCCGGTCCATCACCAACTCCCGGAGTCCACCCAAACCCACGTCCATCAAGTCAGTGATGCCATCCAACCATCTCATCCTCTGTCCTCCCCTTATTCTCCTGCCCTCAATCACTCCCAGCATCAGGGTCTTTTCAAATAAGTCAGCTCTTTGCATCAGGTGGCCAAAGCATTGGAGTTTCAGCTTCAACATCAGTCCTTCCAATGAACATCCAGGACTCATCTCCATTAGGATGGACTGGTTGGATCTCCTTGTGGTCCAAGGAACTCTCAAGCATCTTCTCCAACACCACAGTTCAAAAGCATCAATTCTTCTGTGCTCAGTTTGCTTTATAGTCCAATACTCACATCCATGCATGACCACTGGAAAAAGAATACACTTGACTAGACAGACCTTTGTTGGCAAAGTAATGTCTCTGCTTTTGAATATGCTGTCTACATTGCTCATAACTTTCCTTCCAAGGAGCAAGTGTCTTTTAATTTCATGGCTGCAATCACCATCTTCAGTGATTTTGGAGCCCAGAAAAATAAAGTCAACCACTGTTTTCACTCTTTCCCCATCTATTTACCATGAAATGATGGGACTGGATGCCATGATCTTAGTTTTCTGAATGTTAAGCTTTAAGCCAATATTTTCACTCTCCTCTTTCACTTTCATCAAGAGGCTCTTTAGTTCTTCTTCACTACCTGCCATAAGGGTGGTGTCATCTGCATATCTGAGGTTATTGATATTGCTCCCGGCAATCTTGATTCCAGCTTGTGCTTCCTCCAGCCCAGCGTTTCTTATGATGTACTCTGCATATAAGTTAAAAAAGCAGGGTGATAATACACAGCCTTGATGTATTCCTTTTTCTATTTGGAACCAGTCTGTTGTTCTATGTCCAGTTTTAACTCTTGCTTCCTGACCTGCATACAGGTTTCTCAAGGGACAGGTCAGGTGGCCTGGTATTCCCATCTCTTTGAGAATTTTCCACAGTTTATTGTGACCCACACAGTCAAAGGCTTTGGCATACTCAATAAAACAGAAAGAGATCTTTCTCTGGAAGTCTCTTGCTTTTTTGATGATCCAGCGGACATTGGCAATTGGATCCCTGGTTCCTCTGCCTTTTCTAAATCAGCTTGAACATCTGGAAGTTCATGGTTCACGTCTTGCTAAAGCCTGGCTTGGAGAATTTTAAGCATCACTTTACTAGCATGTGAGATGAGTGCAATTGTGGGGTAGTTTGAGCATTCTTTGGCATTGCCTTTCTTTGGGATTGGAATGAAAACTGACCTTTCCAGTCCTGTGGCCACTACTGAGTTTTCCAAATTTGCTGGCATATTGAGTACAGCACTTTCACAGCATCATCTTTTAGGATTTGAAATAGCGCAACTGCAATTCCATCACCTCCACTAGCTTTGTTCATAGTGATGCTTCCTAAGGCCCACTTGATTTCAATTCCAGGATTTCTGGCTCTAGGTGAGTGATCACACTATCATGATTATCTGAGTCATGAAGATCTTTTTGGCACAGTTCTCCTGTGTATTCTTGCCAACTCTTCTTAATAACTTCTGCTTCTGTTAGGTCCCTACCTTTTCTGTCCTTTATTGAGCTCATCTTTGCATAAAATGTTCCCTTGGTATCTCTAATTTTCTTGAAGAGATCTCCAGTCTTTCCCATTCTATTGTTTTCCTCCATCACTGAAGAAGGCCTTCTTAGCTCTCCTTGCTCTTCTTTGGAACTCTGCATTCAGATGGGGATATCTGTCCTTTTCGCCTTTGCTTTTCACTTCCCTCTTTTCACAGCTATTTGTAAGGCCTCCTCAGACAGCCATTTTGATTTTTTGTATTTCTTTTTCTTTTCTGTATTTTTGGGGATGGTCTTGATTTCTGTCTCCTCTACAATGCCATGAAACTCCATTCATAGTTCATCAGGCACTCTATCAGATCTAGTCCCATAAATCTATTTCTCTCTTCCACTGTATAGTCATAAGGGATTTGATTTAGGTCATACCTGAATGATCTAATGGTTTTCCCTATTTTCTCCCATTTCACTCTGAATTTGGCAATAAGGAGTTCATGATCTGAGCCATAGTTGGCTCCTGGTCTTGTTTTTGCTGACTGTATAGAGCTTCTCCATCTTTGGCTGCAAAGAATATAATCAACCTGAATTCGGTGTCATCCATCTGTTGATGTCCATGTGTAGAGTTTTCTCTTGTGTTGTTTGGAAGAGGGTGTTTGTTATGACCAGTGCATTTTCCTGGCAGAACTCTATTAGCCTTTGCCCTGCTTCATTCTGTACTCCAAGGCCAAATTTGCCTGTTACTCCAGGTGTTTCTTTATTTCCTACTTTTGTATTCCAGTCCCCTTTAATGAAAACGACATGTTTTTTGGGGGGGTGTTAGTTCTACAAAGTCTTGTAAGTCTTCACAGAACTATTCAACTTCAGCTTCTTCAGCATTACTGGTTGGGCCATAGACTTGGATGACTGTGACATTGAATGGTTTGCCTTGGAAACTAACAGGGATCATTCTGTTGTTTTTGAGATTGCATCCAATTACTGCATCTCAGACTCATTTGTTGACTATGATGGCTACTCCACTTCTTCTAAGGGATTCCTGCCCACAGTAGTAGATATAATGGTCATCTGTGTTCAATTCACCCATTCCAGTCCCCCTTACTTTGCTGATTCCTAGAATGTCGATGTTCACTCTTGTCATTTCCTGTTTGACCACTTCCAATTTGACTTGATTCTTGGACTTAACATTCCCAGGTTCCTATGCAATATTGCTCTTGAGAGCATCGAACCTTGCTTCTATCACCAGACCCATCCACATCTCAGTGTTGTTTTTGCTTTGGCTCCATCCCTTCATTCTTTCTGGAGGTATTTCTCCACTGATCTCCAGTAACATATTGGGCACCTACCCACCTGGGGAGTTCATCTTTCAGTGTCTTTTCTTTTTGCCTTTTCACACTGTTTATGTGGTTCTCAAGGCAAGAATACTGAAGTGGTTTGACGTTCCCTTCTCCAGTGGAGCACATTCTAACCCTAACCCTAACCCACACATCTTAGTTCACTTATTCCTCAAATGTCAATGTTCACTCTTGCTATCTTCTTCTTGACCACTTCTAATTAATTGGATTCATAGACCTAACATTCCACGTTCCTATGCAATATTGCTCTTTACAGCATCAGACTTTACTTATACCACCATACACACCCACAACTGTTTCCTTTTTGACTTATCCTTTTCATTCCTTCTGGATTTATTTCTTCACTCTTTTCTGGTAGCATATTGGGCACCTACCAACCAGGGGAATTCATCTTTCAGTGTCATATCGTTTTGTCTTTTCATACTGTACAACTAAATATAAAATGCCACTGAATTGCTAGGCAGTTAATATTCAGGAGGATTCAGGTTTTTGTAGTTGTTCAGTTGCTAAGTCTTGTCTGACTCTTTGTGACCCCATGGACTGCAGCACGCCAGGCCTCTCTGCCCCTCATTATCTCTGGGAGTTTGCTCAAACTCATGTCTGTTGAGTGGGTAAAGCCACTCATCCAACCATCTCATCCTCTGCTGCCCGCTTCTCCTCCTGTCCTCAATCTTTCCCACCATCAGGATCTTTTCCAATGAGTCAACTCTTTGCATCAGTTGTCCAAAAGATTGGAGCTTCAGTCCTTCCAGTGAATATTCAGGGTTGATTTCACAAGAACTTTCTCTTCAACACATATAAATTATTAGGACAGCTCAATTAAAAAAAAAAAAACTCACCAAAGAAAAATCAGCCAAAGGTCTAAATGCATGTTTCTATAAAGAGGTCATAGGGACGGTGATAAAAGGACATGAAAAGATGCTCAGCATCACTAGTTCTTTGAGAAAGGCAAATCAAATGTACCATGAGGTATCACCTCACATTGGTCAGAATGGCCACATCAAAAACCTACAACAATAAATTCTACAGTGGGTGTGGAAAAAAGAAACCCTCCTACACTGTTGGTGGGAATGTAAATTGATACACCCATTAGGTAGAACATTATGGAGGTCCTTTTAAAAACTAAGCACAGAAGCACCCAGTGACCCAGAAATCCAATACCTAGAAGTAGATCCAGAAAAAAAGCAAAACTTTAAAAGACGCCGGCACTCCAAAAATCATGGCAGCACTATGTACAACAGCCAAGACACGGGAGCAACTTAAGTGTACAAGGACAGACGAATGGATACAGAAAATGAGGTACATATACACAATGCAATATGGCTCAGACATAAAGAAGGATGAAATAATGCCATTTCCAGGTACAGGGAAGAAACTAGAGGTAATCAAACTAAGTGAAATAATTGAGAAAGGGAAAGATAATAGAGAGTATCACTTCTGTGGACTCTAAAAATGGATACACATGAGCGTCATTACAAAATGCAAACAGATTCACAGACTCAGAAACTTACCCTTACCAAAATGGAAAGGTGGCAGGGGCTGGGGGAGTAATTAGCTGGTACAGATCAATATTTACATGTCAAACCTGGTACGGTTTTTGTTGTTTAGTTGCTCAATCCTGTCCAACTCTTTGCAACCCCATGGACTGTAGCCTGCCAGGACAAAGGATGTCCATGGGATTCTCCAGGCAAAAATACTAGAGTGGTTTGTCATTTCCTTCTTCAGGGAATCTTCCCAACCCAGGGATCGATCCCAGGTCTCCTGAAAGTCTCCTGCATTGCAGGTGGATTCTTTTACCACTGAGTGAGCAGGGAAGCCATGAAACAGGTGCTGAAGGGCTGTAAATAGTCACAAGTTTGACAGGGCTTTAAATGACATCTGCCCTCAAGAAATGTCCTGGGGTATTTCGTCAGAAAAGAATTCCAAACAAGGCTAAGTTTCAAGAGGCCAGTTTCAAGAGATAAATTGTACTCACAAAGTATAAAATAATAAAGCACATGTATAGATAGTCCACACCAATAATTATTAAATCAATGCCAATCAAAACTGCAATAAGGTATCACCTCAGGCTGGTCACGGTGGCCATCATCAAAATGATCTACAAAGAAAAAAGATTAAATAAATAAATAAAATAAAACATCTGCAGAGAATATACAGAAAATGAAATCCTCCCACAATCTTTTTGGGAATGTAAATGGTGAAGGTGCTATGGAAAACAGCATGGGGCTTCCAAGAAATACAAGGCATAGAGGTATCATATGACCCTGCAATCCCACTCATGGGCCTAGGTCCAGAGAATGTGAAGTGAAAGTCACTCAGTCGTGTTCAACACTTTGCAACACTATGGACTATACAGTCCATGGAATTCTCTAGGCCAGAACACTGGAGTGGGTAGCCTCTCCCTTCACCAGGGGATCTTCCCAACCCAGGGATCAAGCCCAAGTCTCCCACATTGCAGGCAGATTCTTTACCAGCTGAGCCACAAAGGAAGCTCAAGAATACTGGAATGGGCAGTCCATCCCTTCTCCAGCTGATCTTCCTGTCCCAGGAATCGAACTGGGGTCTCCTGCATTGCAGGTGGATTCTTTACCAACTGAGCTATCAGGGAAGCGCGGTCCACAGAAAATCACCATTCAAAATGACATGTGCACCTTGATTTTCAGGGCAGCACTCTTTCAATAGGCAAGACATGGAATCCACCAAAATGTCCAGTGGAAGAAAAGTGAAGACAAGGCGGTACATCTACACTGGAACACCACTCAACCATAAAACAGAATGAAACAAGGATGATGTCAGCAGCATGGGTGTACTAAGAAATCATCACACCAGGTGAGGGAACTCAGAGACAGAAAGACAAATATCATGAGATATCACGTATGGGCACAATCTATAAATTCATACCAATGACCTAATGTACAAAACGGACTTCACAGCCTGTGAAAATCAAATTATGAGCATCAAAAGAAAGAAAGAACGGATAACGAGTTTAGGATTTACATACACACTAAGATCTAACAAATTGATGAGCAAATAGGACCTAGTGAAAACAACAGGGAACTCTACTACAGAGACTGTAATAATCTATATGAGGGAAAAAATGGAAAAAGAATAGATTCACTTCTATGTAAAATCAAATTAAGTTCCTGTACAGCTAAAACTAATAAAACAATGGAAATCAACCTGACTCCAATAGATAATAAAAATTAAATTACAGAAAATCCATCTAGGGGACCCCAGACAGTGGCGACCCTACAGATTAGGTCTGTGATACACTATGATGTTAATATGACACTGCCAAAGGTTTTCACCCAGCAGAACACAGAGCAGCAACCCATTCAAAGGTGCCTGACCTCATGTGAATGTCCCAAGATGAAGAGAAGAAAGACCACAGGTTAATCAGGGCAACATCCTCCATTCAGATGTTGGGGATCTCCAAGGGGCAAGACACACAGAGGTGAAGAGCAGACACGGGGTCTCTGGGCACAGGATCCGGACCCGTGTGGATGGGGTGAGACCCACACGGTCCCCAAACCCTGCTTCTGGGGCTGTGTGACTCTTGGTTAGGACACCAGGTCCCTGATGGCTGGGCCCTAAAGGCGGAAACGAGTGGGTTCCCAGAAACTTCTCTCATCCCAGAGAAGTCCCCCTCTCCTGCCCTTTGCTTCTGTCTGATACTAACTGTTTTTACAGTTGTCACGATAATACTGAACACACTACCTTGGTTCCAGCAGGCTCCGTTCTTTGTTTCCCACTGAGGTGTTGAGAAAATACACCAGGCATGGGGTTATAAGACGGGGGGCCGGTCTGGTGTCTGCTAAGCAGGGACAGCCAACGGGAAGGCGATCACATAGCAACTTCACCTGCTGCCCGTTGGTTTTTTGCCTGATCCTTGTACCCTGGAATCAATTAGCCAGGTGAACCTGCCTCCCTACTCAAACTGAATGCGCTGAAAAACTGGAATAATTACCAAGTAGCCCACCTGAGGAGTCTCCATGAGCCTCAGGGCAGGTGACCCTGGCTGGAGGATAGACTAAGAGCCCTACTGCAGCATTGACCCCTGGGAGGGCCATGGAACCCCACTCAGAGGAGGGCACATTACCCAGAGAAGCCCACCTCAGCTCCAGGCCCCAGACCTCTGAGCACTGACATTCAGACACAGGCACGGAGTTTGCCAGGACGGAGGCCAGGCCCAGTCCACACCCAGGTCTCCACGTCCTCGTGCACACAGAACATGGTCAGGTGTCAATATTCTCACTGCAGAAAGCAAGATGTCCTGTCTAAACATAATCAGTGCAGACAGGATTGAAAAGTCAAAGTGTTCTTCGTTCAGACATTGTCTGACTGTTTATGACCACATGTATTGTAGCCCTCCAGCCTCCTCTGTCCATGGGATTCTGCAGGCAAGAATACTGGATTCAGTCATCATTCCCTTCTCCAGGGGATCTTCCCAATCCAGAGATGAACCCAATTCTCCTGCACTGCATGCAGATTCTTTACCATCTAAGCCACCAGGGAAAATCCCAGACAAGACAGAGAGGTCTAAATCTACCATGCAGACAGAACTTGGTCAGGTTTAAACTAGCATAAACTTGCTCTCCCTGGAGGCACAGGTCTCTCATCATTGGACAGGGGCCTCACCCTCAGGTGGGAACTGACAAGTAAATTTCTTAAAGAAAAAATCATCACTGGTGCCCACATGTCAGCCACATCAGGAAACTGAAAGAATCTTTGACATTAAACACTTTAACAGGCAAAACAAAACTGTCACCAGTATTTTTGGCCATGTGGTGGTCAGGATCCAGGGAAGATCCAGGGATTTCTTAGAGTTGAGTCCAGTGTCTTGTAAAGACAGACAGAAAGTTCCCTGATTCCTTCTCCCATGCTTCTAGCAGGAGGCAGCCACACTAGAAGCCTTCTAGAAAAGGATGTTCTTGATCAGAATAAGAATTGTTGAAATGGAAAGCATACTAGTTAGTATTTGCCAACCTAAAATATTCTTAAAAGCTTCGCCCCCAGATCTTTGCAGTTCCCACTGGTTCCTTTGTGTTCAGATTGTCAGGGTAGAAACAATCCGTTGTTTCAAATTGGTTTCTTTTAATTCTGTTATTTGCTATTATATGAATGAAAGGTCACACTTGAAAAAATACATAAGAAAATTCTTGTAAAAAAAAATTGAGTCAAGGAGCCCATAAGCTGTATGAACTCTGCCTTCTAACAATTTAAATTTCAAAGACTGAGGGCAGGAGGAGAAGGGGATGACAGAGGACGAGATGGTTGCATAGCATCACCAACATAATGAACAGAAGTTTGAACAATCTCTGGTAGATGGTGAAGGACAGGGAAGCCCAGCATGCTGCAGTCTATGGGGTTGCAGAGTTGGACACGACTGAGCAACTGAACAACATCAAGCTTCAAATTTCTGCCTGGAGAAACCTGATAAAATAGGAACCCTGATTTTGTGACTTCTGTTTAAACTCTGCTAAAATGAGATTGATATTCATATCAACATGTAAGAGTTTCTGAGTTTTGAGATGTCACAGCAAGGTAAGAGGTGCTGGTGAGAATAGAACGCTGCTGGTGGGCAAAATGTTCTTCAAATAAAGCTCTGTTTCAAACTGGATTGAAATACAACACTACATGGGTACACGAAGTATGAACCAAGAGCCTAAACATAGCAGGCAATATGTAAAAACAAATTTGATATCCCATATGTGAGAGTAAAAGCTACTGGTTTTTGCAGAAGTCATGTACGGATGTGAGGGTAGGACCACGAAGAAGGCAGAGCACTGAAGAACTAATGCTCTTGAACTGTGGTGCTAGAGAAGACTCTTGAGAGTCCCTGGGTCTGCAAGGAGATCAAACCAGTCAATCCTAAAGGAAATCAGTCCTGAACATTCATAGGAAGGACTGACGCTGAAACCAAAGCTCCAATCCTTTGGCCCCCTGATGTGAAGAGCCGACCCACAGGAAAAGACCCTGATGCTGGGAAAGACTGAAGGCAAATGGAGAAGGGGATGACAGAGGAAGAGATGGTTGGATGGCATCACTGATTCAATGGACAGCAGTTTGAACAATCTCCAGGAGATGGTGATGGGCAGGGATTCCTGGCGTGCAGCAGTCCATGGGGTCACAAAGAGTCGGACACAACTTAGCAACTGAGCACCAACTATAACAACATGAGAGTGAATGTTTCTTGTCAGACCTGCAGCTGGTACGCACACATTGGTTTAGAGCACTCTCAAACACAGATTGTCTCTAAGTCTGATTAAGGATGTCACAAGTGCATGAACCAAAAGGTAATGGATTCATTCCGGGATGGGATAGAATGTAACTTTGAACAGTCTGTAAAACTTACAGAGTCTGTAATCCACTCAAGTTACAAATAATAAAACATTCATCTGAAATTTAAAGCCTCTTGGAAAGTTGCATCCTATCTATGAAAACATTCCAAAGATTTCTTTTCATAATCATTTTTCACAGTGATAACACTTTAACTCTTCAGTTGCTGATATTATTACCAAGATGAACTTGTCCTCATGGGTGTGGGAGATGAAGTGGATCCATTGTGATTGCTCTCTGGTCAAGTGACTCTTGCAATTTCTAATTATGTTCTATATCCACAATATTTATTTTTACATCCATCAAATTCTACTTCTCAGATCTTTATGTACACCAAACAATAGATACCTGGTGAGATCAGATTATATTAAACATTCTTTCCATAACTTTTCCAATGTCAATTCAATCAGAACAAGTTGAAGCAGGGAGAAATCTTGAAATTTTAAGTGATCTCTAAGGACCCTAAAAAAAAAAAAAAAATTAGACAGAAATCCTAACCATTACTGGTCTATAAAAATGAATCACAATGTGTCTTTTTCATGAAACTGCAACAATTGACTAACTAGAGTTGCAACAAGTTGGAGTTATGCTTGATTTGAGTTGAAACAGTTTGGATGTGGGCATAGGAGGATATATAGGATGATACATACTTAAGGAGGTAACAAGTATGAATCCAAACATTTATAAGGTATGCTTTGTAAACAAAGATGAAACATTTAACTAGTTTTCACTATCTCACCCTTCCAGACTTTGCCATCATCTACTGACCCCCTGTGGACTTGTTGGTTCAGTGCCCTCAGATTAAAACTAGTCACGTGCTTCTTGCTTAGCTGTGTTTTCTTTGTTTGTAATTGTTTATATTTCTCTCTCCTCGTATGCTCTTATAAATGCCACTATCTGTATCACTTATGTTGTCTGTAAGGTGGTCTCCTTCATTGTCCACTGTGTAACCATCTTCCATGTATACAGATATTTACATGTCTATGTATATAGATATCTATGTCTATATGTATTTATAATAGATATTTATATATGTATATACATAGATAGATATGTCTATATGTACATATATATCCATATGTCTATGTATATAGATATTTATGCCTCTATGAACCTAGGTATTTATACACCTATGTACCTAGAATGTATAATTCTATGCATATAGACATTTGTATGTCTATGTATCTAGACATTTATATCTCTCTCTGGTCATTTACATATCTATGTACCTAGATATTTACATTTATGTACACTTATGTATATACAAATAGATGTCTTACCAGTATAACAGAGACTGTAGAAAAGGGAACGCTCCTACAAAAAGACCTGACTTGGCAGCTGAACAACAACAAAATAGAAAATACACTTGGTTCACCTGCCACCAACAACACATGGTATATCAATGTTACTACAATATGAAATAAAGGTTACTTTAAAAAAATAATGCTTAGGGGGACTTCCCTGCAGTCCAGTGGTGAAGATTCTGTGCTTCAAATGCAGGGGGCGAGGGTTCGACACTTGGTCAGGGAACTAAAAACCCCACATGCCACATGGCACTGCCAGTAAATAAAAAAATATATATATTAAAATAAATAAATAAGAATGTTCAGAAAGAACACACAAGCTTTTGGGTCTTTCTTCAGGTACATTCCATATTGAATTACAGTCTTGAGTTAAAACTTGAAAGTTTTCACTTTCAAGGTAATCACAACTGGGCATGAAAAAGTCCTGACGCCTTGTGGCCATTCCCTGCAATAGCAACCTTAAAACTTATGCTTATGAGAACATTTCATGCAAAGATGGGCTCAGTAAAGGACATCAATGGTATGGCCCTAACAGAAGCAGAAGATATTAAGAAACGGTGGCAAGAAAACACAGAAGAACTGTGCAAAAAAGATCTTCATGAACCAGATAATCATGATGGTGTGATCACTCATCTAGAGCCAGACATCCTGAAATGTGAAGTCAAGTGGGCGTTAGGAGACATCACTACAAACAAAGCTAGTAGAGGTGATGGAATTCCAGTTGAGCTATTTCAGATTCTAAAAGATGATGCTGTGAACGTCTGGCACTGAATCTATCAGCAAATTTGGAAAACTCAGAGGTGGCCACAGGACTGGAAAAGGTCAGTTGTCATTCCAATCCCAAAGAAACGCAATGGCAAAGAATGCTCCAACTACTGCACAATTGCACTCATCTCATACACTAGCAAAATAATGCTCAAAATTCTCCAAGCCAGGCTTGACCAATACATGAACTGTGAACTTCCAGATCTTCAAGCTAGTTTTAGAAAAGGCAGAGAAACCAGAGATCAAATTGCCAACATCCACTGAATCATTGAAAAAGCAAGAGAGTTCCAGGAAAAAAATCTATTTCTGCTTTATAGACTGTGCCAAAGCCTTTGACTGTGTGGGTCACAATAACTGTGGAAAATTCCCAAACGATGGGAATAACAGACCACCTGACCTGCCTCTTGAGAAATCTGTATGCAGGTCAAGAAGCAACAGTCAGAAACAGACATGGAACAACAAACTGGTTCCAAATCGGGAAAGGAGCATATCAAGGCTATATATTGTCACCCTGCTTATTTAACTTCTATGCAGAGTACATCATGAGAAATGATGTAGCACACGGATGAAGCACAAGCTAGATTCAAGACTGCCGAGAGAAATATCAGCCTTGCAGATGGCACAACCCTTATGGAAGAAAGTGAAGAAGAACTAAAGAGCCTCCTGATGAAAGTGAAAGACGAGAGTGAAAATGTTGGCTTAAAGCTCAACATTCAGAAAACTAAGATCATGGCATCTAGTCCCATCACTTCATGGCAAATAGATGGGGAAACAGTGGCTGACTTTATTTCAGGGGGCTTCAAAATCATTGCAGATGGTGACTGCAGCCAGGAAATTAAAAGACACTTACTCCTTGGAAGAAAAGCTATTAGCAACCTAGACAGTATATTAAAAAGCAGAGATGTTACGTTGCTAAAAATGTCTCTCTATTCAAGGCTATGGTTTTTCCAGTGGTCATGTATGGATGGGAGAGTTGGACTATAAAGAAAACTGAGTGCTGAAGAATGGATGCTTTTGAGCTGTGGTGTTGGAGAAGACTCGAGAGTCCCTTGGACGGCAAGGGGATCCAACCAGTCCATTCTAAATGAGATTAGACCTTAGGGTTCATTGGAAAGACTGATGTTGAAGCTGAAACTCCAACGCTTTGGCCACCTGATGTGAAGAGTTGACTCATTTGAAAAGACCCTGATGCTGAGAAAGATTGAGGGCAGGAGGAGAAGGGGACGACAGAGGATGAGAAGGTTGGATGGCATCACCGACTCAATGGACACGAGTTTCGGTGAACTCTGGGAGTTACTGATAGACAGGGAGGCCTGGTGTGCTACAGTCCATAGGGGTGCAAAGAGTCAGACACGACTGAGTGACTGAATTGAACTGATAAGGGAAAGAATATGAAGAAGAATAGATGTCTATATCTATACCAAGAATAGATATCTATATGTATACCAGACCAGCTGGAATGTAAGGGATGCTGATGGTGACTGGTTCTTACTCTCAAGACTTCAATCGACTGAAGCTTGGAGTCTCCCACAGGCCAAGACCCTTAATGAACATGCCTGGAAAGTTAAAGTGTGAGTCACTCACTCATGTCTGACTCTTTGCAACCCCATGGACCACCAGCCTCCTCTGTCCATGGGATTCTCCTGGCAAGAATACTGGAGTGGACTGCCCCGCCCTCCTCTTGGGATCTTCCTCACTTAGGGTTTAAACCCGGGTCTTCTGCTATGCAGAGATTGTTTACCATCTGAGTCACCACAGAAGCTGGAACATGCCTGTACTCATAGATTAAAGCTTACCCAACTTTGTGGTTTACAAAGACGCTGCTCTAGAAAGCTCCATGGTGTTCTCCATAGTTCTGCAAGTAATACACTTTTCCTTTCCATGAGCTTTGGCTGGGTTGTACCTTCTGGCTCTACACCCACCAAGAGGTAAACTTACTTTTCTGGTAACATTTCTCCATCCAGACTCACAACCACCACTTCATACGAATTCTACAGTCAGTCGCTTTGCTTCCAATACATGGAAATCACATTATTTTTCTGTGAGCAAAGCTACCTAAGGGCCAGGAACAGTGTCCCTATTTTATCTTGTGCAGCCAGTAGGTGTCAGGCAAACTCAGCTCAGTGGATCCACAGTCCTCCAGATCGATGCCTCGGCTTCCAGAAAACACTTGCAAGGCTTTGAGGTTTTATTTATACCTCATTTCTGAAGGCTTTTCATACCCACATTAAATATAGAGATGGCTCATCAGTGCTACTCCTACTTTCTGGTTAAAAATCCTCCAAGTTTTTTCTAACATCCTTATTCTGTGCGTTGTGTTTAAATCTTTGACCACACGGTGCTTATCTTGTGTCTCATCCGAATGCAGTTAAACACACCACTTTCCCTAGAATAATGCCGTACTCACCACCTCAGAGTTCTTGCCAAAACTGGATTTGACAAGGTAGGACACAGGGGGACCTAGGATACACTCCAGGAGCACGGTTAAAGTCTGGTGGAGCCGATATACCAGTTGAGGGACACTGGAAAGAAACATTCAGCCTGAGGACAACCCGCCCACTTGAGGATCCAGGCCTAAGCGGCAATGCCTGAAAACAAACAAACCAGCCAAGATGCGCCTGCGCAATGGAGCCTTGACAGACACGCCCACAGAGCAGCCAATCCCCGAGCGGTGGGGCGGGGCCTCCATTGTGCTCCCCACCCTCCGGGCGCCTATTGGCCAGACTGCCTCAGTCACAACGCCGATTGGTCGCTTGTGCCTGACAGGGTACAGGCAGGCTGCTGGCCCTTCACTTCACCTCAGCGCCGAAGGACTGGACTTCGCTGAACCTCTAGCGCTCCTGGGGACAGGGTGGGCAGCGCGGCAGGACAGCGGGGAGGCTGACGGGAACGCGCCCTGCGCAGCCCTCATAAACCCTTAGCCTGATGGCTTCAAATTCCAGGGTGGGAGGCCCGAAATCCTGTCAACTTTGAGTAACCTGAGTCCTAATCTGAAGGGGGCTTGTGTCTCGTCAGCTTCAGGGATTACAAGTCCCTTCACCCACAGAAACACCAAACCCCTTAGTGCTGCGACCCTCAAATACCTAGATTAACCCCAGTTCCCCTCAGCCTGAGGCACCCTAAAAATAGCACCCGCAGAGAGACCCAATTTCCTCAACCTCACAGACCCTGAATCCCTCCGCCTGGGAGCTCTTAAAACACTTCCTCCTCAAGGCCCTAACTGTCCTGCCTGTCGGAGACCTAAAGTCCCTTAATAAGCAACCCCCGATTTCCTCAGCCTCACAGTTCCCAAGTTTTCTCACCCTGCGCATTCTACATCAGCCAAAAGATCCCCAGTCCCCTCTGTCTGAGGACCCCAGTTACTTCAGCCCGTGGGACCCAGATCTCCTCAAGCCGAGCGACTTCTCCCTTAGACGTAGAAGCTACGTTATGCCCAGATTTTTCTGAGTCCCCAGGAGGAGATCCTCAAAACCCTTCTTGGAGAAACATTCCCTCTGCTGCACTGGAACAGAGCCCTGATTTCAGCCTGACCCCAGTCCAGCAGTTAGGGGTTTCCGGGTCTCCTCAAGAATCCCTCCGTCACTCACAGACACATCCCTCCCAGTGCCTTCCCTCAGAGGGGCTGAATTTTAGGGGAACCAAACAAACCAAATCTAGTTCACATTAGGCTGATCTGTCATATCTAGTCAGGATCCATCCATCCCACCAATACCCTCACCCTGACTTTCCCCTCACCTTCCTGCCCTGGACACTCCACCCAAGGAAGACAGACCAGGCTCTGGACACTGGTCTGGGCTATCTCAGCACCTTCTTCTTCCACAGGCACCTTGGCCTTGAGCATTCCAATGGCCATGAGGCCGAACAGGTCTCCAGAGGAGAGCACGGAGGGAGATGCCGGGAGAACAGAGTGGAAGCCCACGGTGAGAGGTGGAGGCAGCAAAGCTGGGCTCTAAGCCAGCTCTATAGGAAGGACATGGTGCTGGTCCCTGAAGCACCACAGACTGCTTGCCTGGCCAGCTGAGTGAACTTCCCTGTGACCGTACACAGGATGGGAATGCCTGGTCCTGTCTGAGATGGGGGGGTGGAGTGGGACAAAACAGGACACTAGCTTCGTCAACTGCTCTGTGTCCAGGGAGAGTTAGGAAAATGCTCAGCGTTTGTTCAGTTAAGCAGGACACAGTCGGGAAGGAAAGTCTTCATCCCTGTCTCACACAGACCACCCAGTAGCTTCAGGCTACTCCCTGCACAAAAGGTGGAGGAGAAGGCCCAGCTCTAAGATCTGACTTAGATGAGTAAATCACTGATGAAATTGATTATGTTCCTTAGGCCAAAGATGCTTTCAACGACATCTCCGTATACTTCTCCAAGGAAGAATGGGAAGAGTTGGGAGAATGGGAAAAAATCCGATATAGGAATATGAAAAGAAACTATGAAGCGCTGATTGCTATAGGTAACAGGAAGTGCTGGGTGCCTGTGAGCCTGGGAAACATGAAACAGGTCTTCACCCTCAGTGCTCACTTGGCCCGCTCTTAGGTGGCTTCATCTGCTCACAGTTCCCTTTTGTGTGGAGACTAAGGAAATGTTTACAGTTCTGTACCAAAGGGAGGTTGACCCTGCAGGGCAGAGCTCACCTCTTGCCTGATTCTAGATTCCCCCAGCCCATCTCACTGATTCCCTTGACTTTGTGACACTTCCCATTGCTTCTATTCTTTGTTTCTCCTTCTTAGAACAAATATTTTGCTTCTTTCCAGGTTTCAGAGCCACTCGACCAGATTTCATGCATCACCGCAGGCAGGTCATCAAGCCCCAGGTAGATGACACTGAGGATTCTGATGAAGAATGGACACCAAGACAGCAAGGTGAGAGGCCAGGAGGATGTGGAGGTGTCTTCCTGAAACCAGCCTGGGCTTAGGTCTCAACTTCATCTCAGCCATTAGCAAGGAAAACATAATTTTCAGCATTCCGAAGTGGTTGTGGCTGAATATTGACATTATCCTGAATGAAGATGAAAGTATAGGTTTTCCAGTGTAATTCTCAAAAGTTTTATGGTTGAAATTTATGATTCTTTTTAAAAAAGAGTTATTTTTGCTAAACATTCTTAGTGAAAGGCAGTTAAAGGAACATTAGAAATAAATTCACCAAACAGATTTAATACTAATCTCATTGGTTATTGGATCAAATCTCTTCAAAAAGGAAGTAATTAACATATTATGTCAAGATACATTATTTATGTATGTATATAAAACAAAACCCATGATCTTCTTACCCTAAGGTTAAACTAATTCTATATTTTGATTCTGGGAAAGGGTTGCAGAGAACTATTTATTCTCCATGATGTTTCCCACATTTCACTGACCAGAGATGGCATCAGGTAAATAAAATGAAGTACACTTATTATAAAATAGAAGTGAGCAGCTCACTTCCTCTTCTGCTGCTCAAAGAGTTTAGAAGAGTTAATCTGCCTAGACTGGAGAAAACAATTTAGATAGTTCTAAGATTCTCCATCTATGGATTTCTGTTCTCCCAGATTTTTAAAAATTATTTATTTAGTTTTGGCTGCACTGGCTCTTCATGGCTGTCCATGGGCTTTCGCTGGTTGCGGTGAGTGTCTTCTCATTGCAGAGTACATGCAGGCTCTGTAGTTTGTGACACACAGGCTTAGCTGCCCCGCAGAAAGTGGAATCTTCCTGGACAAGCCATCGAACCTGTGTCCTCTGCATTGGCAGGCAGATTCTCATCCACTGTGCACCAGGGAAGTCCCTCTGTTCCATTAGGTTATTAAAACTAGGGAAAGGGACATGAAAAACAAACATTTGGTTGTCTGCAAAGGTTTTGACATAAGGAGAGATTCTTCATAGGGAATACATACGCCTCGGTTCACCATACGCCTGCACGTCTTTATTTTCCTTTTTACAAATTTCTGAGTGTATGGCACACTGTTGCTAACTATGTGCACGTTAGTGTTAGTGTCCGTAGTGCTAATCTTTCAGTCATGTCTCACTCTGCCTACCCATAGACTGTAGCCCACCAGGCTCCTCTGTCCATGGGATTCTCTAGGCAAGAATCCTGGAGTGGGTTGCCATCTCCTGCTCCAGGTGATCTTCCCAACCCAGGAACTAGGCCTGCATCTCCTGCATTGCAGGTGGGTTTTTTTACCACTGAGCCACCGCGGATATACATCCACATTGATGTACAACAAATCTGTAGAAATGTTACATCTTGCATAACTGAAGCCCTAACCCACTGAGTAACAATTCTCCAATCCTTCCTCCTCACAGCCCTTGGCAACCACGATTTTATTTTCTGTTTCCTTGGATTTGATTAATTTAGATACCTCATAGAAGTGGAAGCGGGCAATATTTCTCTTTTTTGATTGGTTCATGTCACTTAGTAAAATATCATCAAGGCCCATCCATGATGTAGCATATGACAGAATTTGTTTTTAAGGCTTCAAAACATTCCGTTGTGTGCATGTGGATATAAGAGATATAACATATATCTTATATATAATCTTTATCTTTTACCCACCAATGAACATTTAGGTTGCTTACACATCTTGCCCATTGGGAATAATGCGGCAGTGACCGTACATGTGCCCACTATTTATTCAATATCTTGCTTTCAATTCTTTATGGAAATACACTCTTGAGTGGGATTGCTAGATCATACAGCAGTTCTAACTTTCTGTGGAAACTCCATACTGTTTTCTAGAAAGTTTGCAACATTTTACATTGCCAACAATAGTGTATAAGGGTTCCAAATTATCCATATCCTTACCAAACTTGCTATTGCCTTCTGATACATATTGCCCATCACAGAAGGTTTCAATTTGTATTTCCCTATTGATTAGTAATATTGAGCATCTTTTCATATGTTTGTTGGCCATTTGTGTATTTTCTCTGGAGAAATGTCTATTCAATTCCTTCTCTCACTGTTAGTCAGCTCAGACTGCCATAACAAAGCAGACTGCATTCCTTAAACCACAGAAATTTGTTTTCTTAAAAGACTGGAGCATGGAAATTTGATATCAAGGTGCCATCATGGTCAATCAGGTTCTCTTCCTGGCTTATAGGTCGCCTTCATACTGGTGTATGCTTAGTAACCCCTTATCAGATGCATATTTTACAAATATTTTCTACCATCCTGTAGGTGGCCTTTTCAACTCTGTTCAGTGTCCTTTGCTGCACAGAGATTTTAAGATTAACCTCATTTGTCTATTTGTACTTTGTTCCTAATACTTGTGCACTTGGTACCATATCTAAGAAATCATTGCTGATTCAGTGACCTGAAGCTTCACCCTTGTTGTCTTCTAAGAGTCTTATCAAGTCTTGCATTTAGGTCTTTCATCCATTCTGAGTTGATTTTTCTTCAACATGTAAGACGTTCATTATTTTGCATATGGTTATTTTGTTTCCCCAGCACCATTCATTACAGGCATTAAACTTTCCCCATTATCTTGACACCCGAGATGAAGATCATTAGACCATGTATCCAAGAGTTTATTTCTGGCTGTCTATTCTGTTCCGTTGATTGACATATCTGTCTTTATGCTAGCCAGCTTCCTCAGTATCTCAGCAGGTGAAGAATCTGCCTTCAGTGCAGGAGACACAGGAGATGCGGGTTCAATCTATGGGTTAAGAAGATCCCCTAGAGAAGGAAATGGCAACCCTGTCCAGTATTCTTGCCTGAGAAATCCCCTGGACAGAGGAGCCTGGTGGGCTACAGTCCAAAAGGTCACAAAAAGTCAAGAAGACTCAGCGACTAAGCATACATTTTTTGCCAAATCTACACTCTTTTGGTTCCTGTAGCTTTGTAGTATGTTCTAAAATCAGAGGCCTCCAGCTTTGCTGTTCTTTCTAAGATTACTTTGCCTATTTGGGGTGCTCTGAGATTCCGTGGTAACTGTTGGATGGATTTTCTATATCTGAAAAAAATTCCATTGGGATTTTAATATGAATTGCACTGAATCTTTAAATTGCTTTGGGTAGTATGAACAGCTTAATAATATTAAGCCTCCAAATCCATAAACATGAGACACCTAGCTATTTATTTATGTCAGATTCCTTTCAGCAATATTTTGTAGTTTTCAACATATAAGTCTCTATTCTCCTTAAGTTTATATCTAATTACTTCATTCTTTTCAATGCTATTATAAACAAGATTGTTTGTCCAGTCGCTAAGACTCTACACTCCCTATGCAGAGAACTTGGGTTCAGTCCCTAGTCAGGGAACTAGATCCCACATGCCGCAACAAAGACCTGGCACAAACAAATAAATCAAAAGAAATATTTTTTTTTTAATTTACCTCTTGAATATAGCTTTAAAAACATAAAAAATAAATAGGATTGTTTTCTTATTTTCGTTTGTGGAATGGTCATTCTTCATGCATGGAAAGATATTTGAATGTTGATTTTGTACCGTGCAATGTTCTGTGGAAGTTCTTGGTGTGTGTGGATTTAAAGATTTTTCTGCACATAAAACCATGGCCCTGTGAACAGACATAATTTTACTTTTTTCTTTCCAAAGGGAAGTCTTTTGTTTCCATTTCTAACCTAAAGCCCTGGCTAGGACTTCTAATATTATGGTGAACAGAAATGTTGATAACGGGCATCCTTGGCTTTTTTTCTTGATCTTGTTCACTGATGACTATGATGTTAGAGGTAGACTTTCAATATATGACCTTTATTATATTGTGGTCACTTCCTCCTATTTCTACAGTGTTGACTACTTTTGTCATGAAAGACTAGGAAATGTATTAGATACTTTGTGAACATCAGATGAGGAACAGATGAAGTTTCATTTTTTTTTTTTTAAGATAATTATGTTATGCTCCCAGTGGAACCATGGGTGTTGATGATACAGAAATCATCTTCTATTCCTTCTTTGGTAATCATTGTCTTTGTCACTTTCTGCCTTAGAATTATATATCCTTAATTAGAATACCCAGAGTTTGGAAACATTTACCAATCAAAACACTGATTCTCATCATTCTTTAGGTAAACCTTCTTCAATGGCCTTCAGAGTGGAGCATAGTAAACACAAGAAGGTGAGTATTTCCCAAATCCTGTTGCCAAAATATCCACCTCATGGATCCAGTCACAGGTGAGAATAGGAGAAAACACAGAGATCCTGGAGACGGCTGCATTCCCGCCCTGAATCTTTAGCACACTGTCTGATACCATTACCACCTTTACAGTTAGTAAGAACTACAACAGCAGTAGGCGGTTCTGTTGTTACACTATTTTCATAATATTTCAGACTTTAAGCATTTTATGTGAATAAACTTACTTAAACCTTAAATCAGTCCTACAGTACCTATAAGTAGGTATATAGCTATCACCATTATAGATCCAGAAAATTAGGTAAAAAACCTTTGATTATATGTCTGAGATCACAGTATCACTGGTAGTGCAATCTAAACCAATGCACGTTCTCTAAACCCCTTACAAACTGATTAAAACTTCCAGTTCTATGACGCTTATTCATACATCTTTATATCATTCATCTGAGAGACGTTTTCAACCTCAGTTCTTTTGTGCTGTGCTAGGGAGGGATATGCTAAGACATCCGACTAAGGGAAGCTTAAGGACATGCTGGGCAGTTTGTAGAGTAGACAGTCCAAGATGAAGAAGCTTAAAGACATGCTGGGCAGTTTGTAGAGTGGACAGTCCAAGATGAAGAAGGAGACAGGATCCCTACCTCAGAGCCTCCCACTCCAATAAGATGAAGCAACTCGCAACCCTGAAAAGCCTCAGGTTTATGACTGAAAAGCAACAAATAAGAAAATAACAGAAGGACTTCACATAGATTACCCACTTTTGAGTAGAAACTCATCATCTGGGCATCATTTCAAATGCTCCTTCTTGCAGGAGGGAGTAACAACTCCTCCTCTGAGCTCTAATAGGCAACTCTCCTGTTTGGAATCATTTGTTTAGCCTGCCCCTGTGTTGTGAGCTTTGGGAGCCTAGCCCACACCCATTCATTCTCAGAAGTCCAGGCCCAGCTCAAAGCCCCTGAGGGCCGCCTGAATGTTTTGTGAATGAGTGACTCCACATTTAAGCATTCATTTAGGAGTAGAAAGGTCAAAGGATGCTGAAGATAGTGTCTGTGAGCAAGACTTCAAATATAGATGCAGTTTAGGGAATAAATTGATACCAGGGATGTACGCTCATGTTCTTACTGTATTAAATAGCTCACAAAACAATTTGATGAAGGTTATTAAATTTCATGTCCACTATAATATTAGGAATTAGCCTGTATACCAATTAATGGATCAGGAAACTGAGTAGAACCAGCTAGTCATACAGCCTTGTTCAAGGAGAACTGATGAGACCGGCTACTTTAATTCCAAACATTGTCTCTAGGACATGGCAACCTGCAATTTTCATCTCATTTTCTTTATTGTCTAAATGGGTTTCTGCGGATTGTCTTTTCTCCTCTTAATCTCAGTGATTTGTCACCTTATTTTCCAGATGTGGTTTGTCCCCTCTGTAATTTTTCATATTTCCTTGTCCATCAGAGGGCCACTAATTAATATAAACCCCGCGGATCTCTCTACCAGCCCTTACCCTCCTCTTTCCCTGACCTCCAGCTATTCTCCCTGCTTGCTCTCACTTTAATGCTGAAAGTTGAAGGGGAAGAACCTTAAGATATGAATTCTAGTTTTGATTCACTATCCATCTGGGTCCTTTTGTTACACTTCAATGTTCAGACCACCCCCACCCCCCCAAATCAGATATTTCCAAGAACTGTTAAAGTATTAACTAAAGTCATGCATGTGAAAACACTTCATAAAGTCCTAAAGAACTAAAGAACTGCATGTTGTCTTTTACACACATGGAAGAGAATATCCAGGGCACCATTAAGTAAGGAATCTAGTTTGAAGGAATTGCCGGGAGCAGCAAAATTGCTGAAGACAAGTGGCTCAAAGCAGGCTCAGAAACCAGTGCCCCATCACAGAAAAGCAAGGACCCCTGGACAGCACCCCAGACAAAAAGTCGGTAAGAGAAATTTTAGGGAGTTCCTCTAATTACTTCCTCTAATCCCTGTAGAAAAACTAATAAGCATGGCCTAGGTGTGTGGCATGGACTTTGGGTAGGCGGGGGTTTAAGCTGGACTGATCTGAGACATGAAGTTAGCACTGGGGCCTTGGGAAAATCTTATACATTTTCTGATGTCCTGATTGTTATCTGTAAAGTGAAGATAAGGATACATAACTCATACAGTGCTTGAAATCCTTACATTAAATGCAAAAGTCTGACACCTACAAGTAGTTCAATAAATCCAGCTGTGATGATGGGAACCGTGCTTTGTTAGTGTTTATACCCAGAACTCTGCTCATGTGCCCTTACATGTCATGTGCCTTTAACATATATTTTCTGAGTAGATGTGTCAGTGAACTATTTCCTAAGTAAGAAGGTTGGGAAGTTAAACCTACTAATGGGAAGTGCAGGAAGCTATCACTGAACTGGGCATCTGTGGTCAGTGGAGCCTCAGTATCCTGAACCAGTAGTTAAAGGGAGAAGAATCAAAGTATAGAGGAGGGACTTCCTGGTGGTGAAGTGGTTAAGCCTCGACGCTTCCACTGCAGGAGGTGTGGGTTCCATTCCTGGTCAGGGAACTAAGATCCCACAAGCCATGCAGTGTCGCCAAGAAATAAATAATGTAACATTAAAGCATAAAATTACAAAAGTAAAAGTTTGAAAAATACATGTAAGAAAGTTTTCACAAAGTGTGTAGATGGACAGGTAGGAGATCTCACACTTTCCAATAAAACAGGGACTAACTCCCCAGACCCCACCAGCCTTGCACAGCTTCTGTTCTCCATCTTAGAACTCAGAAGAAAAGAGACTGGAGTGAAGAGGTACTGTTTACGAGAAAGAAAGGGCCACATATACCAAGAGGTCAGCGAGCCCCAGGATGATGACTACCTCTGTGAGTGACCCCAGTGGCCCACTCACGGAGAAGGGGCTACGGCGCCTTGGTCCACTAACCTCACCTCACCATTTGGTCCCCCGTCCATCCCCTTCCTCTATTACTTGGGGTGCATGATCGAGGCCAAATGCCATGAGTGCCCCAGTTCTTTCTGAAGGTCATTACGACCAGCAACATCACGATACCTGCTCTCATCCCTATTCTCACCTCCAGATTGTGAGGTGTCAGAACTTCTTCATCGACAGCTGTGCTGCCCATGGACCCCCAACCTTTGTAAAGGACTGTGCAGTGGAAAAGGGGCATGCCAATCGCTCAGTCCTCACTCTGCCCCCTGGGTTAAACATCAGACTGTTGGGCATCCCTGACGCTGGGCTTGGAGTGTGGAACGAGGCGTCCGATCTGCCGCTGGGCCTGCACTTTGGCCCCTATGAGGGCCAGATCACAGACGATGAAGAGGCCACCAACAGTGGATACGCCTGGCTGGTGAGAAGCACACATTTCCCTGTCCTCTGGGGTCTAATGTCTTGTATGTGGTGGGGGGTATTTCATGTCTACATGCGAGGACACATATGGTGATAACACGGTCAGCAATGACACAGTCAGCCCTGTATAATGTGTGCCCTGGGTGTGAACACAGGACCTCCATCTAAAGGTCAGAGGAAAGGTGGGACCACAGTGTACAGACACTCAGGACCTCTATTTAAAGGTCAGAGGAGAGGTGGGACCATAGTGTACAGACACTCAGGACCTCTATCTAAAGGTCAGAGGAGAGGTGGGAACACAGTGTACACACACTCAGGACCTCTATCTAAAGGTCAGAGGAGAGGTGGGACCAGTGTACAGACACTCAGGACCTCTATCTAAAGGTCAGAGGAGAGGTGGGACCACCGTGTACAGACACTCAGGAACTCGATCTAAAGATCAGAGGAGAGGTGGGACCACAGTGTACAGACACTCAGGACCTCTATCTAAAGGTCAGAGGAGAGGTGGGACCACAGTGTAGAGACACTCAGGACCTCTATCTAAAGGTCAAAGGAAAGGTGGGAACACAGTCTACAGACACTCAGGACCTTTATGTAAAGGTCAGAGGAGAGGTGGGACTACAGTGTACAGACACTCAGGACCTCTATCTAAAGGTCAGAAGAGAGGTGGGAACACAGTGTAGAGACACACAGAAGTGACTCCTCCCTTGTGGAGCCCTTGCCTTCAATGAGCCAAGGACTCAGACTTGGAATGATGAGTAAGGGGCTTACTGTGTGGTCCGACTGGCAGTTGAATCCATGCAGGCTGAAAAGCACCAATGACTACAGAGGGAAATAGCTCTTCTATTGCTTCCTACCAAAAAACAAATAAAAAAAAGAGGAAAGCTTGTAACTCCTTCTTTGACACTCAGATCACCAAAGGGAGGAACTGCTATGAGTATGTGGATGGAAAGGACACGTCTTGGGCCAACTGGATGAGGTGAGTGCAGTGAGTCTGCAGTGTGTAGACATTGAGACTCCCTCAATCCCACGCCCCTTTCCTTCTCAACCCGGCTCCCTCAACAGCTTTCACATCTTCCTTCCTCTTTTCCCTCCATATCATGCTCCTTCATTTCAAAAGACACTAGAAAGAAGGAAATAAAAATATGGCATGTGCCATCAAGATACAAGTCTATATGCTGAACAAAACTGGTGGACTTGAAAACAACTTGAGGAGTCTAGATTCACCAGGGACATTTTAACTCACTTAATGGACACTTACCACGCACTTTATGTTTCGGTTTAGACAGTGAACTTCGTTACTGAAGCAGATCACACAACCAATGGCCTTTTGGAGAACATACTGCAAACAGACATTAGCCAATTATTTTTAGGAACAGTAACCTTATTTCTTCTCTCTTTGAGTAACTGCACAGCACCAGGATAACCTAACACAGGAGACCTTGACTCTATGTGGGCAACAACCTACTCAGGCTTGGTTGCAGTGAGAAGTGGGCCCTGAGGCCTCACAAGGAATGGGGGGCAGGATGGCCCTGAGCAGGCCCATTCTCTGAGGGCCTCTCCTTTCATCAGGGCAGGCAAACAGTGAACAAACTATTACTGTTCCGTGTCTCAAGCTATATCAGAACTCTCTCCAAGTTTCCGTGGGAGGGGGTGGGCAAGCGAATAAGACCCTGGATGAACGTGGGGCGATGGGAGAAAACCTCGGGAGAGAAGGCTGGCTGGGGTGAGTGCTGAGGGCTGTGTGGTAGCCAAGGAGCACCAAGTCCTGTGGATGGAAGAGAACTTAATTCAGAGTTTAGAGGAGCTGGAGGTCACCAGCCTCACGGACAGTCCAGGTGGAGACGAGTCTGGAACTGGACTCTGGAAAAATGGCTCATTAGGTAAGGAGAGAAAAGCATGGGAATTCACATAGCCTGGTTGAAGGTGTGAACAGAAGGTCCACATGAGGGGTGGCCTCAGAGGCGGAAGGCAAGGAGCTGGGCATGGTCGGAGAGTGGAGGGCACTCATCACCTGAGGTTTCTTTCCCTTTCCCGGCCTCGCCCCCAGGTATGTGAACTGTGCCCGGGACGACGAGGAGCAGAACCTGGTGGCCTTCCAGTATCACGGGCAGATCTTCTACCGAGCCTGCCAGGTGGTCAGGCAGGGCTGTGAGCTGCTGGTCTGGTACGGGGACGAGTATGGTCAGGACCTTGGCATCAAGCGGAACAGCCGGGGGAAGAGTGAGCTCACGACTGGGAGAGGTGAGTGTCACCCCTCTTCCAGCACCCCACCCCATTCTGGGAGCTTCCGTGGTCCGATTTTGAAGCAGAGGACAATCCAGTCAAAAGTCAGTAGAGTTGCAATTAAAATGCCTCAGAATTTGATTCTTTTCATATGATTGTTAGGAAAAGTCTTTATATTAAAAATGCTAGTTCTAATCTTTAATATTTCATGCAAAAAAATGTGTAACATCACCTTCTGCTGAAAGGCTGAGAAGCAAAAAGCAACATTTCTAGCACCTACCAGCTCTCTGCCCTTTACCTGTTTCTTCCTCATTTCGTCCCATTTCTAAGCGACACATGTACAGTGATGTGCATTCAGTTACTGTTCTAGTTTGCTGTCATGTGAGTTCATACTCTGTGCCAGATGGGGCTCCACGCACCGAAACAGACAGAACCACTGCCCTGGGGCAGCAGGGGCTTCACACCAGACAGGGGCTGGTGCTCTGAGGAAAACCAGCGCAGGGAACGTGCCTCAGGTCAGCGTGAGCAGAGGGTGGGGTGTGGTGCAGGACGGTGGGGCAGGGTCTCTGCAGAGATAACACCCGTGGGGAAGGATTCCAGGCAGGGGAGCAGCCAGTGTCGCAGCCCCAGCGCCAGGAAGAGAGACCATGCCAGGGGTCATGGGAGGAAGCACAGAGGGAGAGAAGGAGGCTGGATGGGACATGGAAGCTTCAGGGCCTGTGTCCACGTGCAGGCCCCAGGGGTCCTCCTGGGTGACACAGAACAACCGCGTGGCTTTCTGCTGCAAGCAGCATGTTCTCTGTGCTAAGACGATGCTTTGGTTCATTTTGTGGACGAGACATCATCGGGGAGCCCACTCAGAGGTCAGTTCATTGCCAGACATGAGAGGAGAGTGGGCTGTCTGAAGATGCTTTCGAGTGAGGATGTGAAGAGTCTGGCTGGAGATGTATTTTTAAATAGGGCTTCCTAGTGCACGTTGAATGGACTAAGCCTGAATGTAATAAATGAGGTATGAGTACTGGTGAGGCTTGAGAAAGGATATCCCTTTATTTTATGATCTATGGGAAACTGAGAGAGGAGTAATTTGTGAACCTGTTTGGGAAGCAGGGGCCAGAGACCTGTAGTCAGTGGGACTTGGGCCGCTCGGTCTCGTCCAGTCTCAAACCCACTTCCTGCAGAGATCGGCACAAAGGCTGCTCTTTGAACAAGGAGCCACAAAGTCAGATTTACCCACACCTGCTGTAACCACCCCCTGTGCTGCCTCCCATATGCAGAGAGCTCCAGGCCAGGCGCCCCTAACTTAATAGACCGTTTCCCCTCACAGGGAGCCACTCAGGAGATTTCACCTAAGTCATCAAGTCTTATCCCTCAGTAGGGTAAATACCTGTGGCCACTGTGACATGACATTTCAGACACTTACACGCAGGGAAAGTCCCTACAGATCCACCTCTATCAGGAGAGATACTGCCTCCGATGCTGCTGGAAGGTCCCTATCTGGGTGATATGTAGAAAAGGCCCCTGACACCAACTGTCTGGATTTCTGTAGATGTAGAGAGTAAGAGTGGAGTGGAAAAGTGGACTAAAAAGACACACTCGATGGGAGAGAACTCGTGCACTGTCAACCCTTAGATAATTATTGAGGCAGGCCTGACCACGGCAAACCTGCTGCCTGACCAAAAGCTTCCTCTTTCAGCAGAACTGAAGCCCAAGATCCACCCATGTGCCTCCTGCTCTCTGGCCTTCTCCAGTCAGAAATTCCTCAGCCAACACGTCCAACGCACTCACCCCACTCAGACCCTCCTGAGACCATCTGAAAGAGACCTCCTCCAACCAGAGGATAGCTGCCCAGGCAATCAAAATCAGCGATATTCAGATCCACACAGCCCGAGTGACAAACCTGAGGGTCACGAGACCAAGGTCAGGCCCCAACAATTGCTGAAAAGCATAAGGCTGAAGAGGATTTCAAGCGCCTCTTCCTACTCACCCGGAGGACAAATGGGGGGCTCTGGGGTGCATGAGAGAATGAAAAACGAGCCCAGCACAAGCCAGAAACTGAATCCAGTGGACACAAGCACATTGATCACGGGGGCAGGGGTCTCAGGGATTATGAGAGTCATGTACCGAGAGTGTGGGCAAGGCTCCAAGGACAGGTCAAGTCTCACCACACACGAGAGGACACACACAGGGGAGAAGCCCTATGTTTGCGGGGAGTGTGGGCGAAGCTTCAGTCAGAAGTCAGATTTCATCAGACACCAGGGGACACACACAGGGGAGAAGCCCTATGTTTGTGGGGAGTGTGGGCGAAGCTTCAGTCGGAAGTCCCATCTCATCTCACACCAGAGGACACACACAGGGGAGAAGCCCTATGTTTGCAGGGAGTGTGGGCGAAGCTTCAGTCGGAAGTCCCTCCTCATCACACACCAGAGGACACACACAGGGGAGAAGCCCTATGTTTGTGGGGAGTGTGGGCGAAGCTTCAGTCGGAAGTCCCTCCTCATCACACACCAGAGGACACACACAGGGGAGAAGCCCTATGTTTGTGAGGAGTGTGGGCGAAGCTTCAGTCGGAAGTCCCTCCTCATCACACACCAGAGGACACACACAGGGGAGAAGCCCTATGTTTGTGGGAAGTGTGGGCGAAGCTTCAGTCGGAAGTCCCTCCTCATCACCCACCAGAGGACACACACAGGGGAGAAGCCCTATGTTTGTGGGGAGTGTGGGCGAAGCTTCAGTAAGAACTTCAACCTCATCACACACCAGAGGACACACACAGGGGAGAAGCCCTATGTTTGCGGGGAGTGTGGGCGAAGCTTCAGTCAGAAGTCCCATCTCATCTCACACCAGAGGACACACACAGGGGAGAAGCCCTATGTTTATGGGGAATGTGGGCGAAGCTTCAGTGATAAGTCTAATCTCATCTCACACAGAAGGACACACACAGGGGAGAAGCCCTATGTTTGCGGGGAGTGTGGGTGAAGCTTCTGTCAGAAGACCCATCTCATCTCACACCAGAGGACACACACAGGGGAGAAGCCCTATGTTTGCGGGGAGTGTGGGCGAAGCTTCAGTCAGAAGTCCCATCTCATCTCACACCAGAGGACACACACAGGGGAGAAGCCCTATGTTTATGGGGAATGTGGGCGAAGCTTCAGTGATAAGTCTAATCTCATCTCACACAGAAGGACACACACAGGGGAGAAGCCCTATGTTTGCGGGGAGTGTGGGTGAAGCTTCTGTCAGAAGACCCATCTCATCTCACACCAGAGGACACACACAGGGGAGAAGCCCTATGTTTGCGGGGAGTGTGGGCGAAGCTTCAGTCGGAATTCCCTCCTCATCAGACACCAGAGGACACACACAGGGGAGAAGCCCTATGTTTGTGGGGAGTGTGGGCAAAGCTTCAGTGATAAGTCTAATCTCATCTCACACAGAAGGACACACACAGGGGAGAAGCCCTATGTTTGCGGGGAGTGTGGGCGAAGCTTTAGTCAGAAGTCAGATTTCATCAGACACCAGAGGACACACACAGGGGAGAAGCCCTATATTTGCGGGGAGTGTGGGCGAAGCTTCAGTCAGAAGTCAGCCCTCATCACCCACCAGAGGACACACACAGGGGAGAAGCCCTATGTTTGTGGGGAGTGTGGGCGAAGCTTCAGTCAGAAGTCCGTCCTCATCAGACACCAGAGAACACACACAGGGGAGTAGCCCTATGTTTGTAGGGAGTGTGAGTGAGTCATGACCAACAAACCACACCTTAGCCACAGGAGGATTACTGCAGCCACCCCATGCCTCAGCTCTAAGGGGCCTCAGAGGAGGTCTGTGACCCATTACTGTCCCCAAGAGTATGAGGAGAGACTTCCCATGTGGTCCAGTTGCCAAGACTCCAATGCAGAGACCCACGTTCAATACCTGATTGGGGAACTAGCTCCCACAGGCTCCAACTAAGACACAGCACAGCCGAATAAATAAATATATAATAAATATTTTAAAGAAAGAGTGTGATAAGCACAGAATTACTTGTTAAATATACCTTCCACCTTCATGACAGGAGAGGAGGCAGATAAACAGCAGAGGGTTTTTTAAGTGTTCTGGACATGTTCATGCCAATTGCTTTCATGGTTTTTTAGTACTCCTCTTCTAATAAATTTTGTCTCCAAACAAATCTGAAGCCCAGACTATGTACTCATTCCCCCCTTATCACTGACAGTAGTGGAGTCCAGTCATAGCTGAACCCCTGGGAAGGCATCATTCTGGAGCCAAGTCAGTTAGGTCACTGGACAGTCAATCCTGGGTCCAGGGAGAGGAATGCAGAGTGGAGTCAGAGTCACCAGGGAAGGGAATTCCCTGGCCTCCTGGGAAGTGGGGCCTCTCCTCCTTATAGACCTCAACTCTCCTTTGGCCTCTTCTGATGGCCCTCTGGTTCCCTCTGACTTCTGTAGCCGCAAAGGTGAAGGCCACGTGCACGTGTGTGTGTGCGCGCGCGCCTGGCTCAGCATGGGCCATCTGGTCTCTGCCGCCCCCTTGGGGTCATCACAGCATCTGGACACCAGATTCGACCACAGGGGTCCAGTTCTCAGCCCTGCCCCCAGCAGCTATGTGAGCTGGGGCAAGATACTCAACCTTTCTGTGTGTCTATTCTCTCTATTCTCTCTCTGTTCATCTGTGATACGAGGTGGGAGCACCAGCATTTTGGTCTGATGCGTAAGCACAGGCGGAATCTGGCAGAGGCTGGCTGAGAATGCAAGCCCCACCTTTGCTGTCCTTTGTGTTTTTTCTTTAATCTTTTTTATTTTTTAATAGAAGGATAATTGCTTTACAGAATTTTGTTTTCTGCATGTCCCTCAGCCCCCACACCTTCCAGGTCTTCAGATCTAGACGAGGAAGGGTCCGTTTAGGCACTGGGCTGCCCTGATGAGGGGGTGTGAGGTCAGGGGTGCTAAGGGAGGCCGACCTCCCTTAGCACCCCTGCCGTTCCTGCTGAGCTTGGCAGCCCCAGGGCCCCTCCACAGACAGGCAGTGCCCACAGTCGTCACCCTGCCGAGAACAGAGCCTGGAGCCGCGTTTGCAGGAAATCCCTGACCGTCCCCCATCCCACCCCGACACGGAGGGTCCTCGAAGCCCAAACCACGGCTTCTCTATGCATGGGCCTCGTACCTATGCCCGTGCGCTCTGGGCAACGATGTCGCGCCTTGAAATTCTTAACCATGGAATAGTTCATCCCTACACTTCCCTTTCATGAGTGAAGTCTGATGGGCCCCGGGGTGCGCTGTGAGCAGGGCAGATGCACACACAGCACGGGTCCCGGGGTGACCAGGCTGCACGAGGGAAGAAGGTGGACACAAAGCCCCCCCACCCTGGGTGAGTGAGGGTGGGGACAGCACCAGGAAGCCACGCTTGCTCAGACCCGGAACCGAGCTCCGACACGGAGTGGGGGCAATGGCGTTCTTAAGGTCGACACACCTCCCCTCTGTGAATGACCTCTGTCCTGGCCTGATCCTTCCAGAAGGGGCTCAGGAGGCTGAAGTCCGCCCGGCCACCAGAAGACACCAAGGGGAGAGTGGGCCACGGGGCGGGGGGCGGAGGGTGCGAACTCCAGGACCCGGGCAACGGCCCTCAGTCCCCTCCGTGTGCCAGGCTTGTAAAGGGTCTCTACATGAACCTCGTCAGTAATAACCACCCACTATTATTTTCCGGTTTCTATGCTTTCTTAAAGGAACACGTTTGTCTGTGGCTTCGTTTCCCTACAGGAAGGGAAGCCACCTAAACTCCCCATCTTCTGTGGCTTCAGGCCGGGGCCACGGGAGGGAGAGTTAGGGGTGGTGAAGGCACAGGGGCTTCAACTGAAAAACGGTGGGGATCCAGAAACCTGCAGGGGCTTCTCAGCTGCACCTCCCACCAGAGCTGGGCCTGGAATCCCCTGGAAGGCTGAGCAGGTCAAAGCTTCTCCCTCCCCTCCCCTCCACTCCCCTCCCCTCAAAAAGCTGACTCCTGGGGCCAGCCCACAACACCCCCAAATCCCCCATCACCCACAGCCCCACACAGGCCCTCCCTTGCAGAAGTGAGACGACCTGCATGGCGGCAGGGATGGTGTGTGACCCCAGAGCTTAGGGTCTCAGCTGACCTTGAGCAAGGAGGCTGGTGCTTAAAAGCCTCCCAGCCCAGGGAGCTGCCAGCAGCCACAAGCCACGATCTGAAGCAGAGTTGGGGGGATGGGGATGCGAGCTCTCTGAGGTCCCATTCTGTCCCCAGGACAGCGGCCAGGCCTCACCTGACACCGTGACTGCCCTGCACGGGCACACAGGACACCAGCAGTAACGGAGATGGACAGCCAGCTGCCTCCACCGCACACTCCACACTGACCACAGCGGCCCCACGGCTGTACCAGCCCCGCCTGCGTGCGGCTCTGCTTGTCTGCCAGGGCTCTGGACCCTGGGTGAGTCGGTGAGGGCAGAGCACCAGAGGCCAAGCCTGTCTTCAGCCGCCAGACTCGCCCTGGTCGCCAGACTCATGAGCCCAACCGGTATATCAAGCCTTTGGGAGAATGACACCACAGACACTGACCTCAAAGCTCAGACTCCTGAAAACTTACTAAACAGGTTGTTTTTAGTCTTTTTTTTAAAATAGGAGGTTGGCAGAAAGCGGGAAAGGGAATTACTTCCTTGGTGGTACAGTGGTTAAGAATCCACCTGCCAATGCATGTTCAATCCCTGATCTGGGAAGATCCCACATGCTGTGGAGCAACTAAGTGCGTGTACAACTACTGCAGCGATGAAATTAAAAGATGCTTACTCCTTGGAACAAAAGTTATGACCAAACTAGACAGCATATTAAAAAGCAGAGACGTTACTTTGCCAACAAAGGTCCATCTAGTCAAGGATATGGTTTTTCCAGTAGTAATGTATGGATGTGAGAGTTGGACTATAAAAAAAAGATGAGTGCCAAAGAATTGATGCTTTTAAACTGTGATGTTGGAGAAGACTCTTAAGACTCCCTTGGTCTTCAAGGAGATCGAACCAGTCCCTCCTAAAGGAAATCAGTCCTGAATATTCATTGGAAGGACTGATGCTGAAGCTGAAACTCCAATCCTTTGGCCACCTGATGCAAAGAGCTGACTCATTTGAAAAGACCCTGATGCTGGGAAAGATTGATGGCAGGAGGAGAAGGGAATGACAGAGGATGAGATGATTAGACGGCATCACCGACTCAATGGACATGAGTTTGGGTAAACTCCGGGAGTTGGTGATGGACAGGGAGGCCTGGTGTGCTGCAGTCCACAGGGTTGCAAAGAGTCAGACACTACTGAGCGACTGAACTGAACTGATCCTTAAAGATCTTATTCATAAAATCAAAAGACAAGCCACAATCTGGGAGAGAAGTATTTGCAAAACCCATATCTGATAAAGGATTTGGACTCAAAATAGACAAAGACCTCTTGAACAATCCCATAAAAAATGAGTAAAGATCTGAACAGACACTCAGCCAAAAAAAGATATACAGATAGTCAAAAACAAAAACATGCTCAACATCATATACCATTAGGGAATTACAAATTAAAATCATGAGCTATCACATCACACATGTTATTAGGACTGCTAAACTCTAAATACATGACAATACCAATTCCTGGAGCCTGAGGAACAGCAGGGATGTCCCCTCACTGCTGGTGGGACACATGCACAGCCACTTTGTAACACAGTTGGGCAGTTTTCTCTGAAGCTAAACAAACCTCACCTTGGGATCCAACAATCATTATTTCCAGTATTTAAGAAACTGCTTTGAAAAATCCATGCCCAAATGCAAACAAAGATGGACTTATACACAGCAGCACTATCCATAATAGTTAAAAACTTGAAGGCAAGTAGAGTAGGCCACTCCAAAATATGCCTCTCTGGTGTGAGGATTATTTAAGTTAGCTTCAAAGGCGCGCGGGGGGCGGGGGGTGGGGGACTCTCAGTAAACTAAGTAGCAATTGCCTTTTGTGAAGGACATTTACAACAGAGAAATCTCTGCATTTAAGGGTTGCCTCTATATGCACCAGAAATAGAAGGATAATTAACTCAAGTAACTTATCAATGGAGAGGTCCTGTCTTAAATCTACCAACAATTGTACCCTTCTTTACTGTGTCTTGCATGATGATCTTCCATAATTGGCTTCTCCTATTCCCCAAGGTCTTACTTCTGTCTTCAGCTGAAGATGGTATTTAAGGTGATGGCTTAGGGTATTTCAGGGAGTGACTCAGTTTTCTTTGGCAGCTCCCCTGTATACAGCAGGCATTTGTTGTCAGTCACTAAGTCATGTTCAACCCTGGGACCCCACGGACTGTAGCCCCCCAGGCTCCTCTGTCCATAGGATTCCCCAGGAAAGAATACTGTAGTGGGTTGCCAACTCCTTTTCCAGGGGATCTTCACAACCCAGGGATCAAACCCATCTCTCCTGTTTTGCAGGCAGATTCTTTACCACTAAGCCACCAGGGAAGCATAGAGGAGGTATGTTTCTGTTCTTTCTCCTGGTGATTTGCCTTTTACTAAGGAAGGGCAGAGTGAAAATTGTTTTTCCTCCCATACACATGCAATGGAGTATTACTCAGCAGTAGAAAGGAATGAACTACCAGCCCTCAAATGGCATGGTTAAATCTCATGTGCATATTACTCAGTGAAAGAACACAGTCTGAAGAGACGGCACACAGTATGACCTCATTTATGAGGGGTGGGCTTGGTTCGGTGGGTCCTCCTGTTTCCTGGATCTCCTGGAAATCCAGGAAATTCAGAGGGAGCAGGCTCCAGGGAGCCGTGGAGCAGATATGTAGAGTTCTGCTGCAGATAAGAAATTCAAACTGAAATAGAGATGAATATCTTATGATTCTTCTCCAAAATAGTTACAGAACAATCAACTGGAAACCATATGAAATGAAATGACTGCAAACACAAACTGTAAAACTTACACCAAATTCACTCAGATTTATTAACAGACATTTAAAATGCAAAACAATCAAAATTACATGTATATATAAAAAAATATTCATGACCTTGGCTTTGGTCTGCAGATCATGAGCTTTGAGTTTTAACACAGAAAAAGCCAATATACAAAAGAAAAAAATACTGTGGACTTTATAAAGTTAAAAGATTTCTCCCCTGAAAGACCTTATTCAGAAAGTCTAAAGACAAGCCACAAACTGGGAGAAAAATATTTGCAAACACATATCTAATGAAGGATTTGGACCTAAAATAGACAAAGACCTCTAAAACAGCCCCAGTTTTAAAAAAAAAAAAAAATGGGTAAGGAGCTAACAGAAACACCTGACCAAAGGAGACATGCAGATGCTAAATATTATACAACAAGTATACAAAAGTATCTTACTACTAGGGAATAACAATTAAAATCATGAAATAGCACACCTAACCTATTAGCACTGCTGTGCTCCAAATATATGACAACAGCGATTGCTGGAGGCTGAGGAACAACAGAAACTGTCCTTCGTTGCTGGTGGTGTTGCAGGAAGGGGGACCGCTTCCAGGGCCGAAACTGGGCTCTTGTCTAATTCTCAGAAACAAATCGTCTGAGGAGACACGTGTGCTGACAAAGAAAGATATTTTATTGGGAAAGAGCGCCCAGGCAGAGAGCAGTAGGGGAAGGGAACCCAGGAGAACAGCTCTGTCACGTGGCTTGCAGTCTCGGGTTTTATGGTGATGCGGTTAGTTTCCGGGTTGCCTTTAGCCAACCATTCTGACTCAGAGTCCTTCCTGGTGGTGCTGAAGGAGGGAAGTAGGCTGAACGGATTCCATCTTGAAAATCCATCTCCATCTTGAAACCACTGTGAACTTTGGACTATATGCCTGGGTGCTCACCTGATGGACACTAAATTATGTGTTCAGTATCCATGGAGATGACATACCAATTGGAAAACCGACCCCTGGATAAAAGGCCTCCAGGACTCCTACCGAGACATCCCGTCACCAAGGGAGTGTACTAATTTACCCCAAAGCAAAACAAATTATCTGTACAATGCCTATGGATATATGTTACCCTGTTTATCCAACTAAGACTTACTGCATATAAATCATAGCTAGACTTGATTGTATCTGTCCTTTACACCATCCAGACTAGTTTCAAGGAATCTGGGGATGTGGGCTTGGGCACACACACCTATGGAATATAAGGTTGTCACAAAAAGTGGTAGGGGTCCTTGGCTAAGAGGAGACTCTGCCTTGGGCCCGCCGGTGTAATAAATTGCACTCCACTATTTGCATTGTCCTTCTGAGTGAGTTTGCTTCCTGGAGAGCGTGGCTACAACAGTGCATACCCTGTTCAGCCAAGATGGATGCCAGCGAGGATTCTGGGAGGCGATCGGACATGTGGTGTCTCCTTTTGACCTTTCCTGAACTCTTCCAGTTGGTGGTGGCTTATGAGTTCCGTGTTCCTTACCAGGAACTTCTGTCAAAAAACAGCTCATGCAAATGGTTACCATGATGCCTGGCCAGGGTGGGTGGTTTCAGTCAGTGTGCTTCCCCTAACAGTGGGATGCATGTACAGCCACTTTATAAGACGGCTGGGCAGTTTTCTCCAAAGCTAAGCAAGTCTCACGTTGGGATGCTCAGTATTAGTCAATTGCTTTGAAAATCTATCTCCAAATTCAAACAAGGATGAAATTATGCACAGCAGCACTGTTCATAATAGCTAAAAACTTGAACAAATCAGGATATCCTTCAGTAGATGAATGCACAAGCCAAGTGGGATACATCCATGTCAGGGCAAATAGAATATACACCCCAAAATACGCCTTTCGGGCATAAGGAATATTTCAGTCTCATTTAAAAAAAAAAACAAACTGGAATCTCAGAAAACTGTATGGAGATTCCTCGGTTGTGAAGGACATTTACAATAGAGAAATCTCCATATTTAAGGGCTGTCCCTCTTTAAACCATAAATAGAAGGATGATTAAACCTCAAGTAACTCTTCTCAGTGGAGGAGCCCTGACTTAAATCTGCAAACAATCACACACTTCTTTACTGTGTTTTGGTGATAACCTGCCAAAACTGGCTTCCCCTCCCCCAAGGACTTTCTCCTATTGTTTTTATCTGAAGATAGTATTTTAAATGATGGCCTTGGTCGTTAAAGGGAGGACCTCACTTTCTCTGGGAAGCTCCTGTATATACAGGAGGCACGTGCTTAGTCGCCCAGTCGTGTCCAACTCTTTGCAACCCATGGACTGTAACCCGCCAGGCTCCTCTGTCCATGGGATTCTCCAGGCAAGAATACTGGAGTGTGTTGTCATTCTCTCCTCCAGGGGATCTTCCCAACCCAGGGATCGAACCCAGGTCTCCCGCATTGCAGGTGGATTCTTTACCATCAGAGTCATGAGGAAAACCCATACAGGAGGTATACAGGTTATTAAACTTCTGTTTTTCTCCTGGTAATCTGTTTTTTTCTTTTTTACAGGGGAAATCTCTACCAGGAATCTGGAAGGGTAGAAGTGTTATAGCCATGCTTTCTGGGAAACAAACTCACTCAGAAGGACAATACAGATAGTGGAGTGCAGTTTGTTACACTGGTGGGCCCAAGGCAGAGTCTCCTCTCAGCCAAGGACCCTGACCAGCATTTGTGAAAATCTTTTATACCCCATGTGTACGTGTCCAAGCTCACCACCCCGATTCCCTTGAGACTTACATAAACAAAGGTAGGGTAAATACAACTACAATAACCCCATCATTCACGTGTTATGTGTTCAAACAGTCAATAATCAATAAGCCCGCAGTTACATTCCAAACAGTTAATAATCAATAAGCTTGTGGTCATGTTCCAACCAGTTAATAATCGATAAGCCTGTGATTACATCCTGATAGATATGGAAACAGTTTATGACCTGTCTGGAGACAGGGGTGATTACGGTATGTTTCCTCTTAGGCAATGAGTAACCTGGATGTGATCTTCAAGATTCCCCTGTCCGGAGGGGGGTCTTATCCTTCCATTGTTGTTCCCACAGGCACTAAGCAGAGAGTTCAGAGGCAGCCGAGCATGATCAGCACAGATAGGCCTGAGATGGAGTCCTGGCCCTATGAATTCCTTCTTCAGAAGGAAAATTGTTTTTCTTTACAAGCATATACAATGGAACACTGCTCAGCAATAGAAAGGAAGGAACCATCAGCCCATATATTGTTAAGTGAAAGAATCCAGTCTAAAGAAGCTGCACATACTATTGATCTCAACGAGGCAGCAGTTGTAACCAGGAAGGGTTAATTTTAAATTTACACTGGATCTGCTTCTGTGACTTTAACCTTTTTTTGTTATTATAAATATACATAATGGTCTGCCTCTGGGAGACAACCTGAGATTCTGGCCTGTGAAGGACTGTAAGGAAGTGAGATAACACATCCCCCTGCCTGAGGCTTGCCATTCTAGGATATATCTGCAAGGACTGAAAAGTCTTTTTGCTTTGTTTCCTCACCTCCTCCCATTTCTGATCCATAAAAGAGCCTGGCACCAGGCCCTGACAAGATGGGCATTTGAGGCACGAGCCTTCTGCCTCCTCAGTCAGCTGGCTCCCCAGCTAGAGTCTCTTCCTTGCCTGAACACCTCTTCTCTCAGAGTCATTGGCCTGTTGTGCAATGAGAAGAGTGAGCTTGGGCATGAAGTGGGATCTTAATTCCCTGCCCAGGAACTGAACCTGGCCAGCCTGGATGAAAACCAGGAATCCTAGACACCAGGTCAGCAAGGGCTAGAAGCTAGAGGATATTTTCCCTTGACTGTTTGTCCCAGGGAAAAATGCATTTATCACTGAGGCAGAAACTGTAAACCAAGTATAAAATTCATTATTATAGAAATAGCATAACAACAAGTGGGAAAGCACATGGAAAAACAATTTGTTAAGTTGAGACAGAAGCAAGGCAGAGACACACACCTGGAGAGAAAGTGTGTGGGCAGCACCCTGGTGAGGAGGAGTGCAGTAAAGAGGCGGTTAAGTCATTCATACAGGCCAGTTCTTCCGGGTCCTTCTCTTCCTTCAGCCAGTTATGTGGTTTCTTTATCAACCTGATCTACGCTGGGACCCTCCCCTTGGTGTGCACACACCCCTCAGCCAAGATGGATCTCGAAGTGAAGGTTTCTGGGAGGAGGAAGGCTCATTATGGCCTGGCATTGTCCCCAGACTTTTAACCCACAAAAAGCCTTCCTGTGCATGTTTAGTGTCTCCTTTGTCCCAAAAGAGGGGGAGCAGCAATCCCTGAATCCTTTTCTCACACAGGGTTTTGCCCCTCTTTGTCCTTGCCTTGACTATTACCTTGACTATTGCCATGACTGTTACTTTAAGGTGTTTACAAGAGACAAACCCTGGCTATTTACCCTGTTTCTGCTGTTATTTTCATTTCAGAGGGGAAAGAGGAGGCTGATTGTAAATGCCTTAACCAGAGTCCAGCTATCTCTTGTCTCAGGAAATGCTAACAGTTGTGAGTATCCAGCTGAAGTCCACTTCTTCATGCCCCGTGAAATGCAAACAGGAGGCCAGTTGCTAGTATCTAACCTGGAGCCCAGCTATCTCCTATGTCATTATGGCCCCATTTATGACATCCTGGATGAGGCAAAGCTACACAGATAATAAGCAGATCATGGGGTGGGGGTTTAAAGGATTCCAAGTGATACTTTAGAATGGATACCTGTCACTATGCATTTGTCTAAGCCCGCAGACTTGTATAGCCCAAGGGGTCAATTATAATCTATCTGATTTTAGTTCTTGTGGGTATAGGAGTGGAACACACAATGTGGCATCGCGTCTGACGGTAACAGAAATACGTAGAAAAGCCTCACTGTACAGGATGAGGCCAAAGGTGCTGACAACTTTGGAAATGAGCAGAATCTGTAGACTAAAGGCAAACTGAGCATCCATAAACAGTGGGCTTGACTTTACAGAGGTCTTTCCAGGGCGTGGTAGCTAAGAGTGCTCAAACCTCTGAACACGTCCTGGGAAGGAGCAACACACAGAGAGACAGCGGGTGGCGGGCACCGAGATCCTCACTGTGGGACTGGGAGCTGCAGAGAAATGGAGGGAGGGCCTCTGCCCTGCTGACCCTGGATCCGGACTTCCTGGGAAGCTGACATGGGGAGCTGACTGGCCGGGGGAAACGCACAGACCTCTGCACTGGGAAGGCCCTGCACATGTAGGAACCTCACGCCCCATCTTTCCCCCCATACCTGTTGGAAACACTCAGCCCTCCATGATCTGTGAGGTGCAGATTTTAAGACATTCTTGACCCCAGGCAGGTACAGGAGTGTGAGAGCCTTGCTTTCCCCTAAGCTGTCCCAGAACCCAGGCCCTGGAGGTTGGAGGCAGGATGGGGGTGCCTGGGCCTCTAACCAGCAGCTGGTGGGAAGAAAGGAGACCAGTCCTGAGGGCAGGAGCTCCCTGACAGCTGTGAGCCCCAGTGCCCTGATACGATTCATCCCCAGTGGGGACATGGGTGGGGCTTGCAGTAATTCCTTTTTCCACCAGGAACCCTTTGATGAAAAGGCTTCCTGGGTGGCTCAGTGGTAAAGAACCCACCTGCCAACGCAGGAGACACAGGAGAGGGGGATTCGATCCCTGGGTTGGGAAGATTCTCTGGAGGAGGAAATGGCAGCCCACTCCAGTATTCTTGCCTGAAAAACTCCAAGGGCAGTGGAGCCTGGCAGGCTACAGTTCACAGGGTCAGACATGACTGAGCATGGTCACACGCCCTTTGATGAAACCACACAGCGCTGGGCTCAGAGTCTCCTGATAGGATTTCAGACTCTGACACAGGGTTTCATAGGAACAGAGAAAGAAGCTGAACTCCTGACAGCCAGCCCTTTCTGACTCTGAGTTGATTCCACCAAGACTGCACCACAGTCACCCATGTGGAGTCTGCTATGACCCACATGCCCCCACCTGGCCTCTCCTCTTCCTGCAACAATTCCAGTGACATTTCCAGCCTGAACCCTCTCCCAGACCAAGTGCATCTGTCCAGCCACTGCATCCCCATTTCACCTTGAGGGTCAAGAGGCCTCTCAGAGGACTGTGATCCTGCTGCTCCCACACCCAGGAAGCAGCCTGACCTCCCCTGGTTGCTGAGCCCAGACACCCAGGGCCTCCCAGTCTCCCACTTCCTTGTGCCCCAGTGACTGCCAGTCCCCCCTCCAGAACCTATGGCCAGTCACCACACTGACTTCCCTCTACGGCCACAAACTTTGCCCAAGCCTGCTCCCTACATCAGGCCCTAACAAAGTTCCCTGCCGCCACGGTGCATCTCACACCCCATCTCAATGTGGTCTTTCTGAAGCATAAACTGTGGAACCACATGCTGGGGTCATAGGGCAATATTTCCAGAATTAGCTAAGCTCCATGGCAACCACTGTCATGGGCCATTCTGTTTGTCATGAGTCATTCTGTCTCTTGGACTTGCCTGGTGGCTCAGACGGTAAAGTGTCTGCCTACAATGCAGGAGACCCAGGTTCAATCCCTGGGTCAGGAAGATCTCCTGGAGAAGGAAATAGCAACCCACTCCAGTATTCTTGCCTGGAAAATCTCATGAACAGAGGAGCCTGGTGGGCTACAGCCCACAGGATCACGAAGAGTCGTACATGACTGAGTGACTTCACTTCACTTTTCACTTCACATTCTGTCCCTAAATAGCAAGTTCCAATCTCCATATTAGACAAGGTGGGCATTCAAAAGACCCCCAACCAATGACAACACCATCCCATCTCATAGGAACTTTCTTTGTCCTGATTATAACAATTGGCTACAAGCCCATGAAAGGGGTCAGCTCTTCCTGGTCAGTCAGGAAGTCTGCCCGCTGTCTCATCAGTGGCCCTCCCTACCTCAGTCCTCTGTTCTCAGCAAATTCTCTCTTCTAAAATACTGCCTGCTCTGTCTATGTGTCTCTCTGTCTCTCTCCCTGCACTGTGTAAGGACACAGTGTTATACATTTTATCCTTTGCTTACCCTTACAACACTCCCTTCCCCTTGGAGTTACATATCAGAAAGGCCACAGAGTCACTGAACTGCTATACTCAACTACTGGGCTACTGACACCAGCCTAGGACTGTTTTTGACAAGATCTTAACACCTCTGTTCCTCATCACTGAGTCCTGACTGCAAGTCCTCATCCTATAAAAGCCCCCGGACTCTTTATGGGAGGGGGCACAGTTCTTGAGGCATGACCCTACGGGGCTCCCCTCTCCACTGACTGGAAATTTATTTTAGGAAGTTCTATGTTCTGTAACTTCAGAGTTAAATTATTATGTCTTCAAAGTTTGTATAAGGTGTTCAGCACAGACCTTTTTCAATTTATAAATCAAGCCAAAGCAAAATTACTATTTTTAAATAAGAGGTTCTGGGATCACCAGAGTCAGGTAGAGCTGAGGAAGTCAGGCCCTTTTTGCCTCAGTTCAGTTCAGTTCAGTCACTCAGTCGTGTCCTACTCTTTGTGACCCCACGCACTGCAGCAGGCCAGGCCTCCCTGTCCATCACCAACTCCCAGAGTTTACTCAAACTCATGTCCATTGAGTCAGTGATGCCATCCAACCATCTCACCCTCTGTCATCCCCTTCTCTTCCTGCCTTCAATCCTTCCCAGTATCAGGGTCTTTTCCAGTGAGTCAGTATTTGCATCAGGTGGCCAAAGTATTGGAGCTTCAACTTCAGCATCAGTCCTTCCAATGAACACCCAGGACTGATTTCCTTTAGGATGGACTGGTTGGATCTCCTTGCAGTCCAAGGGACTCTCAAGAGTCTTCTCCGACACCACAGTTCAAAAGCATCAATTCCATGGCACTCAGTTTTTTTACGGTCCAACTCTCACATCCATACATGACTACTGGAAAAACCATAGCTTTGACTAGACGGACCTTTGTCAACAAAGTATGTCTCTTCTTTTTAATATGCTGTCTAGTTTGGTCACAGCTTTTCTTCCAAGGAGGAAGCGTCTTTTAATTTCATGGCTGCAGTCACCAACTGCAGTGATTTTGGAGCTCAAGGAAAAAAAACACTCTCACTGCTTCCATTGATTCCTCTTCTATTTGCCATGAAGTGATGGGACCGGATGCCATGATCTCCGTTTTTTGAATGTTTAGTTTTAAGCTAGCTTTTTCACGTTCCTCTTTCACTTTCATCAAGACGCTATTTAATTCTTCTTTGCTTTCTGCCATGAGGATGCTGTCATCTGTGTATCTGAAGTTATTCAGGCAGCGTCTCCCTCTCCTGGTGCTGGGGGTCCCAGCTCCAGCCTCCTGCCTGAGAATACGGTCTTCTGACACCTAAGAACTCCCAGCAGTGCACAGTGGGCCCTGAAGGGACTCGTCTGGACGGGCTGTTTGTGAGATGCTGCAGGGGAAAGGAGTGAGACTCAGGCCCTGTCTTCTTTGCTTAGGCACATCCCACTCACTTATTGCACAGTCCAGGAAGTCAGCTGGCCCTAAGGCTCCGCTTGCCCCCAGGATCCAAAGGAGGGCACGGGAAAGTGCTGCCTCCTTGTGGACATTTCCTGTAACTACAACATGACCACAGGCACCTCAGTTCAATCCACAAGGCCTGGTCTTCTGAGCCAGCTGCCCCCAGGGAGGAAGCAAACTGCCAAAGGAAAATTGTCCTCACACCCTTAAAGGAGAAGAAAGAGAAAAACAGAAAAGCACAGACGCACCCAACCTCCCCCACCAAACAAGGCGCTCAGCATCCCTGATTACTGCAGGAATGCCAACCGAAAGGACAATGGGAAGCCACATTGCAACACTCACAAATGCCAACAGGGCAAGGCTATAGGCAATCAACGTGGAAGAGAGTCTGGAGGAGAAGAATCGCCCTAGGCTCTGGGTGGGAACACCCATTGACAGCAGCCACTAGAATGGAGACGGACAGTCTCTGAATGCCTGAAAGAAACACTCAAGTCAGACCTTATGTCATTCCCACACTTTGGCCTGTTTCCTGAGAGCTCCATTGGTCAAAAGGCACACGCACCCCAACAAACCTTGAGAACTGCTTCTTTCAGGAGCCTAGATGCGCACCCCACAAAATTCCCAACAAGAGACTGAAGCTTAAAGAAAACGTTGTACATAGATCCGGTAGATGGTTTCTCACTCACAGAAAAAAAAGACACAGAAAGTAGGGAACTCTAACCCTGGGAGACACGAATGGATGGCCCATAAACGGTCAGAGGCCAGAAGTAGTCAGTCAGGCAGAGGAAGATCTGGGTATATGAGGTCTAGTCTAGGCCAAGTGAGGACAGGCATAGAAAACAACAAATTGACATCCCAGAAAGAGATGCTGAGAGTTTAAAGTCAAAGAAAGGGTTTCAGAAAGAAAGAAAGAGCACAGCCTGGAACAAATTAGTGGGTAATTACCCAAAGCGAAAGCAGATCTGTCCCTGTAATGAATCACCCACATGGACTGTACCCTTTCCTCCTCCCTTCCATCCACACAGACGTACAACTCTGTAGCTCTAAGAGATTATCCAGACCAGTTTTCGGTTATCTTCCTGCTTTCCATTGGCAAAAAGAAGGGTATCTGAGGTAGAAAAGCCATGAAGACCTGATGCTCACCACTCTGCTTGACCTCCTAAGGCAGATAGTCCCCCCAACACCATAGAGAAAACCCATAGATGACTTCATACCTGAATCTGGTGACAGTGTAGTGACAATTGTCACAGCAGGTCAACTGGACTATGTTGTGGGTAGTATTGGCAAGATGTTAAAGAAAAGGGAAGGAAAGCAGTCCTACTGTATGATGTCTGACCTCCCTGACTTGGGACGCTATCCCATCCCTGGAGGCTGAGCAGGCTTGAGTCCCACTGCTGAACTGGGGTGAGGTCAAAACAGCTTGGCAGGGTGCCCTTCACTGAACAATTTTTAAAGGTTTAGTGTGTGCTGTGTTGGGCTGGGACAACATTATGTTGTGGGATCAAGGCCGCTAGGAATTTCAAGGCAAAATTAAGCCAGTCTTCACCTCTGCTGGTCCTGGGGATCTTAGCTCAAGCCTACTTCCTGTCAATGCCGCCTCCTGGCATATAAGCACTCTCAGCAGTGTACTGTGGACTCTGAAAAGATTAGTCTGGATTGGGTGTTTGTGTGATGCTTTATGGGGAAATAGTAGTGAGACTCAAGCCCTTTTGTTTTTGTTCACATAGAATTCAGATAGATAGTTCAGGTAGAATCCACACAGAAAACTAATCAGACTGATCACATGGATCACAGACTTGTCTAACTCAATGAAACCATGAGACATGCTGTGTAGGGCCACCCAAGATGGATGGGTCATGGTGGAGAGTTCTGACAAAACGTGGTCCACTGGAGAAGGGAATGGTAAACCACTTTAGTATTCCTGCCTTGAGAATCCCATGAACAGTATGAAAAGGCAAAAATATATGACACTGAAAGATAAACTCCCCAGGTCAGTAGGTGCCCAATATGCTACTGGAGAAGAGTGGAGAAATAACTCCAGGAAGAATGAAGAGACGGAGCCAAAGTGAAAACAATGCCCAGTTGTGGATGTGACTGGTTTTGGAAGTAAAGTCCCATGCTGTAAAGAGCAATATTGCAAAGGAACCTGGAATGTTAGGTCCATGAATCAAGGTAAATTAGAAGTGGTCAAACAGGGGATGGCAAGAGTGAACATAGACATTTTAGGAATGAGTGAACTAAAATGGACTGGAATGGGTGAATTTAACTCAGATGACCATTATATCCACTACTGTGGGCAAGAATCCCTTAGAAGAAATGGAGTAGCCATAATAGTCAACAAGAGTCCGAAATGCAGTACTTGGGTGCAATCTCAAAAATGACAGAATGATTTCTATTCATTACCAAGGCGAACCATTCAATATCACAGTAATCCAAGTCTATGCCTTGACCAATAATGCTGAAGAAGCTGAAACTGAAAGATTCTATGAAGACCTATAAGATGTTCTAGAACTAACACCCAAAAAAGATGTCCTTTTCATTATAAGGGCTGGAATGAAAGGAAGTCAAGAAACACCTGGAGTAACAGGCAAATTTGGCCTGGGAGTACAAAATGAAACAGGGCAAAGGCTAACAGAGTTTTGCTAAGAGAATGCACTGGTCACAGCAAACACCCTCTTCCAACAACACAAGACTCTACACATGGACGTCACCAGATGGTCAATATTGATTGACCATATTCTTTGCAGCCAAAAATGGAGAAGCTCTATACAGTCAGCAAAAAACAAGACCAGGATCTAACTGTGGCTCAGATCATGAACTCCTTATTGCCAAAGTCATACTTAAAGAGAAGAAAGTAGGGAAAACCACTAGACCATTCAGGTATGACCTAAATCAAATCCCTTACAATTATACAGTGGAAGTGATAGATTCAAGGGATTAGATCTGATAGAGTGCCTGAAGAACTATGGACAGAGATTCATGACATTGTACAGGAGGCAGTGATCAAGACCTTCCCCAAGAAAAAGAAATGAAAAAAGGCAAAATGATTGTCTGAGGAAGCCTTACAAATACTGAGGAAAGAACAGAAGTGAAAGGCAAAGGAGAAAGGAAAGATATACCCATTTGAATGCAGAGTTTCAAAGAAGAGCAAGGAGAGATAAGAAAGCCTTCCTCAGTGATCAATGCAAAGAAATAGAGGAAAACAATAGAATGGGAAAGACTAGAGATCCCTTCAAGAAAATAAGAGATACCAAGGGAACATTTCATGCAAAGATGGGCACAATAAAGGACAGAAATGGTATGGACCTAGCAGAAGCAGAAGATATTAAGAAGAGGTGGCAAGAATACACAGAAGAACTATACCAAAAAATATCTTCATGACCCAGATAACCATGATGGTGTGATCACTCACCTAAAGCCAGACATCCTGGAATGAGAAGTCAAGTGGGCCTTAGGAAGCATTGCTACAAAAAAGATAGTGGAGGTGATGGAATTCCAGTTGAGCAATTCCAAATCTTAAAGATGATGCTGTGAAAGTGCTGCATTCAATATGCCAGCAAATTTAGGAAACTCAGGAGTGACCACAGGACTGGAAAAGATTAGCTTTCATTCCAACCCAAAATAAGGGCAATGCCAATGAATGTTCAAACTACCGCACAACTGTACTCATCTCAAGCTAGCAGTAATGCTCAAAAGCCTCCAAGCCAGGCTTCAACAGTACATGAAGCATGAACTTCCAGATGTTCAAGCTGGATTTAGAAAAGGCAGAGGAACAAGAGATGAAATTGCCAGCATCTCTTGGATCATAGAAAAAACAAGAGAATTCAAGAAAAACATCTACTTCTGCTTTATTGATTACACCAAAACCTTTGACTGTGCAGATCACAACAAAGTGTGGAAAATTCTTCAAGAGATGGGAATATCAGACCACCTGAACTGCCTCCTGAGAAATATGTATGCAGGTCAAGAAGCAACAGTTAGAACCAGACGTGAACAATGGACTGGCTCCAAATTGGGAAAGGAGTATGTCAAGACTGTATATTATCACCCTGTTTATTTAACTTCTATGCAGAATACATCATAAGAAATGCCAGGCTGGATGAAGTACAAGTTGGAATCAAGATTGCTGGGAGAAATATCAATAACCTCAGATATGCAGATGACACCATCCTTATGGTAGAAAGCAAAGAAGAACTAAAGAGCCTCTTGATGAAAGTGAAAGAGGGGACTGAAAAAGTTGGCTTAAAGCTCAACATTTAGAAAACTAAGATCATGGCATCTGGTCCCATCACATCATGGCTAATAGATGGGGAAACAATGGAAAAAGTAACAGACTTTATTTTCTTGGACTCCAAATCACTGCAGATGGTGACTGTAGCCATGAAATTTAAAAGATGCTTCATCCTTGAAAGAAAAGTTATGACCAACCTAGACAGCATATTAAAAAGCAGAGACAATACATTGCCAACAAAGGTCCATCTAGTCAAAGCTATGGTTTTTCCAGTAGTCATGTATGGATGTGAGAGTTGGACCATAAATAAAGCTGAGCACCAAAGAATTCATTCTTTTGAACTGTGGTCTTAGAGAAGACCCTTGAGAGTCCCTTGGAATACAAGATCAAACCAGTCCATCCTAAAGGAAATCAGTCCTGAATATTCTTTGGATGGACTGATACTGAAGCTGAAACTCCAATACTTTGGTGACCTGATGTGAAGAGCTGACTCATTGGAAAAGACCCTGATGCTGGGAAAGATTGAAGGCAGGAGGAAAAGGAGACGACAGAGGATGAAATGGTTGGATGGCATCACCGACTCAATGGACATGAGTTTGAGCAAGCTCTGGGAGTTGGTGATGGACAAGGAAGCCTGGCATGCTGCGGTCCATAGGGTCACAAAAGAGTCAGATATGACTGAGCAACTGAACAACAACAAGATGTGCTACATTTATATGGTAGACTATTTCTCACTCGTATAAAACTGCCCCTGAAGTTAGGGATTTATGACACTGGTAGTCACAGGGATGGACTTTGAAGGATCATACACTAAGGGAAGTCAGGCAGGCAGAGGTAGAACATGGTGTATGAGGTACTGTCCAGGTAAACTAAAAAAGGGTGTACAAGTCAACAAATTTACAATTCAGAAAGAGACTCTGAGAATTCAAAATCAAACAGTTTCAGGAAAAAAAAAGTTGAAGTGAAGGAATGGAACAAATTAGGAGATCCACACCTAAATTGACAAGAAATCAGTATATCTAACAAGCAATCCACGAAGATAATCCTCTTTCTGCCTTCTTTCCTTCATTCCTTCCTTTGACATATGCACAGAAACCTTCATCTCTAAGAGATAATTCATAAAATTTATCTCCTATTGAAAGGTTGTTGCTGAACCATGAAGGATGCCAGGATTCTTGGCCTCCGGAGGAGAAGAATTCATCCCGGGCCCAGAGATGAGGCTTGATCACTCAGAGTTTCTGCGTAATAAAGTTTTATTAAAGTATAAAAGAGATAGAGAAAGCTTCTGACACAGACATCAGAAGGGGGCAGAAAGAGTGCCCCCTTCTCCAGTGTTAGCAAGGGAGTTATAGACTTTTTAATTAGTTATTACAATGAATCAAAAGAATGTCTGGAGGTTGTAAAGATCTACTAGACCCACTCTCATAACTTACATTTTAAGATAACAGGATTAGCCAGAAGGTTTTCAGGAAGGAGAAACTGTCCTCAAGCAGGATACATTGTTGTTATATAATCCTTAGTACAGAGTTTAAACTGAGTTGTTTGTTGTGTAATCATCAGTTCGAGGCTAAGGAATGTGGGGGGGGGGGGTGGGTGGGGAGAGAGTTTGTCCTTTCCTCCTCCTCGAGAACCCCAGAACCCCTCTCTCCTTGGGGACCCCTGGACTTCTTATCAACCTGCCTAGGAATTAACTCTCTCACTATCTTCCTGTTTATAGTCACAGAAAAGTGTATCTGATATAAATAACTCACAAGAACCCAATGCTCACCACTCTGCTCAACCTTCTAAGGCTGAAAGTCCAGGGGAAAAAAGTAGAAATTTCCCATAGATAACTTGCATTCCAGTCCCCTATGATGAAAAGGACATCTTTTTCTGGTCTCAGTTCTAGGAGATCTTGTAGGTCTTCATAGAATTGGTATTTCAGCTTCTTCAGCTTTAGATGTTGGGGCATAGACTTGGATTACTTTGATATTGAATGATTTGCCTTGGAAATGAACAGAGATCATTCTGTCTTTTTTGAGACTGCAGCCAAGTACTGCATTTCACACTCTTTTGTTGACTATCAGGGCTACTCCATTTCTTCTAAGGGATTCTTGCCCACAGTAGTGGATATAATGGTCATCTGAATTAAATTCACTCATCCCCACCCATCTTAGTTCACTTATTCCTCAAATGTCAATGTTCACTCTTGCAATCTCCTTCTTGACCACTTTTAATTTACCTGAATTTGTAGACCTAACATTCCAGGTTCCTATGCAATATTGCTCTTTACAGCATCGGACTTTACTTCCACCACCATACACACCCACAACCGTTTCCGTTTTGACTTAGCCTTTTCATTCCTTCTGGATTTATTTCTTCACTCTTCTCCAGTAGCATATTGGGCACCTACCAACCAGGGGAGTTCACCTTTCAGCGTCATATGTTTTTGTCTTTTCACACTGTGCAGCTGAATATTAAATGCTAGCTGAATTGTGAAGCAGTTAATATTCAGGAGGATCCAGGTTTTTGTAGTTGTTCAGTTGCAAAGTCATGTCTGACTCTTTGTGACCCCGTGGACTGCAGCACGCCAGGCCTCCCTGTCCCTGACTATCTCTGGGAGTTTGCTCAAACTCATGTCTGTTGAGTGGGTGATACCATCCAACCATCTCATACTCTGATGCCCGCTTCTCCTCCTGCACTCAAACTTTCCCAGCATCAGGCTCTTTTCCAATGAGTCAACTCTTTGCATCAGGTGGCCAAAAGATTGGAGCTTCAGCTTCTGTCCTTCCAATGAATATTCAGGGTTGATTCCACAAGGAGTTTCTCTCCAAAACACACAAATCATTAGTACAGTTCAGTTTAAAAAAAAAATTCAACAAAAAATTCAGCCACAGATCTAAACGCATGTTTCTCTAAAGAGGTCATAGAGACGGTCATAAAGCACATGAAAAGACACTCAGCATCACTAGTCCTTTGAGAAAAGCAAATCAAATGTACCATGAGGTATCACCTCACATTGGTCAGAATGGCCACATCAAAAACCTACAACAATAAATTCTGCAGCGGGTGTGGAGAGAAAGGAACCCTCGTATACTGTTGGTGGGAATGTAAATTGGTACACCCATTAGGTAGAACATTATGGAGGTTCTTTTAAAAACTAAGCACAGAAGTACCCAGTGACCCAGAAATCCAATACCTAGAAGTAGATCCAGAATAAAAATCAAAATTTTAAAAGACACCTGCACTCCAAAGATCATGGCAGCACTAGGTACAATAGCCAAGACAGGGGAGCAACTTAAGTGTACAAGGACAGACGAATGGATACAGAAAATGAGGTACATATACACAATGCAATATTGCTCAGACATAAAGAAGGATGAAATAATGCCATTTCCAGTTACAGGGAAGAAACTAGAGGTGATCAAACTAAGTGAAATAACTGAAAAAGGGAAAGACAGATAATAGAGAGTATCACTTCTGTGGAATCTAAAAATGGATACAAATGAGTGTCATTACAAAAGGCAAACAGATCCACAGACTCAGAAACTTATGATTACCAAAATAGAAAGGTGGCGGGGGTGGGGGGTTAGTAATTAGCTGGTACAGAGCAATATTTACATGTCAAAACTGGTGCAGTTTTTGTTGTTTAGTTGCTCAGTCATGTCCGACTCCTTGCAACCCCATGGACTGTAGCCTGCCAGGACAAAGGATGTCCATGGGATTCTCCAGGCAAGAATACTGGAGTGGTTTGCCATTTCCTTCTCCAGAGGATCTTCCCAACCCAGGGATCGAGCCCAGGTCTCCTGAAAGTCTCCTGCATTGCAGTTGGATTCTTTTACCACTGAGTGAGCAGGGAAGCCATAAAACAGGTGCTGAAGGACTCTAAATAGTCATAAGTTTGACAGGGCTTTAAATGACATCCGCCCTCAAGAAATGTCCTAGGGTATTTCATCAGGAAAGAATTCCAAACAGGGCCGAGATTCAGTAAGCCACTTTCAAGAGGTAAACTGTACACACAAAGTAGAAAATAATAAAAGCACATGGAAAGATACTCCACAACAAAAATTATTAAATCAGTGCCAATCAAAACTACCATAAGGTATCACCTCACGCTGGCCATCATCAAAATGATCTATAAAGAATAAAGATAAAATAAATAAAATAGAAGATCTGCAAAGAATATACAGAAAATGAAATCCTCCTACAATCTTTTTGGGAATGTAAATGGCGAATCCACTATGGAAAACAGCATGGTGCTTCCAAGAAATACAAGACATAGAGGTATCACATGACCCTGCAATCCCACTCATGGGCTTAGGTCCAGGGAAAGTGAAGTGAAATTGGCTCAGTCGTGTCTGACCCTTTGCAACCCCATGGACTATACAGTCCATGGAATTCTCCAGGCCAGAACACTGGAGTGGGTAGCCTTTCCCTTCTCCAGGGGATCTTCCCAACCCAGGGATCAAGCCCAGGTCTCCCACATTGCAGGCAGATTCTTTACCAGCTGAGCCACAAAGGAAGCCCAAGAAAACTGGAGTGGGTAGCCTATCCCTTCTCCAGCAGATCTTCCTGTGCCAGGAATCAAACTGGGGTCTCCTGCATTGCAGGCGGATTCTGTACCAGCTGAGCCACAAGGGAAGTGCAGGTCCACAGAAAATCACCATTCAAAATAACACGTGCACCTTGATTTTCAGGGCAACACTATTTCAATAGGCAAGACATGGAATCCACCAAAAGGTCCACTGACAGAATAACAAACACCAGGCAGTACATCTATAACTGGAATCCTGCTGCTGCTGCTGCAAAGTCGCTTCAGTCGTGTCCGACTCTGTGCGACCCCATAGACGGCAGCCCACCAGGCTCCCCCGTCCCTGGGATTCTCCAGGCCAGAACACTGGAGTGGGTTGCCAGTTCCTTCTGCAATGCATGAAAGTGAAAAGTGAAAGTGAAGTCGCTCAGTCGTGTCCAACTCCCAGCGACCCCATGGACTGCAGCCTACCAGGCTCCTCCGTCCATGGGATTATCCAGGCAAGAGCACTGGAGTGGGGTGCCATTGCCTTCTCCACATTGGAATACTACTCATCTATAAAATAGAATGAAATAAGGATGCAGTCAGCAGCATGGATGAACCAAGAAATCATTACAGTAAGTGAGGGAACTCAGAGAGAGAAAGACAAATATCATGAGATCTCACTAATGGGTGCAATCTGTAAATTCATACCAATGACCTAATGTACAAAACAGACTTCACAGCCTGAGAAATCAAATTATGATTATCAAAAGAAAGTTAGAAAGAAGAAATAATTAAGAGTTTAGGATTAACTATACACACTAATATTTAACAAATTAATAATCAAATAGGACCTAGTGAATAGAACAGGGAACTCTACTGAACAGACTGTAATAATCTATATGAGGGAAAAAATGGAGAAAGAATAGATACGCTTCTATGTAAAATCAAATTAAGTTCCTGTACTGCTGAAACTAACAAAACAATGGAAATCAACTTGACTCCAATAGAAAATAAAAATTAAATTACTGAAAATCCATCTAGGGGACACCAGACAGTGACAACCCTACAGATTAGGTATGTGATACACTATGATATTAATATGACACCACCAAAGGTTTTCACTCAGCAGAACACAGAGCAGCAACCCATTCAAAGGTGCCTGACCTCATGTGAAAGTCCCAAGATGAAGAGAAGAGAAAGGACCACAGGTTAATCAGGGCAACACCCTCAATTCAGATGTTGGGAATCTCCAAGGGGCAAGACACACAGAGGTGAAGAGCAGACATGGAATCTCTGGGTACAGGATCCGGACCCGTGTGGATGGGGTGAGACCCACACGGTCCCCGAACCCTGTATCTGGGGCCGCATGAGTCTTGGTTAGGACACCAGGTCCCTGATGGCTGGGCCCCAAAGGCGGAAATGAGTGGGTTCCTGGAAGCTTCTCTCATCCCAGAGAAGTCCTCCTCTCCTGCCCTTTGGTTCTGTCTGATACTAACTGTTTTTACAGCTGTCACGATAATGTTGAACACACTGCCTTGGTTCCAGTGGGCTGCGTTCTTTGTTTTCCCACTGAGGTGTTGAGAAAATACACCAGGCGTGAGGCTAAAAGATAAGGGGCAGGTCTGGTCTCTGCTGAGCAGGGACAGCCAATGGGAAGGCGATCACATAGCTACCTCACCTGCTACCCATTGGTTTTTTGCCTGATCCCTGTACAATGGAATCAATTAGCCAGGTGAACCTGCCTCCCTACTCAAACTGAATGCGCTGAAAAACTGGAATAATTACCAGGTAGCCCACCTGAGGAGTCCCCATGAGCCCCAGGGCAGGTGAGCCTGGCAGAAGGAAAGCCTAAGAGTCCTACTGCAGCACTGACCCCTGGGAGGGCCATGGAACCCCTCTCAGAGCAGGGCACATTACCCAGAGAAGCCCACCTCAGCTCCAGACCCCAGACCTCTGAGCACTGACATTCAGACACAGGCACAGAGTTTTCCAGGACGGAGGCCAGGCCCAGTCCGCACCCAGGTCTCCACGTCCTCGTGCACACAGAACATGGTCAGGTGTCAATATTCTCATTGCAGAAAGCATGCAGTCTTGTCTAAACATAATCAGTGCAGACAGGATTGAAAAGTCAAAGTGTTCATCGTTCAGACATGTCTGACTATAGCCCTCCAGGCTCCTCTGTCCATGGGATTCTCCAAGGTAAGAATACTGGAGTCAGTGGCCATTCCCTCCTCCAGGGGATCTTCCCGATCCAGAGATCGAACCCAGGTCTCCTGCACTGCATGAGGATTCTTTACCATCTGAGCCACCAGGGAAGCCCCTAGATAAGACAGAGAGGTCTAAATCTACCATGCAGACAGAACTTGGTCAGGTTTAAACTAGCGTAAAGTTGCTCTCCCTGGAGGCACAGGTCACACCCAGGCAGGGTCTCTCATCGTTGGACGGGGGCCTCACCCTCATGTGGGAGCTAGCATGTAAGTTTCTTAAAGCACTGGGCTCCACATGTCACCCACATCGGGAAACTGAAAGAATCTTTGTCATTAAACACTTCAACAGCCAGAACAAAACTGTTACCAGTATCCTTGGGCACGTGGTGGTCAGGATCCAGGGGAAATCCAGGGATTTCTTAGAGTTGAGCCCAGGGTCCTGTACAGACAGACAGGAGATGCCCTGATTCCATCATTCAAGGCTTCCAGCAGGAGGCAGCCACACTGGAAGCCTTCTAGAAAAGTATATTCTTCATCAGAATAAAAATTGTTAAAACTTAAAGCATACTACTTATTATTTGCCAACCTAAAATATTCTTAAAAGCCTGGCCCCCAGATCTTTGCAGTTCCCACTGGTTCCTTTGTGTTCAGATTGTCAGAGTAGAAACAATCCATCATTTCAAATTAGTTTCTTCTAATTCTGTTATTAGCTATCATATGAAGGAAAGGTCACAGTTGAAAAAATACATAAGAAAATTCCTGCCAAAAAATTGAGTCAAGGAGCCCATAAGCTGCCATGAACTCTGCCGTCTAACAGTTTCAATTTCAAAGACTGAGGGCAGAAGGAGAAGGGGACAACAGAGGACGAGATGGGTGGATGGCATCACCAACGTAATGGACATGAGTTTGAGCAAGCTCTGCTAGATGGTGAAGGGCAGGGAAGCCCAGCATGCTGCAGTCTATGGGGTTGCAAAGAGTTGGACACGACTGAGCAACTGAACAACAACAAGCTTCACTTTTCTGCCTGGAGAAACCTGATAAAATAGGCACCCTGATTTTTTCACTTCTCTGTTCAAACTCTGCTAAAACAAAATTGATATTCATATCAACATGTAAGAGTTTCTGAGTTTTGAGATGTCACACCAAGGTAAGAGGTTCTGGTGAAAATAGAACGCTACTCGTAGGCAAAACATTCTTAAAATAAAGCTTTGTTTCAAACTGGATTTAAATACAACACTACATGGTTACATGAAGTATGAACCAAGAGCCTCAATATAGCAGGCAAATGTAAAAACAAATTTGATATCCCATATGTGAGAGTAAAAGCTACTGGTTTTTGCAGTAGTCATGTATGGACGTGAGAGTAAGACCACAAAGAAGGCAGAGCACTGAAGAACTAACGCTTTTGAACTGTAATGCTAGAGAAGACTCTTGAGAGTCCCTCGGTCTGCGAGGAGCTCAAACCAGTCAATCCTAAAGGAAATCAGTCCTGAACATTCATAGGAAGGACTGACGCTGAAACCAAAGCTCCAATCCTTTGGCCCCTTGATGTGAAGAGCCGACCCACTGGAAAAGACCCTGATGCTGGGAAAGACTGAAGGCAAATGGAGAAGGGGATGACAGAGGAAGAGATGGTTGGATGGCATCACTGACTCAACGGACAGCAGTTTGAACAATCTCCAGGAGTTGGTGATGGGCAGGGATTCCTGGCGTTCTGCAGTCCATGGGGTCACAAAGAGTCAGACACAACTTAGCAACTGAGCACCAACTACAACAACATGAGAGTGAATGTTTCTTGTCAGACCTGCAGCTGGTACGCACACATTGGTTTAGAGCACTCTCCAGCACAGATTGTCTCTAAGTCTGATTGTGTCACAAGGATGAATCAAAAGGTGATGTATTCATTCTGGGATGGAAAAGAATGTTACTTTGAACAGTCTGTAAAACTTACACAGTCTGTAATCCACTCAAGATTTCTTATAATAAAACATTTACCTGAAATTTAAAGCCTCCTGGAAAGGTGTGTTCTATCTATGAAAACATTTCATAGATTTCTTTTCATAATCATTTTTCACAGTGATAACACTTTTAACTCCTCAGTTGCTGATGTTATTACCAAAATAAACTTGTCCTCATGGGTGTGGGAGATGAAGTTGATCCATTGTGATTGCTCTCTGGTCAAATGACTCTCGCAATTTCTAATTATGTTCTATATCTACAATTTTTCTTTTTACATCCATCAAAGTCTACTTCTCAGATCTTCATGTACACCAAACAATAGATACCTGGTGAGTTCAGATTATATTAAACACTCTTTCCATAGCTTTTCCAATGTCAATTGAATCAGAACAAGGTGAAGCAGGGAGAAGAGCTGAAATTTTAAATGATTTCTAAGGACCCTAAAAAACATTAGACAGAAATCCTAACCATTACTGGTCTATACGAAAGAATCACAATGTGCCTTTTTCATGAAAGTGCAACAGTTGACTAACTAGAGTTTCAACAAGTTGGAGTTATGCTTGGTTTGAGTTGAAAGAGTTTGGATGTGGGCATATGAGGATATATAAGATGATACATACTTTAGGAGGTAACAAGTATGAATCCATAAATTAATAAGGTACACTTTGTAAACAAAGATGAAACATCTAACTTGCTCTCACTATCTCACCCTTCCAGACTTTGCCACTGTCTACTCACTCCCCGTGGACTTGCTGGTTTATTGCCACCAGATTAGAACCAGTCACATGCATCTTGGTCAGCTGTGTTCTCTGTGTTTGAAATTGTTTCTGTTTCTCTCTCCTAGTCTGGTCTTATAAAGGCCACTATCTATTTTGTCTATAAGGTGGTCTCCTTCATTGTCCACTGTGTAACCATCCTCCGTGTATATAGATATTTACATGTCTATGTATATAGATATCTATGTCTATATGTATCTATAACAGATATTTATATCTGTAAGTACATAGATATTTATGTCTATGTATAAAGATATCTATGTCTATATGTATCTATAATAGATATTTATATCTGTATTTACATAGATATTTATATGTCTATATATAGAGATATTTATGTCTCTATGTATCTAAGTATTTACATATCTATATATCTGTGCATATAGACATTTATATATCTATGTACCTAGACATTTATATCTCTATCTATCTGGACATTTATGTATCTATGTACCTAGACATTTATAATTATGTACACTTACGTATACACAAATAGATGTTTTACCACTGTAACAGGGCCTGGTGAAAAGGGAACACTCCTACAAAAAGAGTCAGACATGACTTGGCAACTGAACAACAACAAAATAGAAAATACATTCAGTTCACCTGCCACCAACAACACATAGTATATCAATGTTCTACAATAAAAAATAAAGATTAACTAAAAAAAAATAATGCTCAGGGGGACTTCCCCGCAGTCCAGTGGTTAAGATTCTGTGCTTCCAAAGCAGGGGGCGAGGGTTCGATCCTTGGTCAGGGAATTAAGATCCCACAAGCTGCATGGCACGGCCAATAAGTAAATAAAATTATTAAAATAAATAAATAAGAATGTTCAGGAAGAACACACAAGCTTTTGGGTGTTTCTTCAAGTATATTCCGTAATAAATTACAGTCCTGAGTTAAAACTCAAAAGCTTTCATTTCCAAGGTTAGGGTTAGGGTTAGGGTTATGAAAAAATCCTGCTGCCTTGTGGCCATACCCTGCAATAGCAACCTTAAGAGTTTTGCTTATGAATACCTCTTTGTTGTTCAATCCCCAGCTCCTGTCCCACACTCTGTGACCCCATGGACTGCAGCACGCCAGGCTTCCCTGTCCTTCACCATCTCCCAGAGTTCGCTCAAACTCATGTCCATTGAGTCAGTGATGCCATCCAACCATCTCATCCTCTGTCATCCCCTTCTCCTCTTCCCTTGCTGCTACTGCTGAGTCGCTTCAGTGGTGTCCGATTGTGTGCAACCCCATAGACGGCAGCCCACCAGGCCCCGCCGTCCCTGGGATTCTCCAGGCAAGAACATTGGAGTGGGTAGCCATTTCCTTCTCCACTCCTCTTCCCTTACCACAGCTCAATCCACAGTGGGGCTGGGGCTGACCACACAGCTCACTCCACGGAGGTGATGGGGGCGGATCCCACACCTCACCCCATGATGGGGTTGACCCTGACCTCATCGCATGGTGGAGCTAGGGCTGATCCCACTACTAACCCCACAGTGGGGCTGACCCAACACCTCACACCACGGTGGTCCTGGGGATCACCCCAAACCTCAGCTTATGGTGGGGCTGACCCAACACCTCAACTCATGGTGGGGCTGGGCTTGACCCCACACCTCACCCCACAGTGGGGCTCACCCCATAGCTCAGCCCTTGGTGCAGTTGGGGCTGATACCACACCTCATCCCACGGTGGAGTTGGGGGATGACTCCACACCTCACCCCACGGTGGGGCTTACCCCATAGCTCAGCCCTTGGTGCAGCTGGGGCTGACCCCACACCTCATCCCATGGAGGAGTTGGGGGTGACTCCACACCTCACCCCACAGTGGGGCTTACCCCATAGCTCAGCCCTTGGTGCAGCTGGGGCTGACACCACACCTCATCCCACGGTGAAGTGGGGGATGACTCCACACTTCACCGCACAGTGGGGTTGAACCGAGACATCAGACAACAGTGGAGCTGCAGCTGACCCCAGACATCAGCCCTCAGTGGAGCTGAGGCTGACCAACATTGGGGTGTTGGGGGCAGAACCCACACCTCACGCCATGGAGGAGTTGGGACTGACTCAGCACCTCACCCCAAGGAGGAGCTGGGGACTGACCTCACACCTAATCCCACAGTGGAGCTGGGCCTGACCCCATACCTCATCACATGGAGGAGCTGGAGCAGACCCTACACCTCACCCCACAGTGGAGTTGGGGATGACCCTACACCTCAACCCACAGTGGGGTTTACCCCATAGCTTAGCCCTTGGTGCAGCTGGGGCTGACACCACATGTCAACCTACGGAAGAGTTGCAGATTGACCCCATACCTCACACTACAGTGGATCTGGGGCTGACCCCACACCTCACTCCATGGTGGGAATGACCCGACACCTCACCCCATGGAGCTGCTAGGGCTGACCCCGACATCAGACCATGGTGGAGCTGGGGCTGACCCCACAACTCAACCCCACGGTGAGGGGGCTGACCTGACACCTTATCCCATGGTGGGGCTGAACCCGCACCTCACCCCTCGGTGAATTTGGTTCAGACCTGGCACCTAAGCCCACGGTAGAGCTTGGGTTGACACCACACTGCACCCCACAGTGGGGCTGACCCGACACCTCACCCCACAGTGGAGCCGGGGCAGACACCACACCTCACCCCACAGTGGAACAGAGGCTGACCACACACCTCACCCCACAGTGGAGTTAGGGCTTGCCCCACCCTGAGGTGGAGTTGTGGCTGACCACACACCTCACCCCATGGTGGAGTAGGGGCAGACACCATACCTCACCCATGGTGAACTTGAAGCTGACCCAACAACTCACCCCACAGTGGAGCTGGGGCTGACCCAATAGCTCACCCCTCGGTGGGTTTGGGGCTGACACCACACCTCATCCCACTGAGGAGTTGGGGACTGACCCTGCAACTCAGCCCATGGAGGATTTGTGGGTAAACCCCAGGCCTCACCCCACAGTGTACCAGGGGCTGACCACACACTTCAGTCCACAGTGGAACAGGGCCCGACCACAGACCTCACACCACGACGGAGCTGGGGCTGGCCCCACACCACACACTTCAGTGGAGTTGTGGCCGACCACACACCTCATCCTATGGTAGAGTTGTGGCTGACCACACACCTCACCCCACAGTGGAGGTGGGGGCCGACCCCACACTTCACCCCCTGGTGGCATTGGGACTGACCTGAAACCTAACTCCATGGAGGAGTAGGGGACTGACCCGACACCTCACGCCATGGTGGAGCTGGGGCTAATTCCACACCTCACCCCACTGTGGGGCTGCTCACACATGGAGGACCCACAGCTGATCCAACAACTCACTCCACAGTTGATTTGGGGCTGACCCGACACCTCACCCCACGGTGGATCAGAGGCTGACCACACACCTCACCCCACAGTGGAGTTGGGGCTTGCCCCAAACCACACCCTGAGGTGGAGTTGTGGCTGACCACATACCTCACCCCATGGTAGAGTAGGGGCAGACACCACACCTCACCCATGGTGAACTTGAAGCTGACCCAACAACTCACCCCACAGTGGATCTGGGGATGATATGACACCTTATCCCACAGAAGAGTTGGGGAATGACCACACACCTCACCCCACAGTGGACCTGTGGCTGACCACACACCTCACCACATGGTGGAGATGGGGTTTATGGCACACCACACCCTACGGTGGAGTGAGGCTGACCACATACCTCATGCCTTGGTGGATCGGGGTCTGACGCCACCCCTCACCCTACAGTGGAGCTGGGGCTGACCCACAACTCACCACGAATGAGATGGGGGTGAACCCCAGAACTCACCCCATGGTGGACCTGGGGCTGACCACACAGTCACCCCAAGTTGGAGCCAGAGCTCACACCACACCGCACCCCACGGTGGAGATGGGGCTTACCCCACCACACACCCCACAACCGAGCTGGGGCTGACCCACAGCTCACACAGCAGTGGCACTGGGCCTGACCCCACACCTCGCCCCATGGAGGGTTTGAAGCTGACCCCACTCCTCACCCCACGGTGGAGTTGGAATGACCCCAAACCTCAGCCCACAGTGGAGTTGGGTGGACCCCACACCTCGCCCCATGGAGGATTTGCACGGACCACGGTGGAGCTGGGGCCTACCCCACCACTCAACCTATGTGGAGTTGGGACTGACTCCACACCTGACCCCACATGGAGCTGGGCTGACCCCACACCTCACCCCACATGGAGCTGGGCTGACCCCACACCTCACCCCACATGGAGCTGGGCTGACCCCACACCTCACCCCACATGGAGCTGGGCTGACCCCACACCTCACCCCACATGGAACTGGGCTGACCCCACACCTCACTCTACTTGGAGATGGGACTGAACCCACACCTCACCATATGGTGGAAAGAGGTTTTACGCCACACCTCATCCCACAGAGGAGCTGGGGCTGACCTCACACCTCACCCCACGTGGAGCTGGGGGCTGATGCCACTTCTCACCCCAAGGAGGAGGTGAAGGAGGGACCCACACCTCATTCGCTGGAGGATTAGAGGGCTGACCCCACACCTCACCCCATGGTGGAATTGGGGGAGGAGCCCACACCTCACAACACGGAAGAGTTTGGGGTGGACTTCACACCTCAAACCACAGAGGAGCTCGGTATGAACCCACACCTCACCCCACAGTGAACATGTTGGCTGACCCCACACCTCAACCCACGGTGGAGCTGCAGGCTGACACTACACCTCACCACACAGTGGAGCTGTGGACTGACCCCACCACTCATCCCAGGGTGGGCCTTGGGGCTGACCCCAAACCTTGCCCCACAGTTTAGCTGGGGGCTGACCCTGCACCTCAGACCCAATGGACCTGGTGGCTGACCCCACACCTCACAGCATGGTGGAGCTGGGGAGGACACCACACCTCACCCCATGAGGATTTGAAACTGATCCCACACCTCACCCCACAGCGGAGTTGGAATGACCCCAAACCTCAGCCCACAGTTGAGCTGGGTGGACCCCACGCCTCACCCCACTGTAGAGCTGGGGCTACCCCACACCTCACCTCACAGTGGAGCTGGGCTGACCCCACACCTCCACTCAGTTCCCACCTACAGACGATCCTCTACATCCCTCAGGTACAAAATGAATGAACTTCATGACTAGTCTCAGAGAGCCTGAGTCTGAGCCCACATCTCACCTCAAGTGTAACAGTGCTTCTTCCCACACTTGAGTTCCTTGGCAACTAGGAGTCATCCTACAGCCCATCAGCATTGGGTGGAGCTGAAGAAGATCCCAGGGTGTATCTAGGGTGGATCCCACACATCACCTCGGTTTATACTGGAGTTTTTACCCCGTCATCTCAGGTTAACATCTCCCATCTCACCTTGTGCAGAACTGCAATTGATCCCACCCCAGTCACCGCAGGACGTCTGTCTCAGCAGCTGACTGACAGGAAATCCAAATGGGCTCATCCCTTATCATTGTTGTTCAGTCACGAAGTCATGTCTGACTCTTTGGGACCCCATGGACTGTAGCGCACCAGGCTTCCCTGTCCTCCATTATCTCTCAGAGTTTGCTCAAACTCAAGTCCATTCAGTCGGTGATGCCATCTAACCATCTCTTCCTCTATCCCTTATCATTTCCTGGTTTAAGTGACAAATGAGAGGAGACTGGCAATTTGTTACTGTGTCTGCCTCCTGAGACAGGCCTGGAGGTACCCAAGCGACACAGCTTTTATTTCAGGTGAGTCTGAAGGCACAGCGTGGGGGGTGAGGGGCCCGTGCTGGGGAGCAGGCTCTGCCTCTGCTCCCCACGCCGCCGTCTGCTTCTGCTCAGCCAGCAGGAGGCCCGCGCGCTACGTGAAGAAAAACAGCTGCTCCTCCCTGTCCTTGTCCATCAGCTCGTGCTTGGACTGCTCCTTGGTCTTCAGGGCGGGTGGCCGCGATCGGCACACTAGCCTCCTGCCCCGCTGCGGGCAGCGGATGCCATGAGCCTGCACCTCAGCCTCACTGCACCCGGGCGGAGCCCTGGACACCTGCCCTGAGTGCACGGGAGCCCCCGGCCCAGGCCCAGCACAGCCTCTCCGGTGGCTGAGGTCATGTGTGGTCTGCGGGCGGGCCAGGGCCTCCGAGAGGGCCGGGGTAGGGAAATCTATTTGGCCTGCATGCCAGGGTGCTGGCCCTGGGTGAGTGGGGGTGGGGGAGGAAGGAGGCACCTGGAAACTCGGGAGACGCCAGGCTAAAGGGACATCTCTCTGGCCATGAGGATCAGGAGAGACCCCGCAGGGTCCACATTGGTCCTTGGGCCAGGGTCAGGATCAGGACTCTTTAGGGACCAGAAGTCCAGCAGGCCAGTGGCTACTCTGACCCGTACGCCATGGGTAGGGGACGCAGTGGCTGGGGGACCTCGGCCTGGGGTCTGGCTGGAATATAGGTGGGATCCCAGGGGGGTGTTGAGCTGTGGGCACCAGTGCTCCTAGGGAGGGTTGGGAGGGTGCCCGGAAGAAGTAGGTCCTCAGGGCCAGGGCGGGGGGGGGGGGGGGGGGGGCCAGGCCTGAGAATGGGGGCCCTGGCTCCACCCTGACATTGCTGTGGTGACCCGTCTACCCCAGGACCTCAGCAAGTGTGTCTACAAAAGTGGGCGAGGCCTGGCGGGCCTACAGCCTTGAGCCCTCCCAGCCACGCCCCCTCGATGCCGCCACGCCCCGGGGCCACGCCCCTAAGGACTGCCACGCCTCCTCGGGACTGCCACACCTTCTTGGACTGCCACGCCCCTCAGGGCCGCCACGCCCCCGGGCCACACCTCCTTGGGGCCTCGCTTACCTTCTTCTTGACCTCGGCCTGGGCCCGCGCCTGTGCACGCAGCAGCCGCTCCTCCTGCAGCTGTTTCTGCAGCTTCGCCTTCTCTTCCCGGAGTCTGGGTGCAGAGGGTCGAGGTTAACAACCAGAGGCCCGGAGAATGCCACCAGCTCCTCCCCACGCAGCCTCAGGCCTCGACGCCGCTCCATCCCACCTCCCTGCTGGGTCAGGGCCTGGCTCTGGCCCTGGTGGCTTGGGAGGGCCTGACTCGGGGCTCATCTCCCCCTGGAGGCCCAGGTTCCTAGCTTCCCCTCCTTGGTCACTGACGTATCTCCACCCTGGAAAGCCCAGGCCCCAGCAAGGTCAGTAGTCCCGAGTCCTCCTGTCTGTGCCTGAGGCCACCAAACCTTTGTCCACTGCCTGCCTGAGCAGGGCCTGGGGACCCAGGGGGAGCCCTTGTGTGTGGGAAAGACATGGCTGATCACAGATGGCCGTGCCTCAGGACTCTGCTGGGACCGAATGACCCGGGTGACCAGGAACTGGCCCGCACCCCACCGGGCCCATGGGGCACACCCTTTGCTGATTCCCCTTCAGCAGCTCTCAGGCTGGCCGTCCCCTCCCTGGGCTCGGGCGGTACAGCTCTTTGCCGGGAAAGTGCCTCTCGCTGTCCCTTCTCCTTGGCGGCGGGGTGCGGGAGTGGGGGGGATCGCCCATCACTTTGCTCCCAAGGTCCCTAACGCCACCACGTGCCTCTCCCAGTGGAGGGAACTTCCCACTGGGCTGAGCCTGTGGCCCCATCTGAACCCCAGACGCCCCCTCCCAGAGGGGAGCCCCGGGATGTGTCCCTGTCCTCAGGGCCAGCCCAGAGCTGGCAGGGGTGTGCAGGACCTCCCCACGCACCGGAGGCGCCTCTCCTTCTCCTTGGCTTTCTCGGCCTGTTCGATGCGGGCCGGGGGCACGCGCTCCAGGTTCTCAAGCAGCTCGTCCAGCTGGTGCTCGATGGTGGCCAGCATCTGCACGGTGCCCAGGCTGGACTCCTGCTGGCCACCCACGCAGTGCCGGTAGACATCCAGCACCTTGCAGTTCAGACTCTCCAGCAGCTTGTCCTGTGAGGCGGGCAGGCCTCCCTCCAGCAGAGCCGTGCGGGCCCAGGCTGCCCCCACGCCTCGGCTGGCTGACCTCCCAGGGCTCTGCCAAGCTGGCAGGGGATGCTCGGGAAGTCAGGGGGCACAGAGCTGGACACTCGGGCTTCTCTTGGGCAGAGGGCCGTGCCCTGGGCCTCTGTGGTCAGCCAGATCCTGAGTCCCAGCGCCTGCTGGGGCTCCTGCCTGGACCCAGGGTGCCCACTGAGGCCCCGTGACCTACTCTGCCCCTGCGCTGACCTCAGCTCCCCCCGGGACCACGTTCTGTGACCTGCTTTCTGTAGTGCTGGGCTAGACGACCTCCCCTCTCTCAGCCTGTTCTGATGTTCAGAAGACATGACAACCCTATCCCCTGGGGTGGCCAAGAGGGTGGGGGGAGGGGCAGGGGGCACAGGGCACGGCTGGCGCCCGGTAACCTGGGGGTAGATGCCCAGCCCGCTCTTGGGGCTCCGGGTACTTGGTCCAGTGCCCGGCAGCAGGAGACTCTCAACAGCAATCAAATGAACTAGGAAGCTGGGTGCAGGCCCCGGACCCGTGGGCTCTGTGCTCTGAGTCCTCTCACCCTCCCAGCCTGGCTGGGGACGTGCCTGCCTGCCTCCCTGAAGGGTCACTTCTGGACACACTGAGGGTTTAAGAAGAAGATGAGTTCACGGAAGGAAGGAGGGATAGAGGAGGGGTGTTGGGGAGCTGCCCATTCACGGGGCGTGAACATATGGCTGGCTCTGATTTGGGGCCAAGGGCCTTGTCCAGCGGTGCCCATGGATCAAGCCCAGAGCCTGGCGAGTGGCAAGGACCATGGCAGCCCTGGAGAACCACGGGCCTCCGGGCTGGCTCTCCCGCGGTCTGGGCCCCTCTGGCAGGGATGACTCCACCCTCCACTGGGGCTATGGCCATGTGCCCCATCGCTGCCATCTGCCCATCTGGGGGCCCTACCTCCTGATCACCCTTGAACTCGCCAAAATGGAAGACACGGGCTTTGAGCTCCAGCTCCGCGGCCGTCTCCTCCTCCTTGGCGATGGACATCCTCAGCGTGGTGATCCACTGCTTCAGCTGGTTCACCTCCCGGTCCCTGAGGGGCACCGGCACCTCTGAGCCTGCTGGCCCTGCCGCATGCTGAGGGCCGAGAGCCCCAGCCTCAGAGGCCCTGGTGAGATGCAGGGGAAATCTAACATCTTTAACAATCCACGCTAAATTTAAAAAAAAGGGAAAACCAAAACCTGCCATATTGAGGTATATAATTCACCATAAATGTCCAATTTTTTTCATGACCATCAAAATCTAATTTCAGGACAGTATCATTAACTGGAGAGAAGCCCCCAGTCACTCTCGCCCGCCCCCTCTGCCCGTCTCTCCTGGACATAAGCACGGAGCCACATGACGTCTGTCCCGTTGTGTCTGGCTCTTCCACCCAGCACTGTGTTTTCAGGCCTGTCTGTCCTGAAACGTGTCTGGTCAGAGCCTCGTTTCTTCTTACAACCCACCGTGGGGAGACCAGGCTTTGCCAGAGTCATTCTTCAGTGGACATCAGGCAGTTTCTGCCTTTAATCTCTTGGGAACAATGCTGCTGTGGACATTCACTGGACAGGGTTTTGCGAGCCCAAGTTTTTAATCCTCTTAGGGGCTTCCCTTGTGGCTCAGCTGGTAAAGAATCCACCTGCAATGCAGGAGACCTGGGTTCGATCCCTGGGTTGGGAAGATCCCCTGGAGGAGGGACAGACTACCCACTCTAGTATTCTGGCCTGGAGAATTCCATGGACAGTATAGTCTACAGGGTTGCAAGAGTTGGACACGAGTGAGCGACTTTCACTTTCACTAGGAATAGGATTGCAACAATCACCTTTTATATGAAACATATTAAATTTTTCTTAAGTCTTTCGTGTTCATGGCAGACATGCATTGTCTGCTGGGGTTTCTGGAGCAGGAACCCTGGCTCTTACAGTTGGCATGGGCCTGGCCAGTGTGGGCAGCGGCATGCCAGTCCTGATCAGAGTGAGCAGGACATTGGTCACTCAGCCAGCTGTGCCTGTGGGGTCTAGAGGTCCCCCTTTCCCTATGGTGGTTCTGAGGCTCCACCCAGGTAAACAGAGCTACCGACATTTTCCCGTGTTTAGGCAGAGTGCCACGGGAGCCGCTCCTTTGCCCTCTGTCACGAGCACGGGCACCGGGTGCAGGCCTCCGCCCCCTGGCAGCCCTCCAGGCTGCAGCCCCATGGCTGTGGGGCTGAGGCTGGGAGCCTGAGTGTGAGGGGGGCGGAGCTGGTCTGGCCAGCCCTACCAGGCTTTCAGAGGCAGGTAGCCAGTGGGGCCACCTGCAGCTCACACACACCCTCCCTCCGGGCCTGGGCCCTCATGGGGGGCAAGCAGGTCACCCAGGATAAGGACAGAGGCCGGACCTCCCCTCAACGCTGAGTGCCCACTGCAGAGTCAGCAGTACATCTCCTAGCGGTGCATGACTGCCAGGAATCCAGCTTGTTTCTTAGAGCTTCCTCTACGTCCAGTGCCTGGATGCGAGAGTGACCCTGCAGCCAGCACCCCTTTTACATGGACCAGATTGGGGGGCGGGTAATTTTGTTCTTCTATTTCTTTCCCAGGTATTTGGGATAAAATGATGCCTTTTCCACACTGTGTGTGTGCTCAGTCACATCCGGCTCTATGCGACCCCATGGACTGGAGTCTGCAAGGCTGCTCTGTCCATGGGACTCTCCAGGCGAGAATACTGGAGTGGGTACCTGTTCCCTTCTCCAGGGGGTCTCCCCGACTCAGAGATCGAAACCGAGTCTGTAGTATCTCCTGCACTGGCAGGAAACACAATCTTTCCTGAGAGCTCATGTTTTGGCATTATTCTGGAGACTCTTGGTAGGAAATTATCCAAGGCAGGATGTCAGTCAACAGGACGTGAGCACACATGCGGTCAAAGCTGTGGGCTGGCTCCATCAGGGCCTTTGCACATGCTTCCCTCTTCCCCCAAGATTCCCTGTGGTGTCCCATCACTCAGGAAGTCCGTGGCTGAAAGGACACCTTCCCCTGGGAGCTTCCCCTACCCTCTCCCATCTGCCGCCAACCTCCACTTCAACCTCCTCCTCATAGGACTCTTTACTTAACTCCTAGCATGTGTTACTACCCACAAGGCAAATCTGCACACATCTAAGTTGGCTCCCCTGGGCTGCCAGCTCATGGGGCAGGGCTCACCGTATTCATGAAGGGCCCAGACCCCGGCCTGATTCAGAATGGGTACTTACTCAAGGTTCGGGAGTAAAGAGGTGATCCCCTGCTCCCAGCTGGCCTCACCTGGAGCCGGACCCTGCCCAAACAGGCTCTGCAGGGATTGGTGTCAGCAATAAAACTGACGCCTCTTTCTGTTCCAGAAAACTTACTCTGAGCCAATGCTGGGCAGAAAACACTACATGATGAAGGCTGGAGAGTCAAGTAGCTCGGGTCATATTACTACTTTAAATAACAAATAACAATGCTCGTCATTATAATCATCAGTAAAGTGAATGTGCGTGTGCCCAGTCGCTTCAGACATGTCGGCCTCTGCGACCCCGTGGACTGCAGCCCACCAGGCTCCTCCGTCCATGGGGTTCTCCAGGTAAAAATACTGGAGTGGGTTGCCATTTCCTCCTCCAGGGGATCTTCCTGACCCAGGGATGGAACCCGCAGTTCCTGCATGGCAGGCAGATTCTTTGCTGCCGAGCCAGTAAAATAATCATTACAAAACCACCTTGGGGGGTGTCTGTGAAGATGCCCCCTTCCGGCTGCAGGCTGCTCCAGGGTGGGGAGAGGTCAGCCCCTCAGGGCTCCGCCTGCCTGGCCCACTCTGAATCTCAGCTCCTGGCCCAAGAGGACACAGCCTCTCCCCAGAGCCGGCAGGGCCAGCACCACGGACAGGGCAGGGTGGGCTGCCCAGCAGCAGACCCCTCCCTGAGACCTACATGCGGGTCTGGGTGTTCTTCAGGGTGAAGCTCAGCTCCTCCAGGGCCTCCTCCATCTCCTGGGTGTTCTGCACCAGGGACAGGTTCTGCTCCTCCAGCTTCGTGAAGACGTCGAGGAGCTGCTGCGGATCCGTGAAGTATAGCTCCAGCTCCTGTGAGCAGAGCCGGGTGAGGCCCGCGGACAGTGGGCCTGGCTCTGCAGCCCTGCCAGCAGGAGGCACTCACCTCCCCATCATCACTGTCGAGGTCATCCTGCACAGGGAGGGTGGAGCTGGACCTGCAGGGACATGGGGTCGGGGCCTGGGGCACCTCCCCAACCAGCCCTCGTCCCATCCTCTGTCCCCCAGGCAGCCGAGGCTGTGGCTCCAGCCTCCTCTCGGCCCCCAGCGGTCACACGGTGCCCGGTCAGTCCCTCTCACTCTAGTTAGAATAAAGCGTGGTTCCCACCTCGAGGCTGCCAGCCCCAGCAGCTCCTTGCTGCGATCCAGGAGCCAACCCGACCTCAGACCCATGGCTCCCGCTTCCAGGCCCCTCCCTGGTCCCCACTCTCTCCCTCACACCTGGGCCTTCCCTGCCCTGCTCCCTCCTTAGCACAGGTCATCGCTGGCCACTCTCACAGCTGCTGTGACACTCAGGCCACATGTCAGGGACCTTGCTGGACATCACAGCCCAGTGGCCACAGGGAGGGCTGTGAGGGCTGCAAGCACTGGGGGAACCTGGCCGACCTCAGTCCAGCTTCCGTCACCCCTCCCAGCCCGTAGCTTGTGCAGACATGCAGGCTCTGCCATCCCCTGAGCTGGTGAGGCCGGCTTGCAGCTGCAGGAGGCTCGGCCGAGACCTCAGAGACTCCAGCCCAGCCTTCCTGAAGTGCAGAGCTGGCATTACAGGGCCCCGCCGACAGCTAGCACGCTTGCCAGGCCTGTGCCTCAAACCTGTATGCACACTGATTTTATTGTGTAGTCACTGAGTCATGTCTGACTCTTTGCAACCCCGTGGACTACAGCCCACCAGGCTCCTCTGTCCATGGGATTTCTCAGGCAAGAATACTGGAGCGGATTGTCATTTCCTCCTCCAGGGGATCTTCCCAAACCAGGAACTGAATCTGCATCTCCTGCATCAGCATGCAGATTTACCATCTGAGCCACCAGGGAAGCCGCATGCACACAGATGCCATTGAATTGGCACAGGAGAAACCTGCCACTCAGAAAGCCAGTCACCTGCCCAAGGGCACTCTTGGCCTGGAAGGTGCCCTTCTGAGACTCTTCCTTCCAAGAGGATATAGCCTGGGGCCAGGCTGGACTTTAGCTCCGACTCACCCTCCTGGCCAAGTGCCTTGTACAGCCTGTGACCTGCCCAAATGTGCACAGTGGCCGTGATCACAGGGTTGGCAGGCGGAGGTCCCAGACCTCTGCTCCCAGGGACCTTCCCTGCTGCCGGGAGCTCCAAGGCTGAGGGCACCTCGCCAGAGGAGGCATGCACATCCGACCCCGGAGCTGGAGACCACAGCCCGGCCTGAAGGGGTTACGGGACCAGAGCTAACCTCTACACGTGCCTGGCCTGTGCGCTTGAAATCAGAGAAAAAGGTACAAGATCCAAGTCTGATCGTGTCAGCGCCCTGCTGAAACCTCCCGGCCTATGCAGCCCCGGACCCCAGGGCGGGGACTCGAGGCAGAGCCAGGGTGCAGCCCTGCCTGGCTGCCAGGCGCCCCCGCCCCTCCGCACCTCGTGTGCAGCCCACCCGGAGAGGCTGGGGTGCACAGTGATGGCGCTGGAGGAGCAGGGGGCCCCAGAGGTGGCGGTGGAGCAGGCCTGTCCTGTGGTCAGTCATCAGGGCGTGTGGGGGGGGGGGGGAGGGCGGGATGTCAGGGAATCACAGGAAGACATTCAGGACAGGTCCCAGGGTGGCTCGGTGGTCCCTGAGGGGGTGTTGCAGGGGCTACGGGGTGAGTCACCTGGGCTGGATCTGGTCCAGCCGTGTTTTCCATAAGACTTGAAAATAACTGTCACAATTAAAGTTTGGGAAATTCTATATGAAAATCCAGACTTCCTGCTTCCCTTTCATGGTGCAGGGGCTCTGCCAGCCCCCGGCCAGCACGCTGGGCTCTGAAGTTCTCGGCAGGAGGGTCCTCTCCCAAGCACCCCCCGCTGCCTCCTCCGTGCACCTGTGACTGTCCCACCAGCACCCACGTGGGCCACCCCAAGCTCAAGTTCACCAAATGACACAAACGTAAGTGTCTGCTCAGGAAACACCTTGATTCTCAGGCTTACGTTGAACTCTAGACCCTCCAGGCTGGACATGGCCCTTCCTCAGCCTCACCCCTGCTCCAGGCACCCCGAGCTGGCGCCGCTGGGAGCCGCCACCCAGCAGGCCAGTCTCCTCCATCACCCCCTCCCCACGCCCACTCACCTTTCAGACTCCACCCCGCTGGACACTCTGGGCAGGGTGCCCTGCTGCTGGCTGACAGTGGCGGACAGTGCCTGGCGCAGCCGCATCACTTGCAGGAGCTTGGCGGGCTTCCTCGGGCTCTGCCCCTCTGGGGGAAGTAGAGGGGGGCTGTCCACCTGCCCATCCCCCCAGCCCACAGCAGGGCCCCTCCAGCCGGGGGCCGCCACATACCTCTGGAGCTCAGCTTGCCCTTGGTCTCCGATCCTGTGGGAAGCCAGAAGAGGCTCAGGGTCCCGGGCACTCGCCTGGGGTCTCCCCAAGCGGTAGGACTGCTCAGAGAGCTGGCCAACCTCCCAGAGTGTGTGGGCTGAGCGGTGGGGGTTGGGGGTGGCTCTGGGGGATGGGGAGGCCTGGCCAGAGGACACGGGTGCACCCACCCCTCCCTGCTACCTCTGTCCCCCACAGAGAGCAGCAGGCTCTCCTTGAAGGCCTCCACCACCTCCTTGGCCTGTTTAAGAGCCAAGCGCTTCTTCTCCTGCTCCTCCAGCCACTCCCTGGGTGACAGCTTGTACAGGAAGTCCTTGTAGACCTTGTACTGCTGCAGCATGTCCTCAAATTTGGAGATTTCGCTGCACCCAGGAGGGAACGGGCAAGGTCAGGCTCCATCCCTGGGCCCCTCGGAGAGGAGGCGACCCGGACCCTGTGCGCAGGCAAGAGGGCCAGCCTGCGGGACAGGACAGCTCAGTCCCCCAGTCCCCGCCACTCCTGGGGCAGAGGGACCTCGGGGTGAGCCCTGCCCCGTGTCCCGGCCTCTGTCACCCGCAGGGCCGGGGCTCCCAGACATGATCAGGTGCAGAGCTGTGTGCCATGAGGAGCTCCCTGGGCTCTGGGAGACACGCTGGTGGGCACAGCGGAGCCAGTGCACCCCCTGAACTCACCTCTTGATGTTCATGATCTGGGTGGTCAGCTCACGAATCTCCAGGATCTTCTCCATCTTGGCTTTGGACTCCTTGTCAGCTCTGGGGGAGGGGGGCGGAGAGGAGGGGGCTCAGGGGAGCATCCACACTGCCTTCAGTCAGGGCTGCAGGCGGGGGAGCTGCCAAGCAGGGGCATGAGCTGAGGGCAGGGGTCTGTCCATGGCCGCTGCAGGCGGGCTGGGGGAGTGGTGGGCGTGCAGGCCTGGGGCTCACGTTCTCAGCGCCTGCACAGAGCTGCGGTCATTCTCCCTGAGGAACTCGTCGAACAGGGCCGCGTCCTTCTCTAGGAACTTCTCCGCCCGCTCCAACTCGGCTTCCTCCTGGGCCGCCAGCCTCTCCAGCCGCTGGATCTCACTCCGCTTCATGTCCAGGGCATACTGAGGGAGGGAGCAGCATCAGGCAGGCCCCACGGGGATGGGGCGCAGGGCCCAGGGGGCAGCCAGCCTACCTGGATGAGAAACATCTGCCGGTTCTGGTCCACGTAGCTGTTGATGTCGTTGGGCTCCAGCTTCTTTTCTGCAGGGAGAGGCACGAGGCATCTGGGGGCGGGCGGGCAGTGGGAGCGACCCTCCCAGGCAGTGGCCAGGGACCCGGAGTCAGGTGGTGCGCTACGCCCACCCTGAGGCCCGGGTCATGACAGGGACCACGACGGAGCAAGCTCTGCCTCCAGGCTGTGCATATACAGAGCAGTCTCCATGGCTGGAGTCTGGCCAGGTAGGAAGTCCTTCCTTGGGTCTGACTTGAGTCTCTCTTGCTTGTAGCACCCTTCTCCCTAGAATGAGGCTCTGGACACCCCACCCTGGAAGTTTCACCTGGCTGGATGTCATGATGAAATGTCTATTGGCCAGGACAGTAACAGGATGGGGTGGTGAGAGAGAAAACAGGGCAGCAAGATCTCTAGCTGGGGCACCCTAAGCCTCCAGCAAGGCTTCCCAGGTGGCACTAATGGTAAAGAACCCACCTGCCAAGGCAGGAGATGCAAGAGACACAGGTTCGATCCCTGGGTCGGGAAGATCCCCTGAAGAAGGAAATGGCAACCCACTCCGGTGTTATTGCTGGGAACTCCCATGGACAGAGGAGCCTGGTGGGCCACAGTCCACGGGGTCACAAAGAGTTGGATGCGACTGAGCATCTGAGCTCAAGCAAGCCTCCAGAGGCTAAGTCCGCTCTGGCAGGGTTCCGCCGGGTGGGAGGAAGCTGGGGTGGGCATCAGGGCTGCCTCCTGGAGCACAAGCAGCGAGGCATCGCGGCTGGGGTCAAGGCCCATGGGGCCTCTTTCCCACCCTTTCTGAGAGCACGGGCTGGGGCGCCCCCACTGTGGATGCAACTGTGGGCTCTCGGCCTTGTCCCTGAAACCTGCTCCTTTCCAGAAGGACGTGCTGTGGTCCAGGAGGTCTGTTTTAAGTCGAGACACCTAGCCTGGCCGTCCTGAGCTCCTCAAGGAAGTCAGACCTGCTGGGTCCAGTCTTGCCCACTCGGATGCCCCCTTCTGCTCCCAGGTCTCAGCAACAGTGGGCGGCGGCGGCAGAGACAAGACACAGGCAGAGCTCCACACTCGACACGTCAAAGATGTTCAAGGCTTCCCACCCGCATCACAAGCCTCGGTGTCGGGGCAGAGGCTAGGGTCTCTCCATGGTCACATTCAGGGCCTCTGTAGCCGAAGGGGTCCAGGACTCTGACCTCAACTGGTTCTTTCAAGCTTATTGGTTTGTACTTCATCAGTAGAACACTGATACATATGTTTAGTACTTCAGACTTCCTTGTTTTGTCCCTCAGTCATGTCCGACTCTTTCTGACCCCATGGACTGTAGCCCATCCACCAGGCTCGTCTGTCCATGGGATTCTCCAGGCAAGACTACTGGAGTGGGTTGCCATGCCTTCCTCCAGGGTATCCTTCCAACCCAGGAATCAAACCCAGGTCTCCTGTGTTGCAGGCAGATTCTTTACCGTCTGAGCCACCAGGGAAGCCCTTCAGACGTCTTACTGGGTGATGAAAATAACAACAGCTCACACACACAGCTCCCTCTCACTACGTGCAGTGTGTGAAGACGCTGAATCCCAGGACCCACAAGGCTAGTTAGCAGAAGAGGCAGCAGCAGGATAAAGCTGACTTGCCCAGGACAGACAAGCCAAGGGAGATGCCTGTATTTGATACACAGTGAAGCCTGCACTCGCGGTGCAGGTCAGCATTCCGACGGCACCAACGCCAGGCTTTAAAGGCTGCTAGGTTGGCAGTCCATCTGGAACTGACCTTTGGGGCCTGGGAGGCAGAGGTCGGGCATAAGGAAGACCCATTGCCCCCACCACACACACACACACAGCCCGCACCACGGCCACGCATGGCTCAAGCCTGCTAAAAGCACTGCTCCTATAGGAAGGGCAAAGGCGGGCCTGGGGACCAGGGCTGGGGACCGTGGGGCGGGGGACGGGGCGCACCTCGGGTCATGGCGAGCTTCCAGGCCACCTGCTCGTGGAAGCTGCGCAGCTGCTCAGCCCGCTCTTCCTGATCCTCTGTCTCGTCCTCCAGCTGCAGCTCACGGCGCAGGCTGGTGTGCTTGGCGGACACTTTGGATGAGTAGGTCATCTTCTCGTGCACCCGCAGCTTCTTCTTCTGCTCCCGGTCCTGCGGGAGGCGGGCGGGAGGACAGGGTCAGCGGGAATGGACGGACCGCGCCCAACCCTCCCCGCCGCCTGTCCCGTGGGGGTTGCGGAGTGTCCGGCGGCACACACAGGCGGAGGCGCACACTTGGAGGGGTGTGGGGGCCCGTGCATGTGCTCTGTGCAGAGGGGAAGCGCTCGGGGTGAGGGGCATCTCCCTGCAGAGAACAGGGTGCAGGCAGGCAGGGCACCAGAGGAACTGGGGAACCCTGTCAGATGCGATTCCAGTCCAGGGGTGCAAGGACATGCTCACTGCCTCATCTGTCCAAAGGTTACACTTAAATGAGTGTCTTGGGCTGTGATTTCTAAATCTGACAAACCAAGGCTCAGAGAAGCTGGACCCTCAGAGTTTTCAGGTTTGATCAGGAAGCCCACTACTTACTGGGGGTGACCTGGGGCTGGGGGTCACTGGGGATCTGCAGCACCCCAACCCTTCACTTGGGGGGGGGTCTCAGGACAGGGTGGGGTGGGGGGCTTTCTTCCCAGTGACCTAGTGTCCACCCCTCCTGCTGCCCAGGCCCTGGGGATGTTGCTGGCTCGAGCCTGCATGTGACTTCCCCCGGTCAAATCCGACATCCCGCTGGTCCTGCCAGTAACAACGCCTGTTCCCCTCCAATGTGTGGTGGGCCCTGATTTGTGCATCCTGGTACAATAAAACTAGGAAAGTGTCACCTGCGAGGATTCCAGTGGGAAAAGGTCTGCAGTTTGAGGGCACTGGGAGGCTCCTCAGTGTGAGGAGGCTGGGGCTGTGCTAGGGGGTGGGGTGTTAAGGGCGGGCAGGGAGCCCTGAAGGAAGGCAGAAGTTCCCTGAGGCCGGTCCAGGCTGGGAGAAGGAAGTCCAGGCTGTGCTGCTGCTGGATGAAGGGGAAGTGTGTGTCGGGCGGGGGTGGGGTGAGTGTGTGCATGTATGGGTGCGTGAATGTGTGTGAGTGTACATGTGTGTGTGTGTGCATGTGCATGGGTGTGCATGTATGGGTGTGTGAGTGTGTCTGTGCATGAATGTGCATGAGTGTACACGTGTGTGAGTGTGTGTGCTCATGTGCGGGGGTGTGCACATGTGTCTGTGTTTAAGAGTGTGTGAGCGTGACAGTGCATGTGTGCACATGTGCGTGCATGCATGTGCAGTGCGCTACCTCGAGCACCGCTCAGATTGGCTCAGGGTCTGTCACCCCTCCGTCCAGGCGGGAGGTGGGAGTGTGACTGGAACCCATGGAATCCTGACCAGGTCTGGGGTGGAGCCAGAGGACCTATCCGTCCCGAGTATCCTCAGTCTTGGTCAGGGTGGCAGAGGGAGCCGCTGCCTGAGGGATCTCAGAGGGTGAGCCCTGAGCTGGGGGGACACAGGCAGCCCCTGAGGGAGCCTGGGACACTGGCCATGCCTGTGCCTCTGACCACGTGTCCCAGAAACATGGCTCACTGGGTGAGTCCCCTCAGCCTGGCAGGTCCATCATACTGCAGGGCATTGGTGGGGTGGGACTAGCTGGGCACATGGGGGTGAAAGAGACTCTGCTGGCATGCAGACACGGCGTGTGCTGGGGGACAGGGCTGATCCTGGGACTCCCAAGCGCTGCAGAGACGCAGCTGTGTGTGTGCACATGTGTGTGTGTGCACATGTGTGTGCACATATCTGGCCCCCAAGAAGTCCAGTGAAAGGGGACTGTGCAAGGCTAGAGCATGCGGGGGGTCTCCTAGGGCCTGGGGGTCAGAGAGGGTGTCGGGAGGGGATGGCGTCTATACCAGGTTCCGCAGAAGTTAAGGCACACTGGCTAAGGCTCTGGGACAGACACTCCCTGGGGGTCCCCCTGACAAGAGCCCAGGAACGGCGGTGGTGAAACTGGTACGAGAGTAGGATGAGAGACCTGGGGCCAGGTGGAGTCGAGGCGCCTTCACAGGCAGTGTGAGCCACCGACTGTCCTAGAGCGAGAGTACCAGGGACCAGCACTCTGGCCAAGGCGGGCAGGCTCCCCCAGATGCTCACCAAGAGAGACTTGTTCCGCTCCTGTTCTCTGAGCAAGAAGAAGTCCACATCCCCAGATAGGTGGAAAGGATTCACGGGCTGGTCAGGAACAGTCTTGGACACTGGGGAGAGAGAGGTCCCGTTAGAGAACCAGGGGTTATCTGTGCCTCCAGGGTCCCGGCGTCCCCGCCGCCCAGCGAGGGAGCACACACGAAAGCACGCAGGAACAGCAGACACTCTCTCAGATCCAGCTGTGCCTGATGTCTGCGCCTGGACCTCCCAGCTCTATAAACTTACCTGCCTGGTTTAGCCTGTTTAGCTTCCGTCCCTGGCATCTGAGAGACCATGTGAACACAGACCTTCCTGTGTCTCAGATATTGCTACATTCCTGGCCCTCTGTCCTCGCGTTTAGTCTCAGGAACCTCAAGGCCATAAGGAAGAGAAGTTCCACCTGCCCTTTGTAAGTGATGCAACCAACTGACCCTGGAGTGTGCGGCACCTGCCTGCGGGGGGTGGGGAGGCCAGCAAAGCAGCTTCATCCCTGCAGGAGCCACCGGGAGCAGGGAGGACAGAGTGCCTGGATGCTGGGAGGTTGGGGCTGCCAAGGACCCCAGTCCTGTTGCCCTCTTCCCAGGCATAAGAGAGATGTTCCCACAGCCCAGCTCACCAGGTGTCAGAGAAAATGGAACCCAGAGGGCTCCAACCTAACAGCTTAAAGATATAGTTGCTTTCCTACTACCCTCGATTTAGAAGAAACAGGGTTCATCATTTAAAAAAAAAAATCTTCAAAGTAAAAGGAAAATTGTACATGCTCAGTTGTGTCTGACTCTTTGCGACCCCATGGACTCTGTCCATGGGATTTCCCAGGCAAGGATACAGGAATGGATTGGCTGTTTCCTTCTCCAGGAGACCTTCCTGACCTAGGAATCAAATTTGCATCTCTTGCATTAGCAGGCAGATTCTTTACCATTGAGCCACCAGGGAAGCCCAGGAATTATTAAAATAAGGAAACAGACAACAGAGTAGAAAAGTGGGCAGAAGGCAGGTGCTTCATAGCACAGAATCATCAATACCCCGTAAACACAGTTCGTCCCTCTCGCTGGTCACGGGGAACACGGGATGCTAACGCATGCCCAGTGGTGCAGGTAACCCAGAAAGGAAGAGCTAGTGCCCAGGGCTGGAGCAGCGTGAAGTGACCGGAGCCCTCACACCTGGTGGTGGGCTGTGAGCTGGAATAGTCACTCTGGTAGATGTTCAGTGACAAGTTCTAAAGTTTAACATCCCAGCAGCAGTTCTGGTCCTCCCAGTACGCGTGGGGGAAACAGCCTCAGAAAAGCAGGTGGTAGACGAGGAGGACAATGCAGAGTCCATCTCTCCCCACAAATGCATCAGCGATGCGTTTGCACAATGCACGTGCAAATGGAAGGGTTGTCACAGAGCACCTGCTGAATCAGCCAGGACCTCAGACACCTGAAAGGATCCCACGGCAGGATGACCAGGCAGGATGAAAGAAGGAAGGAAGAGGAGGGGGACAGGACCTGTACTCTGGGGAGGCTGAAGGGAGGGGACATCCTGCCACCAGTGAAGCCCTGTCACCAGTGGGGAGATGAGCAAGGACAGAAGGGGAGCTTCAGGGGCTCCGAGGGTGCCCAGCAGATGGCCAGTGGCAAGCAGGCTATGGTTTTTCCAGTAGTCAGTCATGTTATGGATGTGAGAGTTGGACTATAAAGGAATCTGAGCGTGGAAGAATGGATGTTTTTGAACTGTGGTGTTGGATAAGACTCTTGAGGGTCCCTTGAACTACAAGGAAATCCAACCAGTCCATCTTAAAGGAAATTAGTCCTGAATATTTATTGGAAGGATTGATGCTGAAGCTGAAACTCCAATACTTTGGCCACCTGATGTGAAGAACTGACTCATTTGAAAAGACCCTAATGCTGGGAAAGATTGAATGTGGGAGGAGAAGGGTATGACAGAGGATGAGATGGTTGGATGGCATTAGCGACTTGATGGACATGAGTTTAAGTAAACTCCAGGAGTTGGTGATGGACAGGGAGGACTGGCATGCTGCTGTCCATGGGGTCGCAAAGAGTCAGACACAACTGAGCAACTGAACTGAACTGAACTGATGGGGACAGCAGACCATCGGCCATCCTCGGGAGAAAGGAGGGAAATGTTCTAGACGGCAAACAGGGTGGAGGCTGTACACCGAGTTGTACACATTTATCAAAATGCATCAAACTGTAACCTGGAGGTTTGTCATTGCACTGCATAGGAATGGTACCTCAATGAAGACAGACAGACAAGCCACAATGCATACCTCTGGCCCCTAATGTCATGCTCAGCTCAATGCAAGCATCATGGGTAGAAGAAACTGTCAGGAGAACAGCTGGGATCGGCAATGTGGAGTCAGGCTGAGCCCACCACTCACAGGTGGCTCCCAGGGAGGCCGCTGAAAGCACAGAGCCCAGCAGGAAGCGGTCTGTGCACACACAGGCAGACACGGGCCCGCTCAGGCATCCTGGTTAACGCTGAGCCAGAGGAAATGCAGGACCCACAGAAACAGCCTCAGTGACACCACCAGGAAGGGAACAGATATGTTCACCACAGGGACGTGCTGTAGGATAAGTAATGCTATTTCTCCACCAGCGAAGCACAGAGAAGAAAAGGACGGGGAGGCCACTCTGCTTGGTTAAACAAGACTGAAGGTGCTCAGATCTCAACTGTCTTTGGATGAGAACAAATCTTCTGTGGGAAGACATTCCTGAGACAACTGGGTAAATCTGATGATGGTCTGGTTAACTGCTTCTGGGCATGTGAGAAAGATCCTGATATTTGAAAAATGCACTCTGTAGGAATGAAATAACATCTGGAGTTTATCCTGGCAAAATCTGTAGCAATGTGGATGCAACCAGAGATTATCACACTAAGTGAAGTTGGAATGAAAAAGACAAATACCTTATGATATCACTTAGACGTGGCAGCTCACATATGCCACAGGGACTTCCCTGGTGGTCCAGTGGCTAAGTCTCTGTGCTGCCAATGGAGGGGGCCCGGGTTCAAACCCTGGTCAGGGAACCAGATCCCACATGCCACAACTAAGGGTTCACGTGCTGCCAACTAGAGACCCTACATGCCACAATGAAGACAAAAGATCTCGTGTGCCCAGCTAAAACCCAGTGCAGCCAAGAAAGGGCTTCCCAGGTGATACTAGTGGTAAAGAACCCACCTTTCAATGCAGGAGATGTAAGAGATGCAGGTTTGATCCCTGGGTCAGGAAGATCCCCCGGAGGAGGAAATGGTAACCTACTCCAGTACTCTTGCCTGGAGAATCCCATGGACAGAGGAGCCTGGCGGGCTGCAGTCCCTGGGGTCACAAAGAGTTGGATATGACTGAGTGAGCAACACTTTCACTGTACAGCCCAGATAGTCAATACCCTGGGATGAACCATAATGGAGAGAACACAAAAGAGAATGTATGTACGTGTGTAGCTGAGTCACTGTGCATGCAGCACAACAGTGCAAACCAACTACACTGCAAAAAAACAATAAAGTTTGAAACAGTAAAATATTCTGGCAAAGACAAAAAAAGAGAAGAAGGATAGGTGAAGCAAACGCAAAATTTTGTCTGCTTCCTATCTGGTGATGAGCACACGAGTTCACTGACCTTCAGTCTCGACTAGGCAGGTTTGGATTTTGATAACTAAAAGAAACAGGAAGTGGGGGTGGGCAGGGTGGACGGGGAAGCCCAACCCCAGGGCGGGAGCTTGGCCAGGGAAGGACAGGCTCAGGGAACATGCTCAGAGCTGCACACCTCTGCAGGAGGGGCAGACTGGCTTGTGGGGCCGGGTTGGGGGTGGGGACAGCCAAGGAATCAGGAGGGAATCCAGGAAGCCAAGGCATGGAAGACACAGCAGGGCCCAGAGGACAAGGCATGTGCTGCCAGATGCATCCCTTTCTATCTCCTAACAGGTGGCAACCTTGCGGCTCCCTGAAAAGCTGCATTTCTGAGCCTCCCTTGCAGATACTGATGGCCCCACAACAAATGGAGTATGGCAAGAAACAGTTGGGTGGGGCTTCTGGGGAAGATCTTTTCCCAAAGATGGCTGAGTTAGCCCTTCCCTTTCCTCCTTCTCCCTGTCTGGAAGCAGATGTGACGGCTGGAGCTGCCACAGCCATTCTATGACTAGGCAACAAACTTATAGTTGAAAGACCCGAAAGTAAAGATGCTGGAGCAGAAAGACTTAGAACCTGGTCACCTGGAAGATTTTGTAGGACTGATTTTGGTAGAGTTCCACAGAGCCCTGGCCTGCCTCCCACACTTCTCATTACTGGAGGAAAAATAAATCCTACTTTGTTGCTTACATTCATGTTATTTCAGGTTTCAGTAATCCAATTTCTAATGAAAACAGAACCTTTTCCCACTGTCCTTCCCACCAGAAGCTACGTCTGAGGCCATCTGGGGCCTGAGGGTGAGCGTTTGCCTCCCACGACAGGACTTGCACTCCCAGGTCCAGAATTACCTTTGCCTTTTTTTGCACGCTTCGTCTTTTCTTCAGTGACTGAAGAACTGTTGTCCGTGGATTCTGGGCCATGCTCTGGGGAGACACAGAAGTGGCAGCCACAGCACAAGACTCAGCAGCCTGTGACAGCTATGCACGTGGCGTCAGGCCAGGGAGACTTCAGGGGCTCCAGCCCTGGGGTCTCACCTGCCGGATGACCCTGAGCTCCCACACCTGGGATGATTATACTGACTTTGCCAGGAAGTTTTGAGAACTGAGCAAAAAAAAGGGCCACAGAAGTTCCAGCACACGTGCCTGAGCCATGAAGGCATCTTGTGACTCCCCTTGGGCACCTCCTAAGGACAGAGCAGGACGGTTTTTCACAGAGGCCACAGGCTCTGAGCCTCTGATGCCTGCCCAGCCAACCTTTCTGCTAGGAGCCTCCTCAGGCCTCCGGGGGCTGCAGTGGAAGACACGGAGACCCCCTCCCTGCCGTTCCCCTGTCAGCTGACACCACGGCACCCTCTGAGGCAGGCAGGCAACAAAGGAAGAGAGCAGGCGGGTGGCTGCTGTTGCCCGCTGGCCACTTGGTCTGTGGAGATGACCCCGCATCGGCACTGAACCCCCCCAACGCTGCACAACTCACCATGCATCCCCCAGAGGCCCTACAGGGGCCTGGAGCTCAGCAAAATCAGGGCCTCGAGCGTCCCCAGACCCACGGCCAGGCCCTCCTCCTCTGCTCAGCACCTGTCCTCACCAGACCCCACGGCCCCCCAGGCCCTGACACCTGAGGCCCACTGTGCAGACTCCGTGTCCCCCTTCGAGGTGCCTTTCTCGCCGCCATAGCACCTGCCCACATGCCCTCCCTTCGTCTGGGTTCTCCCCAGCATCTCCCCCGCGCCACCTGTCCAGGACTGCGGGAGCTCACCCCACCCCGGGCCTCCCTGAGTCAGCTTTGAAGCGGTCCCCACAAGACTCGGGAGACGCTGCTGCTTCTCAGTTGTCAAGGAAACCGAGACATGGGAGGTGGCGACAGCGAGGCTGGGCCCAACGCCCACCTGCCCCAAACCCCTGGGCACCCTTGCCCTCCAGAAACTCCCATGGCCCAGGTGCCACGAGAGAAAGGCGTGCGTCTGTGCTCCTCGATGGGGCTGCGATGGGGGTTGGGTTTTCTCCAAAAATAAATCTATAAATAAATCTGTAAAAAAGATTTCCTTAAGACTCTGGCTCCAAAGCAAGAGAAGGTGTCCCGTTTCTAAATTCCCACCAACAGAAGTGGCAGGGAAGTGGCTCCAGCCTGTGTGTGGCCCTTCAGCAATCAGACAGCCCAACTTGGAGGACGACCCTTGCTGTCCACCCTGGTGTTTCCAAGTGCAACTAGTTCTGCTTGTCGCACAAGAGCCCAAAGAACCTGAGAGACAAGGGGCTGCGGGAATCAGGGAGCAGGCAGATCAAGATGACAGTAGGCTAGCACCTCACAATAAACATCTTGTGGGGTCTGGAAAAGACCCTGATGCTGGGAAGGCAGGAGAAGGGGATGACAGAGGATGAGAAGGTTGGATGACATCACTGACTCGATGGACGTGAGTTTGAGCAAACTCTAGGAACTGGTGATGGACAGGGAGGCCTGGTGTGCTGCAGTTCATGGGGTCGCAGAGAGTCAGACACAATTGAGCGAATGAACAACACAATGGGGTCTGGATGCCAGGTTCTTAGATAGATCAGAGATGGCAGGAGATGAGGAAGCAACGTGAAAAGGCCATTAATCTTGCAAACATCTCCTAGAATGGCAAGCCTCAGGCAGGGGGATGTCTCCGTTTCTTCCTTGCCATCCACAGGTGGACAGAGTTCTGAACCAAGGCACTTGTTTAACAGTCAGGCAGAGGGGCAGGATTCTCTGAGGCAGGCTGTTCCGTATGATAATAGGAAAAGTGACGGAAAGCAAGTCAAAGAAACAGTTCCAACATGGAGTCAGAACTGACTTCTCCTTGCAACACTGGCACCAGCAAGCCACACCAGGAACTCAGGCCGCCCTCCCCACTGCCACTGGACTGGAGGCTGGAGGCTGGTAGCCACGCCACAAAATGCCAGAATCCCCCAGAATCCTCCCGCCTCGGCATTAACTTCTCTCCTGGAAGCTGCAGAGTTCCTGTACGGGGTCCTGACAGCGCCTGCCTGCTGGAGAGTCATTCTGGTGGAGAGACTGACTCCCGGGTCTTCTTGCTTGGTCATCTCCCACGACATCACCCCTTTCCTGGATATCTGTTCTATTCAATGCCATTGTGAATGGAACTGCCCGTTAATTCCCAAGCTGGACTGTGCATGGCTGGAATATGGAAACACAACTCATGTTTGAGTGTTGGTCTTGTGTTCTCCCATGCTGCTACATTCATTTATGAGCGCACAGAGCTCTCTCAGGGATTCTCCACATACAGGATCACGTCATCTGTGAGCACAGTCTTGCTTCTTCTGTCCCCGTCTAAACACTAGCTGAACTCAGCATGGCATTGGAAAGCAGTGGCAGAAGGTCCTGACCCTTGGGGAAAGCTTGCAGCCTAACAGAATTTCATTGCAGGTTTTCTGTGTACCGGGTCGTGGAAAAGACAGCAGCCTAAGAGGCAAACAGAGAGCCCCCATCCCTCAGGCAGCTGACAGTCTACTGGCCGGGGGAGGGGACCAGGGCTACTAGAAGATAAAGCTGGGGAAAGAGGAAGGTGGGGAAAGTGTGGGCGCCCCAGGAAAGCCCTGGATGGTGGGGTGGGGAGGTGGCTCAATGAGTAAGCTCATGGAGGACCGGGGGGGACACTCTGTGCAGGGATTGCCTGGTCTGCCCGAGGACCAGAGAGGAGAGCAGCAGGTCACTCTGCCCCAAACCCTCTGAGAGCGGGCCTGCCGCTGTGCCCTTGACCTCTGCACTCCAGCACAGTGTCAGGCACAGAGCACACGCACCCACACATGGCCACCAGCCCGGGCTTCGGACAGCCCGATTCTGCAGCTCCCCAGACTAAGACTGAGTCGCTTAAAACCATGTTTCCTAAATCACCAAAGTAAAGAACTGCATCCAGCCCCACCCCTACAGTCAGCAGCGGATGGGGGAAGGGACGCCTACACATGGGGCTGGGGGTCCCCAGCGCGGGGCAGACATGGGGGAGCAACCGCCCCCCACCAGCCTGCTAAGGTTAGAGCCTGGCAGTGAGCTTCCTTCACCAGGAATGACCCCTCGCCCCCTCCAGTCTTGCCTTCAGGAGATACCACCATTCACTCAATGATCACTCCCCCCCAATCCATCCCTGGACCCAAGAGGCTCAAGTGGGTTCTAGCCTGGATGCCAGGAGCCCCAGAGACAGAGCGCCCAGCCACAGGCCGCGTCTCCCAGAAGCAGGGGTCCTGCAGCCCTGCCTGGGGAGCCTGGGTTCCACTCGTGTGGCCAGCCACTCTGCCAGGCCAAGCTCCCCACCAAGGTCCTCTGCCCTCTACGCCAGGGCACGGACTAGCCGTGTCTCGATGGAGCTGTGGCCATCCCCCACCTCCACCCCACTCAAGGTGGGAGGAATGGTGCCCCAGTCACACACTGGTAGACCTGGGCTGTCTCCATCATCCCAGCAGAGCCAAACGGTCCTCCCCACGCCCACAGGGTGCTACATACTGGCCCACAGTGGCCTCTGCCTCTCTCTCCAGCACCTCACCTCATCCCCAGCTCATGGCCCAGAATACCCTCCCCTCTGAGAATGGAGTGTTTTCTGCTACATCAATAAACAAGGAGTCACAGTCTAAAGTGCCCCCTGCCCTCCAGGGCACCCAGGAAGGAGAGCAACATCTGTGATCCCAGGGCACCAGTCCCAGTGGGAAAGGAAGGGCCCTGGCCCCAGGGAGTGAAAGGCACATGAAAGGAATGATTTCAGTGAGCCCAGACTCTTGCATCTTCCCACACTTGGAAAAGCACGAAACTCCTTAACCTTAACCAGATAGCCTTAATCCGGGCTATCTGGTTTTCTTTAATTAACAATAATCTTTTGATGTTCAGACTACCTGCTCTTTGTTGCAAAACTTCTATATAACCCCCCTCCTCTCCTCCCCTCCTTGTAGCAGTTTTCTCAATGTTTCTCCCAGGCTTGAAGTCCTACAAATTCACACTGAATAAAACATAACTCAACTTTTGTGTGTGCTCAGTCATGTCTGACTCTTTGCGTCCTCATGGACTGTAGCCTGCCAGGCTCCTCTGTCAATGAAACTCCCCAGGCAAGAATATTGGCATGAGCTGCCATTTCCTACTCCAGGGGATCTTCTGAACTCAGAGATTGAATCCACATCTCTTGAGTCTCCTGCATTAGCAGGCAGGTTCTCTACCACTAGCACCACCTAGGAAGCCCAAATATCCCCAGGGAATGAAACATAATTTTGAACTTGTAGGTTGTAAATATTTTTTTCAGTCAACAGCACCATTATGTTGCATTGTTTTGTGTGAGTGCATGTAGAGTTATTTTATTATCTGTAAACATTTCAAAGCTATCTTTTTTCTGATAACCCCAGTTCAACCTTTCTTCATTTTTCAGTTTACTCTGGAGCAGAGCGGATGAGAAAGAGGGAGGGGGTGAAGCACACAGCATAACAGGTGCAGCCATGGAGAGCAGCCACCAACAGAGACTGGTGGCTGCACACGTGAAGTGCCTTTGCTGGAAGCACTAAAGGTTTACGGGAGCTCGAGGTTTGATAAGGAACAGCCTGCACAGCATCCGGGTTAATGGGGAAGAAGGCCCAGGGAGCGTTTCTGTTGTGTGGCCATTGGTGTGAGAAAAGGACAGGCTGTGTGTGCATTTGTGTGGATGTGTGCAAGGTGTGAGCATGGCAGGCGTCAGGCTTGGAGGGAGAGAGAACGCAGAGGAGCCTCCAAGCAGGTGGAGTTTCACACGGGGGCTCTCAACACCCTTTGGAATCGGAAGCTTAAGACCAGTAAACCAAAGCAGAGGGCGTGTGGCCAGTTCTGCCCCTCAGCCCCGCGGCCACCCCCAGGGCCACTCAGTGGGAGCCCCAGGGAGGAGGTGCGGGCCTCCAGCGCAGGGGCTGGCCAGCAGCTGAGGCTGCAGGAAGGCTGAGCAAGCCCCATCTCCGCTGCGGCATCCTCCTTGAGGCCTGTCTTGCGGTGAACTGTGTTCACCCCTCAAATGAATGCTTTTGAAGATCTGAAGTCCTAACGCCCAGCACCATAGCATGCGACCCTGTTTGAAAAGAGAGTGGCTGCAGATGTAACTCTGGTGAGGTCACACTGGGCGAGTGTGCACAGCCTTAATAAGAAGGGGAAATAATGGAACACACACACTTAAAACGTGAGGATGGAGTGAAGGTGATGCTTCTACCAGCCAAACACCACCAGAGGTCGCCAGCAAACCACCAGAAGCCGGGAGGGCACGGGGCACAGGGTCCCCTCCCTGCCTCAGAATGGAAGCATCCGTGCCTGGGACTCATGGTCCTGGCAGCTGTGAAACAATAAATTCGGGGTGATGCCCCAGGCTGGGGTGGGGCTTGGCTACAGCAGCCCTAGGGATTACAGCATGGAGTTTCTAGGGAACTTGGCAAAGCCTGTGATTTCCGGTCCGTGGCCTGGCTTAGAATCGCTGTCGCCTTGATTCCACCTTGAACCCGCCGCCCCAGGCCCCCCCAAGGCTGCCTCTGACCCTGCGCAAGCCCTCCCCAGCCCAGCACTTACTGTCGAAAGTTACGCTCTTGGAGACCATAGGAGGCAGGTTCTCTGACATCGGCGCCGAGGAGGAAGCGTGCACTGAGAAACCCGACATCGGCTAGAGAAGACTCCCAACCTGGGGAGAGACAGAGTCTGAGCCGGGTGGGGCCAGCCTGCAGCCCGCCCTCCGCCGACGGCTGCTGAGAACAGCCGGCACCTGCCCAGGGCTCAACACGAGGAGGACACCTGCAGCTCCGACCCGCCGCGCCTCCCTCCTCTCCCGCGCCGGAGCCTTGGCCCCTCCCACTCCCGACCAGCACTCAGGCCCGCCCCTCCCCAGAAGCATCTTCCCACCACCCCATCCTCTTCCCTTTGACCAGTCTCCAATAACTGATGTATCCCTTTAACAACGGTCGATTGCCTAGCTCCCCTAGAATGTAAGCTCCCCGAGGACCAGGGGAGGCACTGCTTGGTGGCTCATCAAGCGTTCCGCCCCACCGCGGCGCTTTTTTTCACTATTTGCGGAGCTAGTCTGCATTTTGCAGAGGAGGAAACAAAGTAGCAAACTGTCCAAAGTCACACAGTCAGGAAGGCCTGAGGCTCGGACTCCCGCCCAAGATTCCTTGACTCCAAAGCTTGCACCCTTCCAGCTGCATGCCTGCTGCAGCCTCCACGAAAGGAATCGGGGTATTCGGCTTGTAGCAGGACCGGGCCTCCCCACACCCAAGTCTGGCCCGTCCGGGCGTGTGGCGAGGGTGCATGGGCCTGGAGGGAAGAGGGGTTGCTAGACGGCTGGCTATGCGATGAGTAAGGAACCGGGAGCCTTGCGACAGGGTCTTGGAGGGGCGCGCGAGATGTCTGCCCGGACCCCGCCCGCGGTTCCCGCCCAGGTCCAGAGCGCACCCACCCGCTCGGCACGCCGGCGCTTGCTCCGAAGCCTCTGAGCTGCTGCCCCAGAGCTCCGCGAGCCCAGGCCTTCGGTTTACGTCGCCATGGCAACCATTCTCCCGGTGGGCGGGGCTGTGACGTCACAAAGGTTCCGGCCTCCCAGCTGCGCCCGCGCCTCAGGCAGGCTGAGCTGTAAGAGGACACGCCCCACCCAGCAAGCGCGGGCTTCCTTCCGGGTCTGCACCCCTCTTGCTATTTCCGTCATTCTCCTGATTGATTTTTTTCACGTGCACCACCTACCTGCCTCTTACTGCCGAGTGAACCTGACAGTCTAGAGGGGCGGCCCTGACAATTGTGGTCCCGGGCCGCAGCATCCCACGTGCTGGGAACTAGTTACAGAAGCAAACATTCTGCAGGATCCGGGCGGCGGACCCGGAGATCTGGGCGCCGACAAGCCCGCCCGGCGAAGGTGACTTCAGTGCTGACTCGGGTGGAGATTCGCCGCTCCACAGGCTGCATGTGACGCATTATGAAGGCAGTGGGGCACACCTGTCAGTAAACAGGGAGGGGTCCGGGCTAGATCAAGGAGACTCACCACCGCCCCGCCCCCCCCCCCCCCCCCCAGACGTAAAGAGTCCGCCTGCAATGCAGGCAGACCTGGGTTCCATCCCTGGGTTGGAGAGATCCCCTGGAGAAGGGAGTGGCTACCCACTCCAGTATTCTTGCCTAGAGAATCCCATGGACAGGGAAGTCTGGCAAGCTATAGTCCATGGGGGAGCAAAGAATCAGGCTCAACTGAGTGACCAACACACATAAGGCATTTCAGGGCCACTGGGGGCCTCTGGACAGTCCGCAGGCCAGTACTGCGGAGCCAGTGAGTCCCAGCAACTCCCCGCTCTGCCCAAGGCAGGAGCAGTTCTTTGGTCTGTTCTGGGTCTGCCCAAAGTGGGGAGACTCTTACAGTCCCAATGATCCAGCTGCCGGCCTGAGTCTGTAGCCCTGCCTCCCTGGGGTCCACAGTCTACAGTCCAAGCTGTGTGAACCCGTGACTGAGTAGGAAAGCACACGGTTCTGAGAGGGTTCATCTCCAGCACCATGAGTTCTAACTAGACTTTAGGAGTCTGGAAAACATCCATCTGAAAAGGAGAAAAGCCAACCCCTTGTTAACAACATGTGAGCTGATTTCCTCCTGAAAGAAGGTGTGACAGACAGAGTTCTTGAGAACAGACATAGAAATCAACAGTAACCAATTAAAAACGAAAAGGGCAGGGGGGCTCCCTAAGTCTGCAGGGGGTGGGAGCCAGCCACCCCCAGATGGTGGTGTCAGGAGTGAGCCCAAAGCGGGCAGCAGGGGTGACCCTGGCCGTGAGGTGGTCCTGATGTGTATTCCTGCCTGCAGAACCTGGGTCACCTGCCTGCCTCCATGTCTGCTCGGCAGGAGCCTGAGGGTCCCCCCTCCACCCTGACTGTGAGAGAGGCAGGAAGGAAGTGGGGGCCCCTAAGAAGGGGTCCCCAGCCCGGGGTGGGGGGGTTGTCAGAGGCTCAGGTGGTCCGGGAGGACAGGAGCTGGTATGTTTCCATGGCAGCAGGTCTCCGGTCACTCCTGCAAAACTGACTCTGTACCTGGGCTTCTATTCACCCCCTTTTTGGAATGACCTTTATTCTGATGTCAAACTCCTACTGTTAGCAAACTCAGGTTCAGCTGCAGGCCGATCAAGAAATTAATACTGAGAGACAAGTGTTAGGTAACAGGAAAGATGGTTTTATTGAGGAAACTGGCAGTCTTGGGGAGAAGGTGGACTTATGTCCAAAAGACTCAACTCTTCACTCCCTGGGTTTTGCTTGCAGATCACGTAGGAGAGGGCTATGCCAAGGCAGAGGGTTGCGGGAGCCATGATCAGCACATGGACATTCTTCTGATTATGAGGTAACCAGGGGTCAGCATCACCAACCTTCTGGTTCCATCTGGTACGGGGTCCACATCTTGTGGGCAGCACACAGTTAAGTTCTCCCATTGGACAGGGGTTTTGGTGTCTGCAAAACAGATCAAGGGGTGGGGCTCAAAATATTATCTACAGCAGTCCTTGAGGAAGATCTAAAGGTCCCTGACTTTGTGCTGTGCTTATTTAATGACTAACCTCTTATTATATTATGTTGTCTTACTTGACTGTTTTCCTTTCTCTCTCTGTTTTCTCATTTCTCTGATCACATTTATTCTTTCGCTAATGTTTTTCTACAGACAAGAGGCAGGTGGACAACATGAGTGGGGAGGTCTGTCCCAGGAAGGCCCCAGAGGGTCCTGCTTGTTTCCACTACATTTCTCAAGACTCAGTTCAGGGCTGACCTCTTAGGAGACGTCCCTGGAACAGGGCATCCTGCTGCTCTGTCCCGTCACGGCCCACATCCTCCAGGTCCTTCCACAAACACTGCCTAGCCCTGGCTCCTCTGGACGCCCGAGGGGTCTGGTGGGGGAGAGGCTGGAGGGCAGGGACATCCTGGAGCCAGAGCATCTGTCCCCTCCCTCTGCTTTCAAGGGCTCCTCGGCTGTGGCCTTCTGGGCAGGCCTGCGTGGTTCCAGCCTGGCCAGGAGCCCTGGCTAATTTCCCATGGCCCCACCATTCATTCCCATTTCAGCATCTAGTTACTTCTGTCCCATGTGTAACAAATTTTCTATATTCAACTTCCTCTCCTGGAAACTCCAGGGGCTTCTGTTTTCCAGATGAGAGCCTGACCCCCACCCACTGCTCAAAGACAGGAGACCTTGGTGGCCAAGTGGACAGGCTGTGGCATCAGGCCAGGCTGGGTCCATGTACTTGCGCTGACCCTCTCTGGCTGTGTGACATCGGACAGTTTACTTTAGTGCTCTGGGTCTCAGCTTCTCCACCTAAAAAGTGGGGCATGAGAACACCTGGGAGAGATGCTGTGTGACAGCACAGAACCCAGTACCCAGCGCAGGATGCCAGTCTGCCTGTGTCTTAGCGTGGCTGGAGCGGTGTCCTGGGTCACAGTGTGGCCGGGGGCTGTCCTGGGTCACAGTGTGGCCAGAGGGGTGTCCTGCATCATAGTGTGGCCGGGGTGGGGGGTGTCCTGAGTGGAGGTCTGCAGGGCACCCCAGCAGGGTGCTCGTGATCTCCACAAGGAAGCTGACAGTCAGACTGGAAGGTGTTTGCCCACGACCACAGCCCATAAGAGCAGAACTGGGGCTCAAACCCCGGCAGTCTGACTGCACAGCCCCACACATGACGACCCCTGTGCGTCCTCCATGCCCCCCCCGCCAGCCCCTGCCTGGGGAGACATGGTGCCCAGGCGGCTGGGGAGGGCCACAGCTAGGGGTGGACGCTGTGGGTTCTCAGCCAGGCAGGATCCCTCCCTGTGCTTCTCGGCCTCAGGGAGCCTGATGTCTGGGCCCGTGTAAGTTTAAAACCCCTCCCCTGGGTACCGATCCTCTCCTGCAAGGATGTGGACCATGTGGGACGCCTCCGTGGCTGCCCTGGGAGTCTGGAGGCTGACAGTGGCCACTGGAAGGAGCGGCCGTGCTGCCGGCAGAAACCCCGGGAGCGCTCTCTGTAACTCCCACTGGGGCTGGACCAGCGCCGCAGCGCTCAGAAGCCTGCCTGCCCAGGCTGCTTGCATCTGGGTTTCGCTTTCTCCTTCCTTCAGGTTCAGAGGTTGCAGGATGTGGAGAAAGTCTGCCTCGCAGTGAGCCAGAACTCTCGTGGGCCATACGGACCCTGTGCACAGCTTCCACCTCACCGGCCTGCCACACGCGGCCACCTGGCTCCAATCCTCCTGCAGTCCACACTACTCCCATGGGTCCATCCAGGGATGCCACCAGGCCCTGGAAGGGAGTGTGAAGCATTCCCCCTGCCCCGCAGGCTCCCCCCACCCCAGGGCCCTCATCTGCCCTGGCAGTGTTCGGGCCTGGCCTGCTCTTTCCCTCACTGTCATCGGATTGATTGCCTGACAGCGCAGATGGGCAGGTAGTTTGACTGGCGCCTGGGGAGGAAACAGGGCAGCTTCTGGCATCCACATTTGGCTGCAGGAGAATGTGTTCAGAGAGCTGTAGGCTAAGTGTTGGAGCCCAGGGTAGGAGTCTGGGCCGGGTTCGAGGATGCCTAGTGTCTAAACAGGGTCCTGGGAGGGCCCTGGGGGAGCAGGGACGGCGCGAGGCGCAGGGAACGGACCGGGAGTGACCCTGCGAGGCTGCCGTGCGGAGTGCGCGGTGGTGAAGGCAGTGGTGGGAGGTGGGGAGGAGGCCCACAGGCTTGGGAGGAGGGGGGAGGTGGGCACTGCCCGCCGCCTCAGGGAGGGTTGGCATATCGTTCCCGCCGTGATGGGGGTCTGTCATCGCTCCCAGGATCAGATTTGCTCCCGGGATCAGAGGACGCTGGGGCAGGCGGGCAGAGCGGCGGCTGCGCGCGGTCCGACCGGCCACCGCGCGGCGCCCGAAGGCGGTGTGCGCACCGCCCTCGAACGCCCTCTGTCCGGCGGGGCTCACCAGGGAAGAACCTTTTGTCCCAGTCCGTGGCGGATGTTTCCCGGTGACGCAGGACGGTAAACAAGCTGCGTGGAGGGCCCACGTCAGGCGCAAATGGCGACCTTGTGGCCCGGCGAGCGCGCGGCGGAGTCCGGATCGCTTCTGCGCGCCCGCGGATGAGGCCGCGGCCACCTCCGGGCACCGAGTTCTGCTGGGTACCCCAGGGCCCCTTCCTGGACTGCTGCAGACCGCCGCGGGGGGATAGGGGGCTGTGGGGGGGGGGGGGGGGCGGGTGTGGACATGAAAGTCTACGCGGCCCCTGTACCTACAGGCGAACACCCTCCCCCTCCAACCTGCCCGATTTAAACCTGGTCGGGAAAACTGCAGCCCTGCCCCAGCCCTGGCTCCACCGGAATCCTCATTTATTCAGAATCCTGTTTCAGAAACACAGTTTAAACCCCATCCTCCCCAAACTCGAACCCAAGGTGTTTTTACCCCAACTCTGCTGGGCCGTTTAGTGAAAAGTGAATGAAGTCCCTCAGTCGTGTCCAACTCTTTGCGACCCCATGGACTGTAGCCTACCAGGCTCCTCCGTCCATAAGATTTTCCAAGCAAGAGTACTGGAGTAGGTTGCCATTTCCTTCTCCAGAGGCTCTTTCTGACACAGGGAGTGAACCCAGGTCTCCCATATTGTGGGCAGACGCTTTACCGTCTGAGCCACCAACCTCCTTGCTAACTCAAACTCTCATCTTCACTCTAGTCAGAGCACTTCTGAAACCAACAGCAATCAAACCTAGGGCTTCCCTGGTGGCTCAGTGGTGAAGAATCCATCTGCCAATGCAGGAGATGCAGATTCTGTCTCTGGGTGGGGAAGATATTCTGGAGGAGGGCATGGCAATCCACTCCAGTATTCTTGCCTAGAAAATGCCATGAACAGAGGAGCCTGGTGGGCTACAGTCCATGGGGTCCCAAAGAGTCGGACATGACTTAGCAATTAAAACACCACATGACCATCCCTGGTCAGTTATGTGTGTGACAGATATCTCCATCTTCTAAAGACTTCACAGACATGCCTTCCACCTTTTTGTCTTTAATCCTCCTGGAAACTATTCGTGTGTGTGTGTAGTATGTCGGAGGCTCAGTTTCACTCTTCCCTTGTTTGGGTAATGGATTACTGCCAAACACTAAGGTCTATAATTCCTCTATCTGCACTTTGATCATCGCCACATATGAAGTATCTGTACATACCCTGTGTCCCAGCGCCGTTTTATTCAATCAGTCCCCTTGTCATCGGTTTCATTCTGTGTCGTGATCACTCATCACTACAGCGGTTCTAAATATCACTTCCCAGTGACAGAGGCACAGGCTGCTGCGTCAGCGCCTTCGGAGTGCGTGTTTTCCTGCACAGATGCCCCTGGGACACCACGCCCTCCTGCTCTTACGTCCTCTGGCTGACCTTTTGGCCTCCTGGTTGGTCGTCACCTTAGGACTTGCCCTCCTCCCTTCTTCCCTGCAGGACAGCGTCTTCTGCACCCTTGCTCCCCTCCCTTGTTTTGGTGGAGTGTTCTTTTAGAGGCTTTCTGAGACTGCCACAGGAGTGAACTTTTGAGAGCTTGCACTTTCAATCACCTGATTGATAGGCTGGCAGGGTACAGAATTCTAGGTAGGAGTAATTTTTCTCCTGGGACGTTGAAGGCATTTGCAGCCCCTTATGACAGATAGTATTTTCCAGAAATAGCCAGAGCAGCACGTCCAGTCCTGAATGGTCTTCCAGAACCCCGCTGCACTCCACCAGGACATCCCTCGGACCTCGGCAGGTGTTCGGGACGCCCTGACCAACAGCAGGCGTGGGAGTCAGGGAGTGACTCTCCAAACCAGGTCATGACAGATGGAAGGCTTCCTCCTGGCTCTCTCTCCTGGACTCTCTGCCCTGGAACCAGCTTCCTCGTTCTGAGGAAGCCCTGGCCATGTGGGGAGGCTGCACGTGTGTGTCCTGGCTGGTAACCCCAGCTGAGGCCTCAGCCTGGAGGCAGCATCTGTCCAAGGCATGAGTGACCAAACTTTCAGATAATTCCAGGCCCCAGGCAGCACATCACCAGCAGATTCCAAGTGGCGCAGAAGTGGACTGCCGCCTCCGTGCCTGCTCAAATGGAAGATTTGTGGGCAAAATAATTGCTGGGATTTGCATTGTAGCCTGTATGCCAGAACGGCCCTCATCACGCCAGCTACCAGCGAAGCAGAGCTAAGGACACGATGGTGAGCCCTGCCCCTGCGGAGACGGCGGTCCAGTCAGTCACTTCACACAGATGGGCAGCTCAGTGCAGTCGCTCAGTCGTGTCCGATTCTGCGACCCCATGGACTGCAGCACGCCAGGCCTCCCCGTCCATCACCAACTCCTGGAGCTTGCTCACACTCATGTCCATTGAGTCAGTGATGCCATCCAAGCACCTCATCCTCTGTCGTCCCCTTCCCTTGCCTTCAATCTTTCCCAGCACCCTGCTCGTTTAAAGTGAGTCAGCTCTTCGCATCAGGTGTCCAAAGTGTTGGAGTTTGAGCTTCTTTAGAAAATTATTTATCACTGTGCTAGGTCTTCGTTGCAGCATATGGGCTTTCTCTAGCTCTGGAGAGCGGGGCTACTCTCTCGCTGGGGTGCACAGGCTTCTCATTGCAGTGGCTTCTCTCATTGCAGAGCACCGGCTCTAGAACACAGGCTCAGTAGTGGTGCACGAGTCTAGTTGCCCTGTGGCATGCAGGATCTTCCTGGATCGGGTATCAAGCCTGTGTCCCCTGCATTGGCAGTCAGATTCTTTACCGCTGAGCCACCAGGGAAGCTGTAAATAACTTTTAAAGTAATGTGAAAGAAGGTGAACTGTGAAATTCCAGATGTTCAAGCTGGGTTTAGAAAAGGCAGAGGAACCAGAGATCAATTGCCAACATCCACTGGATCATCAAAAAAGCAAGAGAGTTCCAGAAAAACATCTATTTCTGCTTTATTGACTACACCAAAGGCTTTGACTGCGTGGATCACAACAAACTGTGGAAAATTCTTAAAGAGATGGGAATACGAGGCCACCTGACCTGCCTTCTGAGAAATCTATATGCAGGTCAGGAAGCAACAGTTAGAACTGGACATGGAACAACAGACTGGCTCCAAATCAGGAAAGGAGTTATGTCAAGGTTGTATATTGTTACCCTGCTTATTTAACTTCTGTGCAGAGTACATCATGAGAAACGCTGGGCTGGGTGAAGCCCACGCTAGAATCAAGATTGCCAGGAGAAATATCAATAACCTCAGATATGCAGATGACACGACCCTTATGGCAGAAAGCAAAGAAAAACTCAAGAGCCTCTTGATGAAAGTGAAAGAGGAGAGTAAAAAGTTGGCATAAAACTCAACATTCGGAAAACTAAGATCATGGCAGCTGGTCCCATCACTTCATGGCAAATAGATGGGGAAACTGTAAACAGTGACAGACTTTATTTTTTTGTGCTTTAAAATCACTGCAGATGGTGACTGCAGCCATGAAATTCAAAGATGCTTACTCCTTGGAAGAAAAGTTATGACCAACCTAGACAGCATATTAAAAAGCAGCGACATTACTTTGACAACAAAGGTCCATCTAGTCAAGGCTATGGTTTTTCCAGTGTCATGTATGGATGTGAGAGTTGGACTATAAAGAAAGCTGAGCACTGAAGAATTGATGCTTTTGAACTGTGGTGTTGGAGAAGACTCTTGAGAGTCCCTTGGACTGCAAGGAGATCCAACCAGTCCATCCTAAAAGAAATCAGTCCTGAATATTCTTTGGAAGGACTGATGTTGAAGGTGAAACTCCAATACTTTGGCCACCTGATGGGAAGAGCTGACTCATTTGAAAAGAGCCTGATTCTGGGAAAGATTGAAGGCAGAAGGGGCTGACAGAGGATGAGATGGCTGGATGGCATCACCGACTCAATGAACATGAGTTTGAGTAAACTCCGGGAGTTGGCGATGGACAGAGAGGCCTGGCGTGCTGCGGTCCATGGGGTCGCAGAGAGTCGGACACGACTGAGCGACCGCACTGAGCTGAAGTGAAAAGAAGGTGAGCACCTCACAGGTTCCCAGCACCCAGTGCCCACTGCTGTTTATGTCAGCACGCTTGAGCTTTCCCAAAGGACAGGGGACCAGTGGGGCATCTGCTTCTCTGGGCGAGTTGGCTGGCTTTGCTGGTGGCCCGGAGGTGACAGGAAAACAGAGGGCAGAGCCTCGTGAGGCCTGTGCTGGTGGCTGTCTGTGCTGCGGCCACCCTCTGCCCGCCCCTGGCCTGGCGCCCCAGGAGCTGCTGGCGAAGGCAGCCTCTCTCCTCCCGAGTGCAGGTAGGCTCAGAGCTCAGGCAGCTGTTACCCAGCCAAGCTGGAGGACCACCCCTCAGACCTCAGGAGACGAGGCTCGGGGTCAGGGGCCCCGCGGGGCCCATCACAGCTTAGGGAGGACCGCAAGTGCAGCCGGCAGGAAGGGGAGGCCCCCCGCGGAGGGTGTGGGGAGCCGGCCTGGGGGTGCAGGAAGCTCTGGCCCAGCCAGTCCTCGCCTGCCCCGGCCCCAGGTGTGGGCCAGTGCTGGAGCTGGAACCAGCCACAGGGCCTCAGAATATCCCCCGGGGGTGGACCCCAGCCTGGGCAGGCACGCAGGGTGAGATGACTCCTTCCATCTCTCAAGAAAGAGTCACTACTGAGCATTTACCACCACTAGGCATGCTGGGACTGCAGCAAAGAGCAAAAGGAGCAAAAGCCGCTCCCCTCAGAGAGCTAACCTTCTGGGGAGAGAGAGTGCCTACAGCCCAGTGGGTGCAGGCCGGGAGACAGGCAGTGGGGCTCAGCCAGCCTGAGGGGGCTGGGAGGGCAGTGGGGTGCGGGGGTTCTCTGAACAGTGCTCAGCAAGGGGAGGCTTCCCTGGTGGCTCAGAAGTTAAAGAATTCACCCACCAAGCCAGAGACGCAGGTCCAATCCCTGGTTTGGGAAGACCCCCTGCAGGAGGAAATGACAACCCACTCCAGTATTATTGCCTGGAGAATCCCATGGACAGAGGAACCTGGCAGGCTACAGTCCATGGGGTCGCAAAGACTCGGACAAAACTTAGTGACTAAACAACAGCAATGGCGAGGGGCAGGTGTCCCTGGGCAGAGGCAGAGGGGTGAGGGCACAGGCGGCCTCTTGGCGGGGGCAGGGAATGCCAGGCTGCGGGGACCCAAGGGGGAGCAGGGCAGGGGGCTGCTGGGTGGGTCTGAGGAGAGCAGCTTGGAAGAAAACTCAGGGAGCCAGGCAGGAAGGGGCTTCGTGCATTGGAAAAAACACCCCAACACACCAGTGAAAGCGAATATGAAAGTCAGCAGATATCCGCACCAGGCTTTGTTATGTGTTTCAAGATAAAACACCGAACCCCTGAAGGGTTCCTGGGAATTAGAAATTACTTTTAAAGGCAAGAGTCTCAAATTTACCCATACACCACAGCCTGGGAGTGACAGACACCTCCTGGGGGTGGGGGGTGGGGGGCAGGAAACGGGACCACAGGATCCCACAGCCAGCCCAGCGGGCTCGTCTGTGCCCAAGGCAGCTGTCCATGGAGATGCATCTAGAGGCCACGAGGCTCCTCGGGGAGCCGGTGTGTCCTTCTCTGTTTCACAGATGAAGAAACCAAGGCCCAGACAGGTCAAGGCATGTGACGACCATGCGGCTCCCCCCGGGCCTGCCCCCACGCCTGCAGCTGCACCCAGCGCACCCTGCCCCTTCTCTCGTCTTGCCCGCCACCTCCCTCCTGACCGCCTCCGGCTTCCTGCCTGAGCCTTCCCACTGTGACATCTTCCGCGGCAGAAAGCAGGCTCCCAAGGGCCGAAGTCTTGCCCTGTGCGCTTGCTGCTGCGGCCCGAACGTCCAGTCGGCAGCTGGCACGCGGCGGTGCCTCTGAGCAGTGCTGACCTGTTAGGTAGTTAGAATAGGGAAAAGGAGTCCAGAATGGCAGTGGCCAAAAGACAGAGAAGGGAAAAGCCCAGGCACATAGAACAAAGGAAGTTCGGCGGACGGGAGTGAGGACCTCAGGTAAAACACACAGACCTCTTGGCTAGCCCAATTTACACGGCAGGCTCGGGGGAGGAGACGAATGCATAAAAGGAGGAAGCCTAGAAGATTGGGGGCTTCTCTTTGCATCTTTTGGGTCGGCCCGCCCTCACACCCAAAGGGTGTATTTTCCTTTGTTTGCCAAATAAACCTGAGCTATACCACGGAGCTGTAACACTGGTCCATCCTTGCTTCAAATTTTTGCTGCAGCGAGAGAGAACCAAGGAAATTACAAACTTCCCCGACACACATGGTGCCGTGACTCAGATTTAACCTGGCTGAAACAACCTCAGCTCGGCTCCACGAGGCAGAGGCCAAACAGCACAGAAGTCCAGCTTGGCAAAAGCTCCCACGGTGGAAGCTGAACGCGAAGAAAACCCAGCACAGGGAAGTGACAAGAAGCCCAGGGTGCTGGAATCGGGGACAGCAAAAACAAACGGGGGCAGAAAGCTGAGGCGGCTCAGTCTCAGAGTCCAGAAGACCTCTGGTTGGGGTAGGAAGTCCTCGCTCCTATGGTTGGAAGAACATATTGCTAACAAAATCTTAATTCCTTTACAATCTCTCGCTCCTTGCTCACCCCCAGCAGACGGGTGAGCGGCAGTGGGTGCCCCAGGGTGTCCCAATGGCTCTGCTATCCGTTGTGCCTTGGTAGCAGTTGCCCAGGTGGCTGGAGGTTCTCCTGTCCTTAACCTCCTTTATGCCAAGGATCAGGCCAACGAAAACTGTACGCAGAGGTGAGGTGTTTAGCAGGTTTTCCAGCAGGTTATGAAGGGGATGCCTGGGCATGGTTTTCCCACCTATTTCTCCTCCCGTCCTTCAGCACCTCTCTCCATTTATGCCACTGTTTACAAAGTATTGGGCAGGTCATCTTTCCATTTCCAAAAATTGTGTGTGAAACTGTTTCCCTAAGATTGGGGCTCAAACCCACGTGTCAGGGATTCTGTGCTGCGCTTAGTCACTCAGCCATGTCCAGCCAGGACTGGAGCCCAGCCAAAATCCCCGGTGCTTGATTTCAAATGAAGCTCAGGTTCTTGATGTCTCATTGCAAAAAAAAAATTCCGTGAGAGACCCAGCAATAGGTAAGAGGTAGATTTGTTCAGATTCAGAGATAAACACACTCCAAGAGTGTGGGCTATCACAGAGGATGAGTGCAATGGCTGTGGAATGTGGTTAGTTTTAGTGAGGGGTGATTTCATATGTTAATGAGTGAGAGGATCATTCCAACAACAAGGGAACCACCCACTCCTCGGTCTTTTGACAGTGCCTTGGAACTGTCTTGGCACTTCTGGGTGTGTCATTTAGCTTGTAGATTGAGGATCAAGGTTTAGCTAAAATTGACTTGTCTGTCATCTTAGACCCATTTGATTTTAATCAGTTTATGTTATGCCCTTTGGTTCAGTTCTGTCGCTTAGTCATGTCCGACTCTCTGCAACCCCATGGACTGCAGCACACCAGGGCTCTCTGTCCATTACCAACGCCTGAAGTTTACTCAAACTCACATCCACTGAGTGATGCCATCCAACCATCTCATCCTCTGTCGTCCCCTTCTCCTCCCGCCTGCAATCTTTCCCAGCATCAGGGTCTTTTCAAATGAGTCAGCTCTTCCCATTAGGAGACCAAAGTATTGGAGTTTCACCTTCAACATCAGTCCTTCCAAAGAATATTCAGGACTGATTTCCTTTAGAATGGACTGGTTGGATCTCCTTGCAGTCCAAGGGACTCTCAAGAGTCTTCTCCAACACCACAGATCAAAAGCATCAATTCTTCAGTGCTCAGCTTTCTTTATAGTCCAGCTCTCACATCCGTACATGACTCCTGGAAAAACCATAGCCTTGACTAGACGGACCTTTGTTGGCAAAGTAATGTCTCTGATTTTTAATATGCTGTCTAGGTTGGTCATAACTTTTCTTCCAAGGAACAAGTGTCCTTGAATTTCATGGCTGCAGTCACCATCTGCAGTGATTTTGAGCACAAAAAAATAAAGTCTGTCACTGTTTCCATTGTTTCCCCATCTATTTGCCATTAAGTAATGATCAGACATGACTGAAGTGACTTAGCAGCAGCAATGAGACCAGATGCCATGACCTTAGTTTTCTTAATGTTGAGCTTTAAGCTAACTTTTCCACTCTCCTCTTTCACTTTCATCAAGAGGCTCTTTAGTTCTTCTTTGCTTTCTGCCATAAGGGTCGTGTCATCTGCATATCTGACGTTATTGATATTTCTCCCGGAAATCTTGATTCCAGCGTGGGCTTCATCCAGTCCAGCATTTCTCATGATGTACTCTGCGTATAAGTTAAATAAACAGGGTGACAATATACAGCCTTGATGTACTCCTTTCCTGATTTGGAGCCAGTCTGTTGTTCCATGTCCAGTTCTATCTGTTGCTTCCTGACCTGCATACAGATTTCTCAGAAGGCAGGTCAGGTGGCCTCTTATTCCCATCTCTTTAAGAATTTTCCACAGTTTGTTGTGATCCACACAGTCAAAGCCTTTGGTGTAGTCAATAAAGCAGGAGTAGATGTTTTTCTGGAACTCTCTTGCTTTTTTGATGATCCAGCGTATGTTGGCAATTTCACCCCTGGTTCCTCTGCCTTTTCTAAACCCAGCTTGAACATCTGGAAGTTCACGGTTCACGTATTGCTGAAGCCTGGCCTGGAGAAGTTTAAGCATTGCTTTGCTAGCGTGTGAGATGAGCGCAATCGTGCAGCAGTTTGAGCATTCTTTGACATTGCCTTTCTTTGGGATTGGAATGAAAACTGACTGTTATGCCCTTGGACTATGCATTCTTTAAAATGTTGTGCCATACCCCCTCCCCTCCTGTTTCAGGCCTTCATCTTCCATGTTTCCCACACATGTGTGACAACAGCACCTCTCAGTGAACACACGAGGGCAGGCGACAGACTCCCAGTGCCTGCTAGGAGTCCTTCTGTTGGTGGCATCCCTTCAAGGGCAATTGGGCTTCCAGGGATGATGTTTGCCACTTTGGGAGTTAGCACTTCAGGCCGTTTGGGCCCAAATCCTTACCACCCTTCTCCTAAAGTTACAAACATACCCACTGGATCAAATCTCCACTCCACTTTTATCAAACATCTGGTCTGTTGCCTTTTATCATTTTGTCCTTAAGCCACTTACTGACTCCTACAACTAGGACCCTGCCCTCTTGTAGGCAATATTGCTCCACCCAGCCTATTATTATTATTTTTTTTTATGATTGTAAAAATTTTATTCTCTTTAATAATAATAATTCCACTAAAATTATACAAAGTACATTCAATCACCCAGCCTATTATTAAAATACTCTTATTGCCCCTAACAGGACCAGATAGCCCATGCCTTTGCCACTCAGTTCAGTGCAGTTGCTCACTCATGTCTGACTCTCTGCGACCCCATGAACCACAGCACGCCAGGCCTCCCTGTCCATCACCAACTCCCAGAATTTACCCAAACTCACGTCAATTGAGTCGGTGATGCCATCCAACCATCTCATCCTCTGTCGTCCCCTTCTCCTCCTGCCCCCAATCTTTCCCAGAATCAGGCTCTTTTCAAATGAGTCAGCTCTTCCCATCAGGTGGCCAAAGTGTTGGAGTTTCAGCTTCAACATCAGTCCTTCCGATGAACACCCAGGACTGATTTCCTTTAGGATGGACAGGTTGGATCCCCTTGCAGTCCAAGGGACTCTCAAGAGTCTTCTCCAACACCACAGATCAAAAGCATCAATTCTTCGGTGCTCAGCTTTCTTTATAGTCCAGCTCGCACATCCATACATGACACTGGAAAAACCATAGCCTTGACTAGACGGACCTTTGTTGGCAAAGTAATGTCTCTGCTTTTCAATATGCTGTCTAGGTTGGTCATAACTTTCCTTCCAAGGAGTAAGTGTCTTTTAATTTCATGGCTGCAATCACAATCTACAGTGATTTTGGAGTCCAGAAAAATTAAGTCTGTCACTCTTTCCACTGTTTCCCCATCTATTTGCCATGAAGTGATGGGACCGGATGCCATGATCTTAGTTTTCTTAATGTTGACCTTTAAGCCAACTTTTCCACTCTCCTCTTTCATTTTCATCAAGAGGTTCTTTAGTTCTTCTTCACTTTCTGCCATAAGGGTAGTGTCATCTGCATATCTGAGGTTATTGATATTTCTCCCAGCAATCTTGATTCCAGCGTGTGTTTCTTCCAGCCCAGCATTTCTTATGATGTAGTCTGCATTTAAGTTAAATAAGCAGTGTGACAATATACAGCCTTGACGTACTCCTTTTCCTATTTGGAACCAGTCTGTTGTTCCACGTTCTTTATCATTACTTCTGTTATTACCTACAATGGGTCTATGACAATGAAATGTTTACCATTGGAGATACCCTAAGCTATTCTTATGGAGGACTAGGGGAGGAAATCAGTAACTTGCAGTCCCTCAGAGCAATAAGAGGATAAGGCTGATGACTGTTTCACCAGGTTCCCAGTCTCAGGGCACAGGCTTGGATTGCTTTACATCATGATATCTATTCCCATCCATGGTGGACAAACCAGCAATGAGTTAAGGTTACAACCTCTTAATCCTACCCAGCACTGGTCACTCTGGAGACCCTGGGGACACCCAACTCCAGTCTAGGGGTCCCAGAAGGTCAACATGATTCGACCTGCCCTGGGACCCAATTCTCAGGAGGCCAACCAGCCTCAACCTGCCTGGGTATGCAATCTCCAAGAGGCTGTCATGCCTCAGCCTGCCTGGGGATCTGCACTCTGACCCAGGGACACCTGGCTCTCAGGTTGCAACAGTACTGGGTAGGATAAGCTTTAAAAAGACTCACCCCTAAGGAAGTCCACCCGTGGAAATAGAAGTAAGCATATTGGCTGTGGGACCATGCCCAGTCTCAGCAATAACTCAGGAATCCAACGAGAACCCCATTGCCTTTCTGGAAAGTCTAAAAGAGGCTCTCCAAAAGTTTACCAATCTGGACTTAGACTCTTATGAGAGACAGGTGATTGTAAAGGACAAATCCCTGTGCTAATGTGCATCAGACATCAGGATAATGTTCCAACAGCTCCAGCAGCAGGACCCTGCTGCCTCTTTAGATGAGGTGGTCCAGACAGCCACCAATACCTTTTATAACAGAGAATAGGAGAAGGAGGCCAAGGCTCAGGAAAGGGAGAAAAGGAAAGAGACAAGGCATGCCCAGATGCTGGCCACCCTCCAGGGAAACCCTATGGTACCCCGAGTCTTTGAAGGACAAGGCACAGGGCAAATGCCTAACCTGTAGACAGGCAGGACATTGGGCCAAAGAGTGTCCAAAGCATGACAAGTCTCATAAAATGGCTTGCTACAAATGCCATCAATTGGGACATTGGGCAGCACTCTGCTCTCGGGACCCAAGAGCCTCAAGGTCAAGCGCCAAGCCTCATGATGGTTCAACAGGACTGAAGAGGCCGGCTCCAAACAGCCCGCCTGTCACAGATAACCATCACGGCGCTGGAGCCAAGGGTGAAACTGGATGTGGCAGGTAGGTCGAGAATTTCTTGGTTCACACAGGGGCAACCTACTCTGTCCTGACCTCTTATTCTGAAGCCTTCTCCTCCCAAACCTGTACCATTTGGGGTGCTACAAGAAAAACAATTACAAAAAGGTTCACCTGAGCACTTCTTTGTTGCTGGGATGCACAAATATTTTTCCCACCAGTTTCTGGTGGTCCCTGAGTGCCCTTCCCTTACTGGGAAGAGATCTTTCCCTGCCTTCGAAATTTTGCATCTATTCCAGTCCTGAGAGAAGATGCTTTAAAACTCTCTCTTGGGGGCAGCCTAACTATTTTTACCAGCCACCAAGTGAAATAACTCCTGAATGGGAGAGGGCATTTATGGATGTCTGATCAAAGAATCCTCAGATATCAAGTATCAAGTGTTCATGGAAAATCCAGGCCTGACCATATCCCCCTGTGAGGCTCGTAACCCTGCCACCCTTCTGCCTACCCCAAGGGCTCTATCCCCTTTCACTCTTGCCTAGAAACCTTGGACCATTGGACAAAACCCCAAGAGGGATTGTCAGAAGATCCTCTGGCCAATCCTGAGGAAATTTGGTGTGCTGATAGAATCAGCTTTGTCTTAGATGGAAAAAGAAGAGCAGTTATCTCCAATTTTGAGACAATAGAGGCTAAACCTTTGCCACCAGGTACTTCAGCCCAATTAGCTGAGCTCATAGCCCTGACTCGAGCTTTAGAGCTGGGAAAAGGAAAAAGAGTAGCCATTTACACTGACTCCAAGTATGCCTTTCTGGTGCTACATGCACATGCTGCTATTTGGAAAGAAAGAGGCCACTTGACCACCCGAGGGTCCCCAATCAAATATGGTGATCAAATTCTTAGATTCTTGGAGGCAGTCCATCTGCCCGCTGAGGCTTCAGTCTCCCACTGTAAAGGTCACCAAAAAGGGAGCACGGAAGTGGCACAAGGGAACCAAGCAGCCGATCAGGCAGCTAAGAGAGCAGCATTACAGAACCATGACCTAATAGGGGTTGCCACCTTAGGTCCACAGACTAATTTTCCAGAAAGTCCTTCATATACTGAAGGTGAGACTCTTAAAGCTAAGAGTGAGGGCTTATAAGATTATACGGGGTGGTTCCAAAAGGAGGGACTCCTTTTTCTGCCTGGGAACCTCCAATGGAAATTGGTTAACTCCTTGCATGCCACCACTCATTTAGGAGAAAAGGCCCTCCAAAGATTACTGGAAAGGTCCTTCAGAGGAACAGGCCTCCAAAGGACTACAAGGCAAGTGGTCTCCTCTTGTCCCACTTGCCATTAAACAACCCCCAAGGAACTCGAAGACCCCAGCTGGCCCAGCCCGTCCAACGACGTGGGACCTACCCAGGAGAGGGCTGGTAGATGGACTTCACCCAGATGCCAGTTTCTCAAGGGTATAAATGCCTATTAGTCATGATAGATACATTCACAGGGTGGATTAGAGGCTTTCCCACCTGGACTGAGAAGGCTGAGGAGGTGGTAAAAAAAAAAAAAAAAAAAAAAAAAAAAAAAAAAAAAAAACTTCTGCATGAAATCATTCTGAGATTTGGTCTGCCCAGGTCATTACAAAATGACAATGGGACATCATTTACTTCTAAGGTCACCCAAGGGGTCTCTGAAGCACTGGGCATTACTTATTATCTCCATTGTGCCTGGAGGTCTCAGTCTTCAGGAAAAGTAGAAAGCGCCAACCAATTCTTAAAATCAGCAATAAAAAAGATAACCCAGGAGACCTCCGTGGGATGGAAGGAGGCTTTACCAATAGCTCTCCTCTGCACCCATATTGCCCCTAAGGAACAGGTTGGTCTTAGTCCTTGTGAGATGCTATATGGAGACCTTTTGTTTATGTCAATGACCTCTTTCTAAATCCAGAGGCTCAGACCCACCAGTCTTATACCATGGCCATTGGGCAATTCCAACAGGATATATGCTTGTGGGGTGTGAACCAGGACCCAAAAGATTCTAAAGAGTTACCACTATATGCTCCAGGGACTCAAGTCCTAATTGAAGTCTGGAAAGATGGTTCCCGAAAGGCTCAACTCCAGCCCACATGGAAGGGGCCCTACCCTGTAATACTTTCTACCCCCATAGCAGTCAAGGTACCAGGACGTGACTCCTGGATTTACTGCTCATGAGTCAAGCCATGGAAGAAAACAGAAGAGGACACTCAGTACACCTGTGAGTCCCTGGGAGATCTCAGATTCCTATTCAGGACTACAGATGAGTGCCATTCTAATGAACACCCCCAAAATCAAGGTTTCTCAGGACAGCTCTAAACAGCCAACACAGCTTGGCAGAGGTTGCACTCCAAAACGGACAGGAGATAGATCTCCTGATTCCTGAATAAGGAGGGACTTGAACCATCTTGAATGAGACGTGTTGTTTCTAGGTAAATAACTCTAGCTAAGTTAAAGAAAGTCTCACAGTCCTCAAGAAAAACATTCAGACCACACAGGATCTCAAAGAATGAGCTGGGGGGTCCTCGGGGTGGTTACGGTCTCTCTTTGGGGGATCCTCCTGGCGAGGAGGGAATTGGAGTTGGCTGATGCCCCTGCTAGTTCCGGTCATCACCATATTGATGCTGCTTATGATTGCCCCATTATCATCAATTGTCTCACCCGTTTGGTCTCTGCCCAGGTCAACAAGCTACAACATGCAGTGCCAGTTCAACAAGGATATATAAAACTACAGCTGACCACAGAAAATATCACTCACCCTTAGATGGACACTGCTATAAGGACTCTGAGGCTTGAGACTAGCAAGAGGGGGAGGCCCAATGCCCCTCACCATCCCAGTTCAGCAGGAAGTAGCCAGAGAGATCTCAATGCCCCTATTCCCCAAGAATTGGGCTTCCCATCTCTTGAGGGGGGAATGTTAGATAGTTAGAATAGGAAAAACAAGTCCAGAATGGAGGTGGCTAAAAAACAAAAAAGGGAAAAGCCCACGAACATAGAACAAACAGAGGTCCAAGAACCTGAGTGAGGACCTCAGGTGAAACAAACAGCCCTTCTGGCTAGCCAAATTTACATAGGGCAGGCCCAGGGGGAGGAGAAAGAACACATAAAAGGATAAGCCAAAATTGGGCCGGGGCCTCTCTTCTCTTTTGTCTTTTGGGTCAACGTGCCCTCACACCTCGAGGATGTATTTTCCTTTACTTTATAAATAAAACTTAGCTGTAACATGGAGCTATAACACCAGTCCATCCATTGCTTCAATTTTTTGCTGCAGCAAGACAGAACTGAGGAAATTACACATTCCCCCGACAGACCCAACTGTGCACTTCAGAACCAGCTGGGTGTCTTCTGAGAATGCAGATTCCCAGGCCCAGAATCAGTCTTTCGGGGTGAGGTTTGAGACTTCTAACCTCCTGAACTTCCCAGGTGGCGCTAGTTGTAAAGAACCCGCCTGCCAATGCAGGAGACATAAGAGACACAGGTCCGATCCCTGGGTTCATAAGATCCCCTGGAGAAGGGAAGAGCTACCCACTCCAGTAATCTTGCCTGGAGAATTCCATGGACAGAGGAGCCTGGCAGGCTACAGTCCATGGGGTTGCAAAGAGTCGGACACATGCCAGCCAGCTGGGACTGATGCAGGCATATGTAAGATGACTGCCACTGCAGCAAAGGACGGGGGTGACCCGCACCCCAGATCCCCACACCCCAGCGCCCCACCACGGACCACATCTGTCTCCTGGGGTCCCAGTGAGCTGTTCAAGCCCCTGGATTTCCCTGGCCTTCCAGCAGTGGCTACATGCCCAATGCTATATGAAAACCATCTGTTTTTGCAAAAAGTAGCCAGAGGCATGGGAAAAAGTCCGTCAGCCAGACCTGAGACAGATAAAGGCTCATTTCCAGGTGGTTGAAGAAGTGTTGGTCTTGAGGAAGGAGGATGGCCTGAGGCTGGCAGGCGGGGTGGGAAGAGAAGAAGACACAGGAATATCCACAAAACTGGGCTGGCAGTTACCCAGAGCCAGTCAGGGAGAAGGCCCTTGGGGGAAGCGGATGCAGGCAGGCAGTGATTCCCACCCACCCCACCAACCTTGCAGGAGAGACAGAGCAATTACTTAAGAGTTACTTAATGTCTTTGCTGACAAAGGTCCACCTAGTCAAAGCTACGGTTTTCCCAGTAGTCAAGTATGGATGTGGCAATTGGATCATAAAGAAGGCTGAGGGCTGAAGAATTGATGCTTTTGAATTGTGGTGTTGGAGAAGACTCTAGGGAGTCCCTTGGACTGCAAGGAGATCCAACCAGTCCATCCTAAAGGAAATCAGTCCTGAATACTCACTGGAAGGACTGATGCTGAAGCCGAAACTCCAATCCTTTGGCCACCTGATGCAAAGAACTGATTCATTGGAACAGACCCTGATGCTGGGAAAGATTGAAGGCAAAAGGAGAAGGGGGCCACAGAGGATGAGATGATTAGACAGCATCACCGATTCAATAGAAAATGAGTTTGAGCAAACTCTGGGCGATAGTGGAGGACAGGGGAGCCTGGGGTGCTGCTGTCCACGGGGTTGCAAAGAGTCAAACACAGCTCAGCAACTGAACACCACCACCACCAGCTCTGTCCTTGGGTTTCCAGTCAAGCGTCAAGGACTCCTTGCAGACACTAATCCAACTTTAAAAATGCAAATACCCTTGACCTGATCCCCGCCCCCAGCTGCCCAGCCTCTCTGCTCCCACGGGTCTCCCCAGAGCCAGGGGCTGGCAGGGCTGATGGGAGACTGTTAAGCCAGTGAGTGTGCATGAGGGTCTCGTTGTGTTTTAAAAGTGCACGTGCCTCTGTTCTCAGCATATTCTGGAGTTGGCCTCTGGGAGGACCGTGCTGGCCAGGGACGCTCCTTTCGTGCCTTGGGCTCTCTTGCTGAGCGTGGATTTCGCAGAAGACTCTGCTGTGCTGGAGAAAGACTCGAGCAGCTGTCGGGCACAGATCGCACAGGCATCCCTGCGCCGCCCCACCCCATTCTCTTAGCACCTGCTCCAGGCTCCCCACAGGGTGGACATGGTTTGTTCTGTCTCGAAGCTGGTAGGGCCCACTTGTGAGAATGTGATAGAAGCTGCAGTCCTGGACCGCGGCAGGCCCAGGGCAGCTGCAGGTGGGGGGGGGCTGAGGGCCCCGCACAACCTCCCACTGCCCACACTGGAAGCAAGCACTGCCCGGCCTGCTGCCTACGATCCCCTGGCGGCCGCGCTCTGGAGGCACCAACCTCCTTTCGGTCTGTCTCACCTCATAGCCTTTGCACATGTTGCCTCTGGCCCAGGAAGCCCTTGCGGGACTCTGAGTTCAGCCGGGCCTCTTATCCTTGGGCCCCACCCAGGTGCCCTTCCAAGAAGCCTGACCGCCGTCCAGCCTAATTAAGACATTAGTTAGGGGACATTCCTGTCCTCCTCTCTTTTGGCCTCAGCCTCTGGCCCACATTCATCGTCAGGTGTCCATGGAAGTGCCAGGGGCAGGGACGGTGCTGGCCTCACTCACTGGCACCCCAGCTGAGCGCCACCTCTGCTATGTTCGTGCTTTGTCTTCGGAACACCCCAGCATAACCTGCCATCACCCCAGACGACAGCCTTGGTGGTGGTGAACCCGGATGCCCTGGCCGGATGGACCAGCTCGGGAAGCAGCCCATTGTGAGGGGGGAGTCCTTCTCAGCCCCTCCACTGCCCTGGACCCAGCACTAGGGCCCTGGACTATCTGTGGCCCCAAACGGGAGGGAGCACCTCACACGGCCAGCTCTGCTCCGTCCTGACCAGGGCCTGCGCCCTCCCAGCACGCAAGGATTCTGAGCATCACCACGTGTCTGCTCACCCCTGCTCAGGTCAAGGCCTGTGCTCCCTGAAACCTGGTCTCTCCCCCAACCCTGCCTCTCTCTCTGCCACAGTTTTGCATCTTGTTTGTTTTTTTCCAAAGGGCCACCACAAGGAAATTCAACCCTCTCCTGACCCCCATCCAGTCTGCTAGTGAGTCCCAAGATCCTGCCCCCCACATCCTTAAGGACACTTTCACCCCCACTGCCACCACCGGGTCCATGAAGCCGCAAGCTCCGTCCTGGCTCGGTCCGGTCCTATCTCCCCAGTGGTCACTCGACACTCGCCACCCTTGGGGCCCTGGCCAGGTCTTGGAGGCCAACCTGCTGGGCTGCGCCCCTGGGGCTTCAACCAGCAGGAGGCCCCAGCAGGCCAGGGGGTGGGACTCTGTCCCACCCAGGGCAGGGTGATTCCTGGCATGCCCCATAGCCCCTGCCCTGTCCCACCTGCCCCCCAACCCAGGAGTCTGGTAGTGAAGTCATGGTCACTGACTTCTGCCCCTTGGGTGGGCTGTCTTACTCCTTGGGGACTCCGGGGGCCGCACTGAGGGCCCCACAGTTTTGCATACGATAGTGGGACCCTCCGGAAACTTGAATCTGGTTCAGTCCCTCCGTTGCTGAAGCAGTGGGCTACCACTGCGCTGAGAACCCAGAAGTCTCTATACCACCTAGGAGACAGCAGGCTGAATCAGCGGGCAGGGGGTTGAGTGACCCGGTTGGATACTTTTTCCTTCCTTCTCTCTCTTTTGTAGATGACGCTGGGGCAGAAGGAACAGTAGAAAAGGGAGCAGAGCATGGACTCCCGGGTCAGGCTTGTTCTGGTCACAGGAAAGCTGGCTGAGTCAAAAGGTGCCATCTTACTGCGGGTGGCCACATCCTGGGGAGCCCTGCCTGCTCTCGACCCCCTGCTCGCCGCCTGGCTCAAGGCCTCAGACACACAGGCCCATTCCTGCCCCGGAGCCTTTGCACCTGCTGTCTCTGGCTTGACTGCCCTTCCGTCTGCTCCTCCCAAGGCTCCTTCCCACTCTGACATCACCTCCTCCAAGGGGCCCTCCGTGACAGGCCCACCTGAAGCGGGAGTGTTAAGCTTCGCTTGTGTTCCTGAAATGTTCTGTGTCGACTTGGCTGGCCTCAAAACTCTTTCTAGAGCATTTCCAGTTAGAGCAGCAGACAGACTTGATCCTCCTGTGGATCGGCAGCCCAGTATGTGGACGGAACCACAAACGTAAGAACTCCCGTGCGGCCCTCGGTTCCCCAGCCCACTGTAGACCTCACTGGGGTGTCGGCAGAAGGGTGCACACCTGCTGGGCAGTGAGCAGAGTGGGGCCCAGGGAGGGGCTTGTCTCCCCCAGGGGCCAGCCACCAAGGGCAGATGCTCAGCCCATGGCCCTCACATCGCCCTGCCACCAGCTGCTCCCAACAACAGACCCGGGGGAACTGACTCAGTAGCCACTGGTGGCCGATCCAGGAAGAGTCACCCCCAAGGGTCCCCTGAAACCTGAAGTTCCACTGGCAGGGGACCCTGCCAACTCCCACTGACCGGTGAGGAAGCTGAGGCTCTAGAGCGTGGACATGCTAGGGAAGCCATGTCTGGAGGCCAGGAGCCCCACAAAGTGATCAGGCCTTGGCCCCAGGCTGGAGCTGTGCCCAGCACACACAGAGACCTAGAGGGCTTACAGAGGGGCATAAAGCATGCCTGGAAACCCCGCTACCTGCTGCCAGGCAGGGCCGCCTGTGTAGGGGCTGATGTAAGTGGGTCCCCGGGAGGCACTTCTGTCTCCTGTGTGCCCCCCAGCCTGGCCCTACCAGCTCACCTTGGCCTGGAGCTCGGCAGGCTCTGACTGCCCCGTTGTACCTCCGGGAAGGCGGGCACCACTGCCAGGAGCCTTCAGAGCAGGTCAGGGGGCGTGGTGCCAGAGCGGGGGCCACAGGGGCTCATGCGGGGGTCACGTGGCCCCACCCCGCACCCAGGAGGTGGTGCTTTGCATCCTAGGGTTCAGTGCCCCCCCACACCTGGAACTAAACCACCTGTGTGTTCAGTTGCTGACTCGGCCAAGGCTCCCCTTGAGGAGAGCGGCACCTTCAGTCGCCTCCGCCCCACCCCACCCTCCCGCCTCTTTCTTGCACAGCACAGTGTCTGGGGATCGAATGTTTATGCTAATTCTCCTGTGTCACCTGCATCAGTCTCCCACTGCCGCTGTGAAAATTCCCAGGAACGTGGTGCTTGAAACAACACCCATTCCTCCGCTCGTGGTTCTGAGGTCAGACAAAGAAGCAAGCTGTCCGCACCGCTGTTCCCCTCCGGAGGCTCCAGGGCAGAACGTCTGCTTGCCTCTTCCCGCTTTCAGGGGCGCCTTGCCCCTCGACTCGTGGCCCCTTGCTCCCCCTCCTCAGTCAGCAGAGTGAGAGCTCCCGCCTCTGACCTCTGCCCATCGTCTCGCCTCCTGACCCGCTCTAAGGCAGCAATGCCCAACCTTTTTGGTACCAGGGCCCTGTTTCAAGGAAGACGATTCTTCCACGGACCGGAGTGGGAAGGATGGTTTGCGGATGCTTCTAGCACCTTATATGTTGTGATGTGATCGTGATCATTGGTACCTGCAGAAGCTCCCCAGAGCTCAGCTCCGCCTCTGATTGTCCGGCCTCAGATTCTCAGAAGGAGCCGCAACCCAGACCCCTCATGTGCTCAGGTCACAGTAGGGTTTGAGCTCTTAGGAGAATCTGACTTCCTGGATGATCTGACAGGACATGGAGCTCAGGTGGAAACCCCAATGATGGGGAGCGGCCGTAAATACAGATGGAGCTCCACTAACTTGCCTGCACTCACCTTGTGTGTGGCTGGGGGGCGGGGAGACCCTCACTTTAAAGGACCCATGTGACTACCTCGGGCTCACCAGATAATCCCGGATAATCTCTCCTTTCTCCAGTAGTCATGTATGGATGTGAGAGTTGGACTATAAAGAAACTGAGCACTGAAGAATTGATGCTTTTGAACTGTCGTGTTGGAGAAGACTCTTGAGAGTCCCTCGGACTGCAAGGAGATCCAACCAGTCCATCCTAAAGGAAATCAGTCCTGAATACTCACTGGAAGGACAGATGCTGAAGCTCCAATCCTTTGGCCACCTGATGCAAAGAATTGACTCATTTGAAAAGACCCTGATGCTGGGAAAGATTGAAGGCAGGAGAAGGGGATGACAGAGGATGAGATGATTGGATGGCATCACCAACTCAATGGACATGAGTTTGAGTAAACTCCGGGAATTGGTGATGGACAGGGGAGCTTGGCATGGTGCAGTCCACGGGGTCGCAAAGAGTCGGACACAACTGAATGACCAAACTGAACTGAATCTGGACTTGACTTGATTACATCTGCAGAGTCCCCTTTGCCACAGAAGGAAGCATAGTCTCAGGTTCTGGAGATTAGGATGTGGACATCCTTGGGTGAGATGGTTGGACGGCATCAGCAACTCAATGGACATGAGTTTGAGCACACTCTGGCAGATGGTAAAGGACGGGGAAGCCTGGCATGCTGCAGCCCATGGGGTCACAAAGAGTTGGACACGACTGAGCAACTGAACAACAATAACAATCCTTGGAGCCAATATTCTGCTGACGACTTTTTAACTTTAAATTGTATATTTAACCTCTATGTCTTATCCCAATTTTAGCCATAGCGCTTGTTTACCACCCACGTCATTTGCTCAACAAATATTTGTTTTGGGAGCTGGGCTCAGTGCTGAGCAAAACAGGCAAAACCCTTCTTCCCGAGTTCATGTTCTAGGATGGAAGGACAGATAATACACTGAATGCGTGAGTAAATTATGTTCCCAGTGCAATTGATTTTTGGATGGTAATTTGGCAAAGGTACTGGCCTGCTCTTTGACTCAGCAAACCCACCATTAAAAGTTGTATATGAAGCTATGTGCAACATCTGTTCTGTTTTGTATCATTACATATCACAGCAAACATGTGGGAACAATCTTAAAGCTAGTTAATGGTAATTTACCATTAAATTTAATTGATAAGTAAATTGTGGTGCCGAGAGACCAGAATTTACAGCTCAGTATGATGGTACATATTCTAGGATCTGGATTGACACAAAGCCTGTCTGTGTGGTGCACAGTCTCCGGACAATGAGTAAACCACGTGCTCTAAACTGCCTTCTCACAGGCAGAGGCATCTCTGGGGCACAGGGGACCCAGGAAGCGGCCAACAGCACTGCACATCTCCCAGTGTTCACCTAACTTGGGCCTTGACAGAGGCTGGCCAGGGGCCAAGGACCCAAGCGGGTGGCTGTTGAGGACGTACATGGAAAGGTGAGCCGTGTCCAGTTGGCACCCAGGCGTGTACACACATGTGCTCACGGATTCTCCAGTGTGACCGTCCTGAGCCCCCAGGTCCCTTGTAACTGGGCCACTTCTGTATGGATGGAGAAGGCGCCTCTGTGGAGATCGATGCCTCGCTTCCCCAGGGCATGTTTGCCCCCAGGGAGTGTGTCCGGTCAGGGTCAAAGGGCACAGGTCACAAGGCCGGTCCTCTCCCCAGGACCAGGAGGGATGGGGTGTCCGTTCTGCACTTGCGCTGCGCTCTACTGGACAGGCAGATGGCTGCAGCAGGAGGTTCCCTGGTCAGCGGGGATGAGGGCCTGCACCGCAGGAGACACGGTGCACACGCACACGCACACGCCTCCCTCACTTCTCCCCTGCAGACCCACGGGGCTCCACCTCCAGCTCCAGGCCCCCGGCTGTCACTGACAGCCCCCAGGGCACGTGGACAGAGAAGTAGGCTGGTGCCGGCCTGAGGCCTCATCCGCAGAGCTCACGCTAGGCACTGCCTCCGCCCAGTCAAGACGCCTGATCCGTTCAGAATTGCAAGTGGCCATCACGTGCCATTTCCCGGGGGGAGTTGTGGCTGGAGAACAGTTTGCCTCCTTCCTGGTGGATACAGTGGGTGCATAATCGATGCTCAGTGCACTGCACACAAGGAAGTGCTGAGCAAGGGCCTCAGACAGCTCAGCGGGGTGGCGGCCCTGTGGGCCGGGCCCGCCTGTGGTCTCTCCCCACAAGTGAAGCTGGAATCAGGTGGCCGTGGGTCTGTGGAGCAGACAGCCCTCAGGACACAGAAGGAGCAGACACCCAGCCTCAGGTGCGGAGGTGGCGGTGCGGGGACCCTGCACTGGCGGACCAGGGGCCGGACATCCACACAGCCCCTGTGTCGCTCGGGGAGCAAACCAGGGTCCCCCGCATGTGGCAAAGCAGATTCAGCCCCCAGAATCATTCCATTTCCTGGCAAGGACAAGGAAAACAGCACGCCAAAGCCAGAGTTATCAAGTTCTTTTTCTTTTTATTGGCAAATATATTTTTATGAAGGACCAAAGAAAATATACATAATTGTAACATATGTACACCAGCTTTATAGATTTTATTTCAAATTTACACAATGTTGGTATGTTATTAAAAGATTTTGTCGATGCACCTATGTACATTTTATTTACATACATTCATAGGATGTGAAATAAACCTCTCAAAACAAACTAGTTCATTTTATATTAATTTCTAGACAAAATAAGGAATGCACTTCTAAATCAGGATTTGGGAGGCTCTACATAGCTCTTCTACACCAGCCCTCTCCTCCTGAAGGTGACCCGAGGTGCCTTCTGGATTTGTCTGCAAACAGGACGAGGGGATGGGCCACACGGCACCGTCAGCCTGGGGCAGACCTGCGTCTGTCCGTCTGTCCTGCATGTTTAACTCAAGCACATGCACTGCCACCTTGCCGAGAGGGGGCTTTTCACCCAGCCCACAGCCACCCGGCGGCCAGGTCCCGCCCCTGCACCGCCCTGTGCGCCCTCTGGTGGTCAGGCCGGGGATGGAGCCACGCCCACGCCACAGTGCAGCCTGGACTTCTGGCCTACTTCCTTCTTCCCCGCAGGCTCCCTCCGGGAACTGACATTTCAACACTGCGCACTTCTCTTTCCCCGGCAATCGAGTGCTGGCCCCGGCCCAGGCGGGGAGCCCGGCGGGAGGGGGGCTGGGCCTCGGAAGGCGAGGGGCGTGCAGGCTGCCTCCGGCCGGCGCGGGCGCCTCCGGGTCCCTGGGGAGGTGGCGGTGCTGAGTCCGCACCCCCGGGCTCCAGGTGGCCCAGATGGGCGTCACGTCCCTCCAACGGGGGCTGATAACTTATTGCTACAGAGCGCCTGGCGGAGGCGGCGGCCGCTAGGGGGCGGGGCGGGGCGGGGCGGGTCAGGGCCGCTGCAGCCGGCTGCTGCGCGGGAAGCGGTGCACCTTGACGTGCTTGGACAGGTGGTCGCTGCGGGCGAACTTCTTCTCGCACACGGGGCACTGGTAGGGCTTCACGCCCGAGTGCGAGCGCCGGTGTCGCGATAGCTCGTCCGAGCGCGAGAACCTGTGGGACAGGGCGGTCAGCGGCCTCGCCCCCGCCGCCCAGCGGAGCCCGTGGGGTCCGCAGGGAGGGCGCTGGGCCCACCCTGCCCCTTCCCCGCCGCCCCTCCAAGGAGGCGCGAGGGGCCGGTCCCCGTGCTGTGGCCTGAGGGCAGCTGGTAACCCCACAGGCCCCCCAACTGCAGCTGTGTCTCAAGCCCCTCAGACCAGAGTGTGGGGCTCCTGGGAGCATCCTCCGGGCAGCCCCCCAACCCGGGGCACAGGCTAGGGCAGAGGCCCCGCCCAGCCTGCAGGGGGCGGGCCTTTGTCACAGCAGAGGAGGGGTCCTCAGACTTGACCCCACAACTCCTGGACCCTGACTGCCTTCCCAGCAGCTGAGAGGTCCCCAGACGATTCCGTGCCCCACAAGGTGCCCAGAGGCCTCCAAGGTAGCCCAGCTGCCTCCCTGTCGCAGCCCCAGTGGCTGCTTCAAAGGAACAGTGGCCACGGACCCCAGCTAACCACAGGGCTCAGCTCTTGGCACAGCCGACCTCAGGGACTCCAACCTCTCCTCACTCCCGAGCTCCGTCCTGGCAGCGAGACCCCACCGTACGCACACATGCTGTTGTGCTTCGCGCTCTGCCTGCACAAACTGCCCTGAGCCCCTCTCGCCAGAGGACGTGTGCCCAAACCATCCCCTCTGTCCGAAAGGCTCTTCCCACTCATCCCTTAGCCCTCAGCGCAAACATCACCGCCTCAGGAAAACCCTCCAGGATCGCATCCCACCCACAGCCAGGGCCTAGAAGCACTAGGCACTTCTTCCTGACCTCTACCACTGCTGCAACTTTAGTTTCCAAGTTTTTGATGAACATCAGTCTGAGCCACTAGACCGTCAGCTCCATGAGGAAAGGCAAGTGCCCCGCGGCCAGCCCAGCACCTGGTGCCTGGGGTTCTTGGTCTGTGTGTTAGTGAGAGAGCATCTCAGGAGGATGCAGAGCTGTCAGAGAGGCAACCCTCGCCAGCCCTGGGGCGGGCAAGCACCCAGTGCACACTGCGCACATACACAAACAGGCCACACTAAAGCCTTTGCCTGCAATTGCAGGGGGCCTGGGTTCGATCCCTGGGTCGGGAAGATCCCCTGAAGGAGGGCATAGCAACCCACTCCAGTATTCCTGCCTGGAGAATCCCCATGGACAGAGGAGCCTGGTGTGCTACAGCCCGCAAGTCACAAAGAGTCAGATACGACTGAGCACGGAGCACACACATGCATGTGTGCACATGCTCACCCACATGAACACACGCACAAAGGAGCATCAGGCCCAGCACCCCGTTGCTGGACCCATGCCTGAGAGGAAGGGGGTGGTGCCTGCAGCAGCCATCCCCGCCCTGCCAAGGAGGGGGCTGGAGGCTCAGCCGGGCCTGACCCTCTGGGTGGAAGCCCAGGACCCACAGCTGTACGGGGAAGGCTGAGCGGGGGCCTCAGCCCGGAGGCGTGGAGGACAAGCGCCACCTCCCTCACTCCCCTGGCGCCCAGAGCATGGCCAGGCGCCTGTGCTTGGAAGCTGGTGTTCACATCACAGCCCTGGTGCCCAGGGCACAGTGCCATCAGCACCTTTGGAAATAAGACCCTGGCCCATCTGCCACGAGAGGAAACCGAGGCGCAGAGATGCAAGACCCTGACCCAGAGTCAGCGGCCACAGAGTGGCCAAGGCCAGAGCAAAGATCCCGCCCTGGTGACTGCAGGCAGCCTGGCCTCCCCCAGAGCGGGCCAGGTGCCCCACACCCCTGCAGCTCAAATGGGTGAAAGGAGCACCAAGGTTCCGGCCGTCAGGGGCCAACCCGGGACCACCCGCCTCGGCGGGAGTCAGGGCCCCCAGGGCAGCGGCAAGGAGGCTCCACGACGGCCCCGAGCCCCCGCCTCCCCCAGCGGCACAGGGTCGGCCTCACCCTCCCGTTCAGGGAGCCAAGACCAGCCCCGCTGGAGACGCCACCCCAGGGAGGACATGAGGACAGGGGCAGCGGGGAAGCCGGATGGCTCGGCGCAAGCCCATGTAGCCCCGAGTGAACCCAGGCCCGTCCTGGGCCTCAGGGTCCTCTCTTCCAGTGGGGCCTTCGGGCTCTCGTCCACCTTCCGAGGCTCGTCTCAGAGGCCACAGTGGGCACACAGGGCAAGTGGCCTCTTGTCAGGAGACGCCTGGGAGGGGCACGGAGTGGGGACAGCGGCCCCAAGAACAGCCTCCCCATCTGCACGCCCCCTCCCCCCTCAGGGTGCTGTGACCTGAGCCCCCAGACAACCCCCCTAGCCCACACCCCCATGCAACCTTCTCCCAAACCGCAGCCACATGGGACGGGGTGGGCGGCTACGACTCAGCCTCTGCAGGCAGCGGGCCCTGCTCCTCCTGCCGGGACTGCCTGGCAAGTCGCCAAGCTCTCGGAGGTGCTCCCTGGGCACAGGGAAGGGCAAATCGGGTGCCAGGACTGAGGGTGCAGAGCGGGTGCGGGGCCCACGGCTGTGAGCTGGGCCCTGGTGAGTGTCGACCACGATCCCCACGGCTGGGCTGTGGGGAAGCACAGGTCCAGGGGGCCCTCGGTCAGCCAGAAAGCCATCGGTGTGAGCACCCAGGCCAAGGGCGGCGGTGGGAACGTGGCGCCAGGTTGTGCGTGGAACAGCGCAGGGCTGCGACCGCAGGCAGGGCTCGGGGGCCTTGCTGTAGCCCCCGGCCCTGTCCCAGCCTCCCCGTCTCCAGGGCCTCCTGTCCACCGTGCAGACCCAGGCACCCCCACACGGGGAGCTGGCACGCCCCCAGGGGTGGAGGCAGGAGGGCGCTCTCCTCGGAGGGGACAGGACGTCCCTCTGCAGAGAACAAGGGAGGCTGGTGTTCAAGATGGAAGCAGGAAACTTCTAGGCAGAGGCCGACAGCACCTCCTACACGCACCCTCAAGCAGGCCCATCCAGCCCCAGCCTCATCCCGGCCTCCAGAGCCGCATCCCTAAGCGGAAGAGCAGGGACTCCGGGGTCCACAATCAGACACCGAAGGAAGTGGCGGGAGGTTGCCCAGGCCAGGGATGACCCTGGGGGACAGCGTTCCTGGCCCTCAGTGAGCAGGACACAGGACAGGCGCCAGACGGAGAGAGGTGGCTGCTCTTCGCCAGGACCACCAGGAAGGAGAGAGTCTGGGATGCAGAGCACCCACTGGGAGGGCAGGCGTGGTGCAGGGGGCGGCCCACCCCCTCGGGAGGTGTGGAGGGGCTGCTGCAGAGAGGGCTGGGCCTACGGCCTGCCAGGTGGGGTGGGGTGGGGTGGGCAGGGAGCCTGGGCCGAGCCCCTGCCTCAGCCACCTCTCAGCCGGGTGATGCTGAGAACCGCCTGCCGGCTCCAGCCGTATCTCCTTTCTCTAAAGTGGCACGGCAGAGGGTGAGATGTTGGATGGCATCATCAACTCGACGGACACGAGTCTGAGCAAGCTCCGGGAGTTGGTGATGGACAGGGGAGCCTGGCGTGCTGCAGTCCATGTGGGCACAAAGAGTCAGACACGACTGAGCGACTGAACAACCACCAAAGTGGGACGACAGGCTGACGCCTGCTCACAGGCTCAGTGTGACGCGGGCGCCTGCCCAGCACCCCGGGGCTGTGTCTCACTGTCCCACTCCTCAGCCCTTCCCTCCCAGCCCAGAGCTGATGCCTGGCCGCTGACGACCTCGGGGAGGAGACAGGACTCCTGGCACACGAGAGCACTGCCCAGCGAGAGGGGTGGCCAGCCCGGCCCTGGGGCTGTACGTGGCAGAGGCATGCTGCCCTCACCACGGTGGGGTGCGCTTTGTCGCCGAGGCGATGACTGGGTCTTTCTGGGCCTCAGTTTCCCCCTACGTAAAACGAGATGGTGCCAACAAACCACAGGGGTGCTGGGAAGCCTCGAAGAGACCGGGATTTGGGAATGACGGAGCCAGAGTCATGGCAAGACTAGCGACAGCCACCCCCGGAGAAGAGTGCTGGAGACACAGGCCACAGGGGGCCATGACAGCCCACGCTGCCCGAGGGAGGCTGGCAGGCAGACCGCATGAGCCTGCGGTCCAGAATGAGGCGTCTGGATAGGAATCTAAGTGTACCTGAGGGGTACAGAAGGCCTGAGGGGCCGGAAAGGTAATAAGTCCCTTGTGGAAGGAATCATGCAAGCCAGGGTGGGGATTTGCAGAGGGGAGCCCAGCTCTAAGACCCTCAGGACAGTGCCTGGCACTCAGTAAGTGCCTGGTGAGCTGGCCACTGTCACCTTCCCCCCTGTCCTGTCCTGACGGAGCTGCCCCAAAGTCAGTCCACCCTCCCACCCACATGCTGGAAGGATGGCCCTTGGTCACTCAGCTGGCAGTTACGAGCACATGGACGGGACAGGTCAACTCATGGGCACATAAGCAGCAGTTCAGGATCCCTGAAGACTAACCAGTGAGACATGGCCCCCACAAGGGCAGGCGCCCTCAGCTCCCCGCCTGGCAGGGCCTCTGCCTCGCAAGACCCACACGTGACCCCGTGAGGGCCAGACCCAGACCCGGGAGAAGCTTCCCGCCTGGCTGACGGCAGACACGGCTCCCAAGAGCTCCGCGAGACCTCACGGTGCCAAGCTCCCACCATGCCTCCCCCACTCCGGGGTCCTGGGCAAGACCACCCAAGGGCTCAGACAGTGCAAACCTGAATGCCCACCATGAATCCCACTTTGGGTTACATACCTCCCCCCATGGGGAACTCACTCCCTCCAGGGCCGCTGTGCTGGGGGCCAAGACCTGCCTCCCTGACGCCCTGGGCCGAGGGACCCATGTGCCCTCCAGGACAGCCCAGAACACAGGTCTTCTTCTCCCGGGGAAGTGGCCAAGCAGGCGGCCTTGACCACGACCAGGGCCTTCCTCCCAGCCTCAGTTCTGGGGGGTGGACAGTGCCCGGGACTGTGAGGCTGCCCACAGCCCCACCCCCACCAAAAAGACAGCACTGGCCCGGGAGTCTCCGGGTGCCAGCCTGCAACGTGGGTGCTGCCCAGTGGAAGCGGGCTGACCCCTCCCCGGTCCTCCTCACACTCTGACCTCGTCTGAGAGCAGCACACGACCAGGACAATCCCTGCACACATGGCCCTGAGGGACAGAGACCGCGAGCAAGCCTTCCACTAGACAGACAAGTAAGGAGGCTTGGCCAGGGGACCACGGGAGGGCACCGGCCAGTGGGGAGAGCAGGGCTGGGGTCCACTCCCTGCCACCAGCTGCCCCACCCTCGGGGTCAGGATGTCTCCTGCTGCGGTTGGGCCCCCGCAGGGCCCCAGGTCTGTCTACTGAGCCCGGCTCCCCCATCGGCCGGCAAGCCTGCCCTGAAGCACACCGGCCAATTCTGCCTGATGCTGTGGGCAGTGCAAGGCTAGAGCTGGGCTCCTGGAGCCCTCAGGGCTGTGGGTGCCAAGGCAAAGCCCCTTCTCTAGCCAGCTCACTGCTCCACGACCCGGGATGCTGGGCACAGGGCTCCCATCCGTCCAGCCTCGGCCTGCCACGACTCTTGAGGTCAGCACCTCCGGCCCAGGGGCAGTTCTCCCCTGCTCTCAGGAGCAATTCCATCTGGAAGCACGGGGTGTCATGTGCACCGACACACACGCATGGGGCGCAACCATGCAGCGTGCACAATCGCGTGTGGTCACACGTGCCCCTTGTGAGGTTCAGGTCTGCACAAAGCCAAGCATGCCTCCCACCCCCTCATACACGGAAGCCACACTAGGCAGGACCGAGTGTGCAAGGAGCACACGCACCTCCTGGGCCAGCCAGCTTCCTGCAGGGGGGGCGTCCTGAGCACGTCGCCCCTGACCTGCACCAGAGCCTCAGGAACAGTTCCCTCCCAAGAGGATGGGCCTGCCGGGGGACTGGGGGCGATCCACGGTGGTCCCACCCGCTCTGCCCGCCCAGGGGCTGGGTGACCCTGGGCAAGCCACCCCCCGCTTTGAGAGCTGGTCCCCCATGTGCACGGAGTGAGATCCAGGGAGCAGTCTCCCGCTTCTGGCTCGGCACCCGAGCCCGGAGCCCCCCATGGCCTCTCTGGCATCTCCAGCACAGCGCCAGCTCCCCCAGGACGGCCGTCAAGCGGCTGGGCCTTCAGGCTGCGGAGGCGGCTGCTTCTGGCCCCTGGCTTCGACCCCATCAGCAAAGGGCCACGTTACTGAGCAGCTCTGAGCCTCCGCGTGCTCAGTGGTGAAGGGGGGTGAGAGGTGGTACTTACCCTTGGGGCGCTGCGGGGGCGCACGGCACGGGGGCGCGCAGCACGGGAACGCCGCGGGGATGCCTGGTGCGCCGCCGCCCCCCGCGGCTCTCAGCGGCCCCGGCGCCACCAGGGGAGCCCTCTGCGTGGCCCAGCCCCTCCCTGGCACAGCCGCAGCCTCACCTGGTCACCATGAGACTGAACGCCAGCAATCAGAGGCACACAGGGGCCTCTGGGCCTGCCCACCCCCTCCCCGCCCTAAGCAGCCTTATCCAAGCGCGGACTCGGTCTTGGCCACACACCCCGGGAGCAGAGGCATGTGGGCCCTGTGCAGCGCCTGGCTGCCGCCGCCATACTGACCTCCAGCCACAGCCCGGCCAGGTGCAGGCGAAGGGCTTCTCGCCCGTGTGCCGGCGCAGGTGGGCCTTCAGGTGGCTGCTCTTGGTGTACATCTTGCTGCAGCCAGGGAAAGTGCACCTGTGCATTTTGATGAGTTCGGCCGCCGGGTTCTTGGGGAACTTCTGGCCCACGAGGAGGCCTGCGGAGCCGGGCCCCAGGGGTCCTGACCCAAGGGGCTTGGCTGCGATGGGCACAGGGGCGATGCGCACGAACTTGGAGGGCAAGCTGAGGCTGGATGAGGGCAGCACCTGGGGCACAAGCGTGAAGGTCTGGCCCTGGATACTGACCAGCAGCTGCGCCACCTTGACGGCCTCGGGGGGCTGCCCTGGGGAGGCAGGCTCGGCGCCCGATTCCTGCTTCACAGGCACCGGTTGGATCTGCAGCAGCAGTGGGACTGGGGTGTCAGGGGCGGGGCCCCCAGCCGGGCCCTGGCTGCCAGCTGCACCGGCCCCCAGCGGTGAGGCACAGCGCTCTCTGCCACCCGCCCCAGGGTGGAGGTGGCCCCTGTGTGGCCCAGTGGAGAGCTGGCCACAGGCGTCCAAGTCCTTGCCACTGCCCTCTGGGGCCTGCTTCACCGCGGGCTCCATGTTCTCCTCCAGAAACTCTTCGATCTCCTCCAGGGTGGGTTGGAAGGGCCGAGGGACGTCATCGGGGTCACCCACCGGGAACTCGGGGAAGCTGAAATGCTCCCCCTTCACGGGGGCCGGTGTTTTCCGCCAGGCCCCCCAGGCCATGGGGCTGCCGTGAGGCGCAACGCCGCCGCCCAGGGTGGCCTGGGACAGCAGGAAGTCCAGGATACTGTCCTGGCCCTCGGGCCCCCGGCCACCGACGTAGCAGGAGCACAGGGTTTGCGAGTCGGGGCTGGCACAGGAACAGAGGCTGGAGGCATCGCTGTCGTCTTCGGAGAGGGGCGAGGGTAGCATGTGGTACGCCCGCCCGTCACCCAGAAAACCGACGGGGCGTTTCAGTGACGAGAAGGTCTCGTCTACTGGGAGCAAGTGGTCCACCATGCTGGCCTGGCGGCTGCAGAGAAAACCAAGAAGGCCCCGTCAGGAAAGCAGCACAGTCAGCCTGCTCCTCGGAGGCTCCTGGCCCCACACCGTGGCCAGCCACAGCCTCCCGCCGCCCCAGGCCTGGATCCTGCCTCCATCCATCTGATGGGGGAACGCTGCAAGCGTGTTTTCCGAAGTTGCACCACCTGTTTGCAAAAGTGCTCTCCAAGCCCATTGCACAACCCGGCTCTTCTGGCTTCACACAGATTTTTCAGAACAATTCTGAAAAGGAACACGCATGTCTGAGTGTGAGTGCGTGTGAGGGGGAGGGTGGGTGTGTGAGGAGGCACTCTGCACCCCAAACGGCCAGGTGGGAACCCCATCCAGCTAAGCAGAGTCACCATCATCCCTGGATAACTGACCTCAGTCCTGTTCCTGCAGAAGAACTGCCGGCGGTGGGTGGTGGGGCGGGGTGGGGGGTGGAGGCGGAGGACAGCCACATGCCCTCTGACCCCCTGTTGCTGCAGCTTTGGTAGGGTTGCCAGATTGAGCAAATAAAAATAAAGGCCACCCGGTTCAACTTGAAACTGAGTTTAAAAAATGAACAACTTTTAACAGAAGCATGTCCAAACATTGGATACAGCACACTTATACTAAAAAATTGTTTCATCTGAGACTCAAATATAAATGAGGAGTTTGTATTTCAACCAGACAAGTCTACTCTGAGGCATAAATTAAAGACTCCCTCAAGGGCTGTCTGACCACCTAAAAGGGGGCAGCCCACCCACCACCCAGTCCTTGGGCCCCTCCCATCTCAGCTGCCTCTCCAATGAATTAGGGACGGGCCTCCACCAAGCACCCTCCACTGGACTGGGCACCTTCAGGGGCTTCACCAGCAGCAGAAGGGCCCTGCCTTGCAACAACAACTCAGGGAGGAGGCACTCCGGTCCCAGGGCTCAGCTACTCCCGCCTTTGACTCACAGCTGCCTGGTGGCAATGAGACCCCCAGCTGACACCCCGTGGAGCACTTACCCAGCTCACGCCGCCTCCCTACCAGACCAGGGCCCCTGTGGTGCAGGCTGGGCGGTCGGGTCTGGTTGTGTTCCCAGCCCCTGGTAAGGCTGCTGGTGCCCAGGAGGGGCTCAGGGCACGTCAGCAGAGAGGACAGGGGCAGGCTGAAGGCCATGCGGGTCGGTGTCCAAGGAAAGTCAACAGTGGCTGTGACAGGGCCACCTCTGCAGACCTTTGTCCCCACCCAGTGACCACAGCCGGTGTTTACTGAGTTGAGGAAGGGGAACGATCTGCAGCTAAAGCAGACAGTCTTGGCCACCGGGCACCACGTCCGCTCCCACTACACCCATCTCTGTCTCTAGCACTCGGTCGGGCCGGGCACTGCCCAACATTTGACAGGCCCAGCCAGCGCTCGGGACCTCCCAGGGCCAGGCCACCCTCAGTCGTGACCTGGGGCCAGTCCTTGCTCCCCCAAACCCCAGTCACCCCACCTGTTCCGTGTGTGATGACCCAGCTAGGAAGCTTCACTGAGCCCCAGGAAAATAAGGCAAGATGCAAGTTTGCATCCAGGGCAGTGTTTGCAGGAGAATGTTTGGCTTTTTATCTAAGGATTTTAAAGCTGGGAGTTTTAAAATATACACTATTCACTGAATCAGGTGCTGAGAAGGCATGAAAATGCCAGATAATGTGAAGAACAGAGCCCACACTCAGCCTGAGACCCCAACCTCCACCCCATCGCCCACACTGAGCTGCTGTCTCTGCAGCTTGTCAGCTGTGTGACCTCGGGCAAGTGGTGCACACTCTCTGTGCCGTGTGTTGGGTGGGATCCTGACAACCGTGCCTAGTTCCTGGGTTTTTGTAAGACCGATGAGCTTACACACGCTGAGCACTCGCTACAGGGACAGACAGGCAGCACCAGCCGTCAGGGTGAGTCTCAAGGGTGAGGTCATGGTCTGTCTCCCCTCTGCCGCCATGCTGAGGAACCCGGGGACTCCGGTCTTCCTAGAACCAGGCAGGAACCAGGCAGAAAAGGCAGAGAGGGCCATGTCCCTGCCCTTGAAACTCTCCCCAGAAATGTGACCACTACCTGACTATTCCATGATATTGAGGAATTACAGTCAATATTTTTAAATGGGATGATGTACTGTGGTTGGTACATATTTTTCAAAGGAGGCCTTACATTTTAGAGACATAAACTAAGATATCCACAGATTAAATGACATAAAAGAAATAAGAGGGGGAAATAAGTACAGCAGGACAGGGTAGGCGGGAACTGAAGAGATTCCCAAAGGAATGGACCCAGTCTCCTCCAAGAAGGCCGGTCTGCCCCGACCACTGCTCCACCTGCCCCACTCCCAGGCTGTGCACAGGCTCACCAGCCTCACCGCCCCAGGCCAGGGCCCCAGCGCTTCACTATCCAAGGACCCCTCTTCCCAGCCGTCTAGGAGGGAGCCCCTGATTTAGATCCCTCAGCTCTGAAGTCACTCCCTGTGAGGCCTCCCTCCCTGCCCACCACCCTCTGCTATACCACCCTGCATCGTAGTCTTCCTAACAGTTGCTACTGCAGTTATGTATTTACACACTTCGTTCTCGGTCTCCCCACCAGAATATAAGCCGTTTGGACTATCTATCCCCAACTCTGAAACAGGACCCTGGCCGAACTTTGCCTTAGGAGTGCAAAGACCCGGGGGTGGGGGCCGCAGCAGACCGCCTGGGCCCTCGGGCAGGGCTCCTCGGCCGGGAGGACGCGTGCACTGAGAGCCCACGGGACCCGCGGGGCGCGGGGACCGGCCCTGAAACACAGCAGCACGTGGCCCGGCCACCGACGCAGGCCGCGGGGGGGAGGGGGGAGGGAGGGGGGACGCCCTGTCCCGGGCAGCGTCCCTGGCCGTGGCCGGACTCCGCCCCTCCCCGCCCGGCCGGCCAGGCCTGCTGTTTATCCTCCCGGGGACACGGCGGCCGCAGGAACAACATGTAATTGATAACAAGCCGAGCGCCGGCCAAGGGCCTTCCATTGGGTCAGCGTGCAGACCACGGCGGGGGGGCCGCCCTTCAAAATAAGAGTCCCGCGGCCGCGGCCTCGCACCTGTGGGGCGACGGGGCTCCCCGCGGTCCGCCGGGTCCCTGGAGGCGGCGGAGTGGCTCCAAGGCCTCAGGCACCCGGGGACCCGTCACCCCCGGGGCCTGGGCCGGCAAACAGTGGGGGTGGAGGGAGGGCCCGAAGGGACCCGCAGAGGGGCGGGCGGGGGCGCGAGCTCCTGCCGCGTGACTGCGCGTGCGGGGCGCGCTGAGGGCCGGGCGGGGGACCCCGCGACGCTCCGGCTCTCGTGGGGCCGCGCGTGGGAAGGGGCGGGGGAAGCCGGGCGCCGCCTCCCCCGGGCCGGCCGCGGTGACCGGCAGTAACCCCTCCGCCCGCAGGCCCCGCCGCGCCAGCCATATGGGCGGCCGGCCCGCAAAGCGCGCGCGGACGCGCGGGGCCAGGCACCGAGGCTAGCGCGGGGACCGGGCCGGTGGGCACGGGGGATCGCCGTCCCGCCCGCCCGCCCCAGGCCCTGATCCCGGCCCCGCACCGGGGTTCCCTCTCCGCCGACATCTCCCCCGACGCTCGCGCGGAGTCCGGACAGTCGTGCGGGCGCCCAGCCCGGCGCGCAGAGGGCCCCCCGCGCCCTCGCCGGGCCCGGTCCAGGCGCGCCCGTCCTCGCCGCGCGCTCCTACCTGAACTCGGCGCGGCCGGCCGGCGGCCAGGCCCGGAGGTCCCGGGCCCACGCGGGCTGCGCTGGGGGCGGCGGCCGCGCGTCCCGCACTCACTCGCCTCGCCCGGCCCGCGTCGCTGCGGCCGAGCCCCCGCCGCCGCCGCCGCTTCTCGGCGCTCACTCCCCGGGCTCACGTGACGCGCCGGGCGCCGAGAAGGCTCGCAGGAGGCTCGGCCTCGGGCGCGCGCCCCATTGGCCCGCGCCGCGCGTCACGCGCCCCGGCTCCGCCCCCAGCCCCGCCCCTGTCTGGCCAGGCCCCGCCCGTTGGCCCAGGCCGCGCGTCACACGCCCAGGCCCCGCCCTTCCCAGGTCCAGGCCCCGCCCCGCCCCGCCCCTCCAGTCGCAGTGGACTGGTGGCTGCGGCTCCGGAGGTTCTAGCCCAGGTGAGAACGAACGCGGGCCTGGCCTGGGGCTCCGAGGGGTTCCACGCGGGCTGGGCGCCGCCGAACAGCCCCGGCCCGACCCTCCCTACCCCGCTCCCGTCTGCAGCCCCGGGCGGCCCACAGGCAAAGCCAGGACTTGTCCGGGACGTTGCTGGAGAGATGCGAGCGAGCGTCCGGTGAGCCGCCAGCCCGCTCGGGACAACGCGCTCGCTCGAGTCCGCGGCAGCCCCAGGGGACAGGAGGCGCGGGACGCTGAGTGACCAGCCCTGGAGACACGTGCGCTGAGAGTGACACCCTGCGCGCCGTTTACCCAAACCTGTCGTGTTCTCAGCCAACATTTTACGGATGAAGAGGACTCCGAGGCCGCGGTCCTCCCAGACACAGCTGGTAAGGAGGGAGGCGGGTGAGCAAGCCCGCTGGTCCATCCGCGCTGCCGAGATGACGTCTTCCAGACAACCTCGATGGTGGCCTGGGAGTGCCTTCTACAGAACGCACATCCTTGCCTCCTGGTGTGGGAGGCGGGCAGCATTTCTGATTCTTTTCCTCTCCAGGACAGTGCTGGAGCCGCAACTGATAGCTGGGACCTGTCTAGGCTCTCCGGAGTGCTGTGGGTCTGGACTCCTAAGACTATGCAGGACACTGGACCCTGCATCCTGGGACCCTCCCCATGCACACCGCAGAGCCAGGCGTACAAATCTGGCTGCCACCAGGGGCCAAACTGGGGCTCGCTGGGAGGGTTTGGAGGAGACTGGCCTCGAGATCAAGGATGGTGATGGTGCTGTCTGCACCTCCTGAACATTCATGCAGGCCCTGGCCAGCACCCGCAGAGCAGACCCAGCTCACTCCTTTTTACAGAAGAGACAGAGGTCTGCAGGGTTCAAGCCTGCAGGGTCTGCCTGGTCTCTGTGCAGGTGAGAGGCACGCACATCCCTGCCTGCCATCGATCCTTTGCTCCTCACACATTCTCAGGCCAGTCTTCCCCATCTTCTCACTGACAATCACACCAAAAGTTCAGAAGAAGCTTGGAAACAAAGGTGCATCCATAGCTTCAGCACACCAGGAGGCTTCTGCACAGGCTAGCAAGAAGCTGAGCAGAGACAGTCAGGCACTGTATGGCTGTCACTTACATGTGAAAAGCAAAAATGGAAGCGCGGTGAAGGACAGGGAAGCCTGGTGTGCTGCAGTCCATGGGGTCGAAAAGGGTCAGACACGACTGAGCAACTGAACAACAACAGTAGAAAAAGAGATGAGGTGAGGGGCGGGATTGCAGGAGGGTGATCGAAAGGGAGAGACTTCCAGGTAACGATAAATAACTAGGGATGTCATGTTGCTGTTGTTCAGTTACTAAGTCATGTCTGACTCTTTGTGACCCCATGAATTGCAGCAGTCTTCCCTGTCTTTCACTGTCTCCCGGAGTTTGCTCAAGCTCATGTCCATTGAGTCGGTGATGTAACATACAGCATGATAAATATAATTAATGCTGCTGTGTGTTTTCTATGGAAGTCATTAAGAGACTAGAACCTAAGAGTTCTTATCACAAAAACCTTTTTTTTCCCTCCTTTTGCTTTTATTGTATCCATATGAGATACATACTAAACATTGCAGTAATCACTTTACAACATGTGTAAATCAAACCATTATGTTGTACACCTTATGCAATGACATGTGTCAATTATGTCTCAGTAAGACTGGAGAAAAATAAAGAAACTGGAGAACAGTCAAGATGCTGTCTTACAGCCTGAGTCAGATCATGTCGCTTCTCTGAACACTGAGTGCCTCCCGCCTCCCACCGTCTGCAGTGCCCTGCAGGGTTGGCCTCCATCCTGACCCCGACCTTTGCTGCTCTCGTCTCACCCTTGCTGACATCACTGCAGCCACACTGGCACCCCGTGGCTCCACAGACATTCCAGATACGATCCCACCTCAGGGCCTTTGCATTTGCTGTTCCTGCTGCCTGTGTAAGCATGTCCCCATGGCTCCATCGCCCTCTCCAAGATTTTATTCAAATGTTACCTTCTGTGGTAGTGGCTCAGAGAGTAAAGAATCTGCCTGCAGTGCAGGAGACTTGGGTTTGATCCCTGGAGGAGGAGGAAGGAAGGAGGAGGAAGGAAGGAGGAAGATCCCCTGGAGGAGGAGGAAGGAAGGAGGAGGAAGGAAGGAGGAAGATCCCCTGGAGGAGGGCATGGCAACCCACTCCAGTGTTCTTGCCTGGAGAATCCCACTGATGGAGGAGCCTGGCGGGCACAGTCCATGGGGTCACAAACGGTCAGATACAAATAAGGGACTAACGCTACCTTCTCCAGGAACCCTGCCTTGACCACCCAGTCTCAGATGTTCACATTCTCCTGATATTTCCTCTTCCCCTGTCCTGTTGAACTTTTCTTCCTGGTGCTTCTTCCCTGCTAACATATTATATATTTTGCATTTTGTTTCACTTGCTTTCTGTCTCCTCCAAAGAATGTAAGGTCCACCAAAGCAGTGATCCCTGTCCCTTCAGTCCCTTCGTATCTCCAGCACCAAGCATTCAGTAAGTGCTCCATTGTGGAATTAATGAGTTTCTGAAAGACTTACACATGGTCAGCTTGGGAGAAATTAAACAGTGCTGAGGAATCGCTGCCAAACAGGTTAAGGAGTTGGTCGCTGGGGAATTTAGGAGACCCATTTCCCCAGAGACCCGGAACACCCCTGGCCAGTTTCTGCAGGGCTGCTCAGTAAAGGTGCCCCTACCTGGCTCATTCTCCCCTCCTGGTCAGACCTGCTCACCCTTCAGGTATCAGCAGCCCCTCAAGTTCCTTCTCAGCCTTGCCTCCCACAGCAGGCTGGGTCAGGCTCACATGCCTGTGCTTCACGGCCCAGGGCCTGGAATAAGAGGGCTCCGATGATGTGTGTGTGGACTTAACGAGTAAGTGAGTGAGTGAGGACCCTGGCAGCCCAGGCTCTGTGAAGGCAGGAAGTATATGAATCTTGGTTTCACAACATCCCCCTGCCTAGAAGGGCCTTGATGAGTGCCTGATAGATGGGTGGCTGAGCTTTTTGGGGGACTGGGCCATTTCTTAGTCACCCCAGGAAGCCCACAGTACCCAGCTTGGGGAAGGGGGAGTGTGTCCAGTAGAATGTCCCATGATGGAGAACGGTGTCCACTAAGGTGCCGTGCCTGGCGGTGCTGCCATCGGACAGTCTGCTGGGGCTGGCAAGAAGGGCAGAGAGGACGAGGCCGGGTGAGGCCAGGGGGGATGGCAGCGGCTGTGGAGGGTGCTCTGTGACACAGGCCAGCCGCGACGAGACAGGAGCTGTCGGGGAGCCAGGGCGAGCTCCCGCAGATGGAAAGCGGCATCGTCTTCACGGATACCCGGGCGAGGCTGATCTGAGAGTGGACATACCTGAGAACCGCATCGAAGGGCAGATGGACAGTGTGCGAGTCCACGGCTAAGCCTGATGTCCCCTGGGCAGGAGCCGGGTTCACGTTCAGAAACAGGAGGAGGGACACCGCCGCCCAGGCCCCCCTCGGGGAGGGGCGTTGGTGGGGTGACTAGTTAATGAGTCACTCCTGCCCAGCCAAAGTCCCCAGGGTCAGCATGTGCCCTGCAACCAGCCGAAGCCTCACCTCCCATCCCCTCTCCCGGGCCACTGGCCATCACCTTTCTGAGCAAACCACAAGGAAGCAAGAGTTGGGAACTGACTGCATGGGGGGCTTCCCGCTGAGGGGGCACCCTGCAAGAGCCCTGGGCTGATGAGAAGACCCCGAAGGTGACACCTTCACCAGAGTCGGGCGGGATTCCTCCTCACTTCAAAACAGTGAGGGCAGGACGGGGTCAAGTGGAAAACAGACCTCAACAGAGCATGCAAATAGCATATCGCTGCCAAGGGAAGTATCTGGCCTCACCACTGATCCCAGAAACGCCAAATACCCTTTCATCCAACTGATCAGGATATTTTAGAGTGATTCCACTGTTGGAAAGACGTGAAGTTAGTACCTTCCCAGGAAGCAACCTTGAATTCTGTACAGCAGCCCTGAGTCAGTACATGTCCTTTTAGAGCCTGAGCCTAAAGAAATGATCAGATTCGCAGTCAGATTTATGAACAGACTTCTTCTCAATGTTACTGACACTTGAGAAAAATTGGAAACCAACTAAAGTCCAACAAAAGGAAAAAATGATAATGAACCATCTGTGTAGCAGAATACCATTTGTCTGTTTCAACCAGGATTTTAAAAGACTTGTTGTTCACTCACTAAGTCATGTCCAACTCTTTGCCACCCCGTGGACTACAGCACACCAGTTCCTTGTCGTTCATTATCTCCTGGAATTTGCTCAAACTAACGTCCAGTGAGTCACTGATGCCATCCAACCATCTCATCCTCTGTCGTCCCCTCCTCCTCCTGCCTTCAATCTTTCCCCAAATCAGGGTATTTTCCAGTGAGTCAGCTCTTTGCATCAGGTGACCAAAGTATTGAAGCTTCAGCTTCAGCATCAGTCCTTCCAATGAATATTCAGGGTTGATTTCTTTTAGGATGGACTGGCTTGATCTCCTTATAGTCCAAGGAACTGTCAAAAGTCTTCTCCAGACTTTGTGCTCAGTTGCTCAGTCGTGTCTGACTGTTTGCAACCCCATGGACTATAGCCCACCAGGGTCCTCTGTCCATAGTATTTTCCTGGCAAGAATACTGGAGTCAGTTGCCATAGTTTAAAGACTTCTCCACTCTTTAAAAGACTATTTGATGAAAGTTAAAGTGAAAAAAAAAAAAGCAGGATGCAAAAATCTATAAAGGTAGTACTCTGGATATGATTATTTAAAGAAAAAACATTTGTAGAAGAAGAAATAGTTATCAAAGTATTTACAGTGACGATTTTTAAGAATATTTACTTTGAAGTGATGAAATTATAGTTTCTTTTTTTAAGCATTATCTCTTTCACTTTTCCAGATTTTCTAGAATGAATTTATATTACTTCTATAACCAGAAAAAAATACGGTTCTGCTGTAGGGTGATGGCCAAAAATTCCTCCAGTTCTTAAGTAAAAGTAGAAGACACATTGTTTTCATTTTCACCAAGGACTTTATTGAACAATATATTCACCATTTTGTCCCACTGCCTTCCGCCATTTTTCAGACAGCTTCACAATTCCATCTTCCTAAAACTTTTTATCTTTTTGAGCAAAGAACTGTTCCAGGTGCCTCTTACAATCTTCCAGGCAATTGAAATCTTTTTCCATTATGAGAATTTTGTAAAGACGGAACAGATGGACATCCAAAGGTGCGATGGCTGGTGAGTACAGAGGATGAATCAGAACTTCCCAACAGAGCTGTAACAGTTTTTGACTGGTCGTCAAAAAAGCATGGGCTCTTGGTTATCCTGAGGGAAGATTGCGCATCTTCTCTTGGCCAACTCTGGAGGTTTTTCATCAAGTGCTGCTTTCAGCTGGTCTAACTGGGACCGGTGCTTGTTGGAATTAATTGTTTGGTTTTCTGGAAGGCCCTCATAACAGAGGACTCCCCTCCAATCCCACCACATACACGACACGCCTTCTCAGATGAAGACCGGCGTTGCTGTGTTTGGTGGTGGTTCATCCCACCTGCCCCCACGATCTCTTCTGCTCCACAATATTGTATAGCATCCGCTTTTATCACCCATCACAGTTTAAAAATGGAACATTTTCAATATGTTTTGAGTAGAGAATCACATGAAGAAATACGGTCAAGAAGGTTTTTGCTCACCTTGTGTGGAACCCAGACATCAGTGTGAGAATGTCACCCAGCTGGTGCAGATGATTTTCAGTGCTTGATGTGGGTATTTTGAGTATGGCAGTGTCTCCTGTGTGGTATGATGTTGATTGTTCTCTATTAATATCTTGATTGGATTCCTATCAGCTTTAGCTGGTCTACACGATGTGGAGCATTGTCCAGTGAGAAGCCTCCACCACGAGCTTTGCAGACTGCCTTTGACACGTTCCATCAGTTACAGCACCACCCCCACACTCTGCACAAATCAGTTTTTGCATTTCAGTTCCATTTTTACCTTTCATGAAATAACAAAGTATAGTATGCCAAAAATGTTGCTTTTTTTCTTCCATCTTTGATATTAAAATAGCTACACAAAAATGTACAAATTTTGATGTTTTTTAATGCATGCTGGTATGACGGCTGTCACCACAACCCATCAGAATCGCTTCGAATGAAATCAGAGACCATGGAGCCCCACTAGAGCCATCTCACAGGAAAGCAAATGGCCATTTTGGTCAGCCCAGTATGTCTGATTGTGCGATTTAGTGCGTTATTTTTGAAATGGCTTTTTAAAGTGGTATAAAAATTACTGTTCTCACTGCCCAAAATATCAGAAAGTACAGACAAGTATAAAAAAAAGAAAGGACATTCACAATCACACCATTGTTAACATTTCTTGCTATATTACAAAAACGGAAAATTGAATTACTTTGGAGCCTTTTTTTTTTAAATGTGACTAAAAGTGCATGGTGTAAAATTGCCATCAGAGCCATTCAGATGTGCAGTCTGTGGTGCGAAGTGTGTTCACATTGTGGGGCAAACATCAGTACCATCTATTTTCAAAGTTTTTCTTCTTTCCAAACTGAAACTCTGCCCACATTGCACCCTGGCTCCGCCTCCTGCCCCCAGCCCCCTGGAAGCCACCATGGTATGAACCTGACTGCTTCAGGCCCCTCGTGGGAAGGGAATGACACAGTACCTCTCATTTAGTGACTGGCTCACCTCACTAGGCATAATACCCTTAAGGTTCATCCATGTCATCACGTGTGTCAGAATTTCCTTCCTCGTCACAGGTGTATAATATTTCATTGTGTGTATAGGTCACATTGTTGTTCTATTTGTCCATCAGGGCTCACTTGGGGGTGCTTCTGGAGCTTTTTAAAAACAGCAATAGATGTATGCTTCTTCCTATGCCAATAATGAAGAGCTGATGCTTTCAAACTGTGGTGCTAGAGAAGATTTTTGAGAGTTGCTTGGACAGCAAGGAGATCCAACCAGTCCATCCTAAAGGAAATCAGCCCTGAATATTCACTGGAAGGACTGATGCTGAAGCTGAAACTCCAGTCCTTTGGCCACCTGATGCAAAGAACTGACTCATTAGCAAAGACCCTGATGCTGGGAAAGATTGAAGGTGGGAGGAGAAGGGGACGACAGAGGATGAGATGGTTGGATGGCATCACCAACTCAATGGACATGAGTTTGAGCAAATTTGGGGAAATATATAGTGGAGGACAAAAGGAGCCTGACACACTGCAGTCCCTGGGGTCACAAAGAGTCAGATCTGACTTAGCAACTGAACGACGACGACAGGTTAGTAGCTGTCATTTACAAGAATCGCCTACTCTTCTGTAGAAGTGGCTGCATCATAATTTACTTAGCAGATCCATTCCTGAAGGACATTTATGTGGTTTCCAGGTTTTCACAATCCTATCAGTTCACTTCAGTTGCTCAGTTGTGTCCGACTCTTTGCAACCCCATGGACTGCAGCACGCCAGGATTCCCTGTCCATCACCAACTCCCAGAGCTTGCTCAAACTCGTATCCATCGAGTCTGTGATGCCATCCAACCGTCTCATCCTCTGTTGTCCCTTTGTCCTCCCACCTTCAATCTTTCCCAGCATCAGGGTCTTTGCTAATGAGTCAGTTCTTTGCATCAGGTGGCCAAAGGGCTGGAGTTTCAGCTTCAGCATCTGTCCTTCCAGTGAATATTCAGGACTGATTTCCTTTAGGATGGACTGGTTGGATCTCCTTGCTGTCCAAGCAACTCTCAAAAGTCTTTTCCAACACCACAGTTCAAAAGTATCAGTTCTTTGGTGCTCGGCTTTCTTTATAATCCAACTCTCACCATCCTATACAAAACTGCAGTAAATCTCCCCAGTGGGCACATGTTTGTCTACTTAGTCTATAACTTCTTACAAATAAATGTGGAAGGTGAGGTATCTGAGTCAAAGGGTGTCATTAGATTTGATATTCATTGCCAACTCATCCTCCGGAGGCTGTGATCGGGTGGGATCCCTGTCGTCAGCGAGTCCTGTGTCTCTCTCAGCCTCGAGTTAACAGAACCACTTTATAAAATAGTGATGCATTCTGGGGCCAGTTTTCGACAGGGGTAGTCTGTTTGTTTTTTTCAAAAGGTGCCATTGCTTTAGTCTGTGCCCCCTGCATTCCTAGCAAAGTTGAGTGTGTTTGCTGGTTTGATTGTCTCCCACTGGCAGTTGCGATTCTTTATGTGCTGCCCACTTTTGCCCTCCACTCTTGGGACCGCACTGAGCTGCTTCTTCCTGGCAGGCGTGGATGCTGGCATGTGCAGGTGTGTGGGTCCTGTGGTCACAGGTGTGGATGCACGTGTGTGCAGGTGTGTGGGTCCTGTGGTCACAGGTGTGGACGCACGTGTGTGCAGGTGTGTGGGTCCTGTGGTCACAGGTGTGGACGCTCGTGTGTGCAGGTGTGTGGGTCCTGTGGTCACAGGTGTGGACGCATGTGTGTGCAGGTGTGTGGGTCCTGTGGTCACAGGTGTGGATGCACGTGTGTGCAGGTGTGTGGGTCCTGTGGTCACAGGTGTGGACGCACGTGTGTGCAGGTGTGTGGGTCCTGTGGTCACAGGTGTGGACGCACGTGTGTGCAGTTGTGTGGATCCTGTGGTCACAGGTGTGGACGCACGTGTGTGCAGGTGTGTGGATCCTGTGGTCACAGGTGTGGATGCACGTGTGTGCAGGTATGTGTGTCCTGTGGTCACAGGTGTAGACGCACGTGTGTGCAGGTGTGTGGATCCTGTGGTCACAGGTGTGGACGCACGTGTGTGCAGGTGTGTGGATCCTGTGGTCACAGGTGTGGACGCACGTGTGTGCAGGTATACAGATCCTGTGGTCACAGGTGTGGACGCACGTGTGTGCAGGTATACAGATCCTGTGGTTACAGGTGTGGACGCACGTGTGTGCAGGTGTGTGGGTCCTGTGGTCACAGGTGTGGACCCACGTGTGTGCAGGTGTGTGGGTCCTGTGGTCACAGGTGTGGATGCTCGTGTGTGCAGGTGTGTGGATCCTGTGGTCACAAGTGTGGACGCATGTGTGTGCAGGTGTGTGGGTCCTGTGGTCACAGGTGTGGACCCACGTGTGTGCAGGTGTGTGGGTCCTGTGGTCACAGGTGTGGACGCACGTGTGTGCAGGTATACAGATCCTGTGGTCACAGGTGTGGACGCATGTCTGTGCAGGTATACAGATCCTGTGGTCACAGAAGTGGCTGCGTGGCCTGGAGATGCTGTCACGGACCCTGCCTTTGGTGTCCTGCTCTTGGGTGCTGGACACAGACTTTCCCAGGTCACCTCCCTGCACCGTTCTAGCCCAGTGTTTCCATTGGCCTCTTTATTCCGATGGAGATGAGTGAGGTGGAGCCCTGGGTGCCTGCTCTTTCCCCGTGGGCCCGGCCCCTCTCAATCCACCTGTGGGAAGAGAACTTTCCTTCTCTAATGGGTGAGCCTGTCCCAGAGGGTGTTGCCTTCAGAAGAGGATTCCAGAGAAGCTACCGGGTGAGGGGTCAGGCGGGGCCGTTTTGGGCAGTGCCGCCATCCCAGGTAACAGACGAGCTGTCCTGGGACGGGGAGCACAGGATCGACGGCTTCACCACCCGAGCCCCACCCGCAGTCTGCTCTGAGCAGTCAGCAGAGCCTGCCCGTGGTCTGTGCTGAGCGGTCGCCAGCATCAGACTGCAGAGCCGGCCCCCAGCAGGCCCGGGCACCGCGGCCTTGACTTCTCTGGTCGAAGGCCTCCTGGCACATCTCAGCGAGTTGACGGCGGGGATGGTGGGGAGGGCACATGGGGCCCATGTGGGCGAAGGGGCTGCGGGGTGGCCCTGGGGTGGCCCCGAGGGTGGAGCGTGGCAGGCACCCTGGGAATATGCCCTGTCCAACATGCAGGCACACGTAGGACACACTGTGCCCAGGGGACAGTGCAATAGCCCGAAGGGCAGCCGGCCAGTCCAGTCTGAGAAGCCACTTTCCTTTTGGGCTTCTCTGGTGGCTCAGAGGGTAAGAAAATCTGCTTGCCACGCAGGAGACCCAGACTTGGGCTGGTTCAGGAAGATCCCCTGAAGAAGGGAATGGCTACCCACTCCATTGCTCTATACTGGCAACAATCAGAAATTGACATAAAACACCATTTATAGCTGGAAAAAAATATTAACCCTAAAAGGTAAGTTGAAGAGGCTAAAAACTGCAAAACAGTTTTAGAGAAATCAATGAAGACCCAAGTAAGTAGAGAGAGAGTCTCCATCATTGGTCGGAAGACTAGACATTGTTACGTTTATCCCCAGGTTGATCCATAGAGTCAATGCAATCTCACTCAGCTTCCCAGCCGGCTTTTCATGGACACCGGCTGATTCCAACATGCGTGTGGCAAGACCCCAGAGCTGGAGCAGTGAAAACAGCTTCGGGGGACGGCATCGGGGCCTGAAGCTGCCTGATCGCCCGCTAGTTTCAGGCACTCGGTTGCCCTCCTTCCACCTTCCTTCGTGTACTATCTGTTGAAATCTGCGTCCAGCTTGTAAAAATCTTTACTACTTTGAGTTTTGAGCAGAGTGGCAGGGCTGTGTCACGTGTCCAAACCCGTTATGGAAGATCTGGGCCTGCCTGACGGGCTCCCACCTGGTCAACAGCCAGGCCTCAGGCCTTGGTCGTTGAGGGTCGCATGAGGCAGACAGCCAGGGGAGATGTGACTGCCTGGGCTGCTGTTAGTCCTTTTGCTATTTGAATTTTAAAAACAATGACCTAAACTGTATAGTGAAAACATGGATGTGTGTGTGTATCACACGTGTGCATTGTGAGTGTTTATGTATGTGCATGCATGCATGTCTACCTGTGGGGGCTGTGTATGTATGTGTGCATTGCATGCCTATATGCGTGCACATGTGTGTGTGGAGGGAAGGGCCCCCCACAAAGCCCCTGGCTGTAAGAGATGCAACCAGGTGGCTCAGTGGTAAAGAATCCACCTGCCAATGCAGAAGACGTGGATTTGATCCTTTGGTCGGAAAGATCCCCAGGAGCAGGGAATGGCAACCCACTCCAGTACTCTCACCTGGGAAATCTCATGGACAGGGAAGCCTGGCGGGCTACAGTCCATGGGGTCACGGAGAGTCGGACATGACTGAGCGACTCACATTTTCACGAGAAGGTACGGCAGGGTAGGAACAGGGGGTGCAGCTCTGAGAGATTGCCTCACCACGAAGGAGGCAGGTCTCGCTCCTGGGAGGGACGCGCCAGAGGACGCAGACTGGGGGCCACATGCCCTGGAGACCGCTCGCAGTCAGGCGAAGGCTGAGAGCCAGGAGAAGCCGGGGGTACTTGGTCTCGGGAGCCTCGCTCTCCCTCCGGCCAGGCTCCAGCCAGGGAGTGTGGCTTAATCATTCATGCCGAGACACGAGTTAACATCTTCCTTATAGAGTCCAGCCAACACATGTGGAGCAGTGGCAGGAGACGAGGCGAGCCCCAGAGCCATGCCCCTTGGGGGGCCGTGGCCCCGGCGGCCGTGGTCCTTCCCCAGCATGGGAGACATGCATGGTCTTGGGGTGCGGGGGGCTGGGTAATGGGCTGATGAGCAAGTGGGTTAACATAGCCCCCGGTCCTGGCCCGCTAATGCTTCCGGGAGCCCCTGCTGTCCTGAGGGTGCCCCCTGCCCCCCGAACCTGCCCATTCCTGCAGCTCCGAGCAGCCTGCAGTGCTCCCCCGCCATCCAGACACCCACCACCGTGAAGGCAGCCCGCGCGCACACACGTCGGGGGGCGGGTAGCTGCAGGTGGGCCTTGGGCAATCGTTCCAACTCCAACACCGTTGAAACTGCTGTGTTTCACAAGCATGGCCTCTGTGATGTCTGCCGGGGGGGGGATTGTGTCACGAAGCACTGAAGTGTTGCTCTCAACTCTCTGGATACTAAACTGAATGTATTCTAAAACAGAAGAGAAGGGAGGAGGGAGGAGGAACGTGAGCAGAGGCTACCGGGAACAAAAGGACTGAGTGGCGAGCTGTGGGTCTGCGTGAAACACTGGATCTGAGTCTGGCTCCTTTCCTTAAACGCGTCCCAGGCTTTCCTGCTCACCGCTTGCCACACACCCACTGCTTGCAGAGTTACCTTTGCACCAAGGCCCCCGGTCTGGTTTCACACCCAGCAAAGCCAAGTCCAGCCTAACAACCTATCAGCGGCCTTCGGGGGTGGCTTGCACTCCCCACTGGCGGGGGCGGGCAAGAGATGTGGGTATCTGTCCGGCCTCCCAGGGCCAGAGAGCCCCGAACCGGGGGGCAGGGACCGCTGGAGTCCTGGAGGTTCCCTGGGTGTAGCAGTGACCCTGCGTGGACTGGCACAACAGGAACCCTGGAGCCCAGCATCAGCCCTCAGGGCCGAGGGTCCTTCCCAGGGACCCGTCTGAGGTCTCACAGTAGCCAAGACGCCTCATCCTCCCCCAGTCCCTCCACAAGGACCCCCCTCCCTTCTGCTGCGGCTCAACCCCCCAACCCCGCCCGCATCCTGCTCAGCTTCGCCAGGGATCCCTCACCTCTCAGAGCTTCTGCCTAGAGGTCCGGGCCCCAGCCATAGCCACCCTCCCAGAAAGTGGCCACTTCCCTCAAGGTCACAACGGGCCCTGTGTTGGAACGACGTGTTTTATCATGCACTTAACCTTGGTCTTCACATCAGCTGCCTACCTAAACATACTTCTTTTTTTTTTAACATACTCATTTAAAAGAAAATGCCAGGGACTTCCCTGGAGGTCCAGTGGTTGAAACTCTGCTTTTCAATGCAGGCGTCATGGTTCCAGCCCTGGTCAGGGAACTAACATCTCCCATGCCACAGGATTCAGTCAAAAATTTTTTCTAAAAGTAAAGAAAAAGAAATGCCATAGGTTTCCCATAAATAGAAAACCAGTGCTTTCCTAGTAGACTCTAAGATAAATAGAAAGCTATTAAAATGTAGATGACCCCTCCAAGGACCACTTGCCATCAGGACGCCTCTTCCTGGCACCAGTTAAAACCCCACGTTCATCTCCACGCATCTGTGTGAGACGCTGTGAACCCTCAGCCTTTCGAGGATGAAGTAACACAAGGGATGAAACACACTGAAGAAGGGGAAACGGTTTAGGAAGGGAGATGCCCCTGAGATGACCACCTAAAGGACCACAGAAGACAGAGGCAGTCACCCCTGCCTTACCACCGGCAGCTTCTCCAGACGCTGATTCGGGTTTCGGTTTGAGTTTTCAGTGGGTGACCTTTTTTTTAAAGATAATTGCTATTTATTTATTGTTCTGTGGCTGCATCAGGTCCTGGTTGTGTCATGCAGGCTCTCTGGTTGTGGCAAGTGGGCTTAGCTGCCCTGTGGCACTGGGATCTATTAATGGTTCCCCAACGAGGGACTGAACCCACATCCCCTGGATTGGCAGGTGGATTTGTAACCACTGGACCGCCAGGGACCTCCCCCGGGGTCGACTCTTTCTGTTTGTTTACCTCACGTGTTTGTCTCTCATCATGGATGTCGACTCTGCTAGGGCAGGGGCTTTTCTGTCTGTCTGTTTTCACTGCTGGAGATGGAAAATTGCTGCCTGGATGAATGTGGCAAGTTTTGTTTTTCTTCCTGTGTGGCGAAAAGTTGGAAGAGCTCCTTGGTCCGTTTCTAAAGCGAAGATCTGTTTGTATTTATTGACACAATGAAGTTTTGAAATTTTTCTGGTCAAACCCGTTACCTTTTCCTTATTGTTTTAATCTCTGGTTTCATGTTTATTAAGTTCTCCGTCACCCCCAAGATCACACAAATATTCACTGAAATATGCGTCTAGTGTTTTCTTGGTTTCATCTTACAGTCGAATCTTTAATCCATCTAGAAACACAAAACAGGAATCTAATTTTATTTCATTTCAAGGGGTTGGCCATTTGCCCAAACTGTTTATTGAAAATGGCACTGTCTTTCCCTGCTGATTTGAAAGGTCATCTTTCCATGTGTGAAATGATTATGTAACTTCAGGCTGACCTGTAGATTTTTACATGGTTTTCCACTCCATTCTTGCATCAGGAGTTCAAGGTTTAAACGATTTTCATTTTCATCTCTGACAATCCCACCCACTCACTTTCCTTTTCAAGTGTTTCTGCTACAAAATGGACATTTGAAAAATAACATGTCTTTCTACCCAGAGTCACGGCTTTCTCCCCGCTGACTCGGTGGTTTTTATTTCTCAGGTGACAGCGGGAGTCTCCTGTCCTGTGTTTCCTTGTTTAGTTTCTTCCCGGGATTCCTAATTTTTCACTGAATTATGAATGGGATCTTTTCTCCAACATATGTTGTTATAGTTATTTTGGGGAGTTGGGCAAGCCGCGGGCTTGGTGTATTTATTTTGTAACTGATCACCGGACTGAATTCTCTTTTCCGCGGGACTGCCTTTCTCCAGCGGCTCCCCGGGAGGCCACAGCCGGGCAGTGAGGATGGCCCTGGCCCTTGGAGGGCCCTGGCTCGGCCGTCAGCACCCATGGGTCCATCTCCAAGCAAAGCGTTTTGTCCGCGAGGAAACTTCTGCTACGTCAGTTGGTATTTCAGTCAGGACTCACATAGCGTACTTTGTGACAAGCTCAGAGCCCAGCGCTCTCTAAAACCAGGCCTTTTCCAGCAAGACCAGCAACAACGTGTTACTTTTCTCACACCTTGGACATGCAGGAAAATGTGTGCGCAGGGAGCTGGCCGTGTGCCCGCCTGGGGAAGGTGCCAGGCGAGATGAATGCGCTGGGCAGGGGCTGCGCCGGGTCTTGTTTGCTGGACTCGGAAGAGCTGCTAAGAGTCCCTCCAAACCCCACGGGCGCCTGGGGCCTGGAGGGAGCTAGCCAGCTTCCCCCAGGATGGAGGGGCCTGGGAGAGGCCGAGCCCCGCGGATTTCCCTGCTGGGTGTGCCAGTGCCGTGTTCCGTCTCCAGCCTCACATGCCCAGCGGGCACCAGCAGCAGGCACCGCTTTGCCCGTTTTGAGAAGAGGAGCCTCAGGTCCTCATGATAGGTATCTGCTCGTAGACGTTCAGAGACAAATCCTGGGTTGGAATCGGGTTTAAACAGGTGATTCTCAAACATCTTGCTCTCCAGATCCCTTTTTAAATGAATTAATTGTCTCCCTCAGTGGCTCAGGCTGTGAAGAATCCACCTGTGACATGGGAGACCCGGGTACCATCCCTGGGTTGGGAAGATCCCCTGGAGAAGGAAACCCACTCCCATATCCTTGCTTAGGAAATCCCATGGACGGAGGAGCCTGGCGGGCTACAGTCTGGGTCGCAAAGAGTCGGACACGACTGAGCGACTGAAACACACAATTTTCATGAGAAAGATTTTTAAGCGCAAGGAGACACGGCTCCATTGGCCGTCAGCACTGAGCCTGCACATAAGCCTAGAGATGCTGCAGAGATCTCTGCAGAGGACCAGAGAGGAGGACAGCCTCCTGGCACCACCACGAGTGTGGTTATCACCCCAAAGATCCCCCGAAAGAGCCTCGGGGGCCAGAGCTCTCTGGACCAACCGCGAGAAACACCACGAGCAGGACCAGCCACGCGCAGTCTCTATACCACTGAGGCAGGGGCCTCTGTGAGCACTGATGGAGAGGCTGGGCTCTGGCCCCGGGAGGACAGGTCGGGTAGTCCACCGTGATGAGGATCCGGTGGGGCAGGGGAGGCGGAGAAGGGCTGGGGACCAAGGGAGCCACGTGTTCGCTGAGTGCCCCCGGTCACTGCCTCCGGCAACCCTGCCCCAGAGGCAGCAGGACAATCGCTGCTTACCGTGTCGAGGAGAGGAAAGACTGACCGGACAGTGATGCACTGAAATGCCTGCCCGGGAGAGCGCCCCCGCCCCGGGGCCCTGGTTGATGCTTGGCTGACTGAGCGGGGACCGTACTCCCCGCCGCACACCGCTTCCAGCAGCTCCCTGTTAATCACAGAGCCTCCACGCATCATCGTTCAGGCTAACCCGGGGGTCACAGAGCCCCAGCTGGATGGAGACCTGCAGTGTACAGGTGGACGTGTCACTGTTCTCTGACTTTGGGACGGGCCTCTGCTACCCACCATCTGCCTGCTGCATGAATCTAAGGTCCATCCAGTGCCCCCCAAAGAGTTCCCTGGGCCGGAGCTGACATGCCACCCGTCCTGCCTCCCAGCCCCCAGCTCCATAAGGCCATCCTCAGACATGCAGCAGAGTCTGCACCCAGGCAGCCAGGGCCAGCAGGCCTGGGAATGGACCACCTTCTCCTCGTCGGCCCTGCTCCGCCCTGGGACGAGGCCACAGCTGTGCCCTCCGCCAGGGCTCCTCCTGCCCCCCCACCTCCCTGTCCATCTGGAGCCGCGACGGACTCAGGGCTTCTCTCCTGTTCTTGCTGCCACGGTCTCCAGTAGAGCCGTGGCCAGGCAGGTGGACCCCCCACCCATAGGCAGGACGCGGGCCCTGTGGTTGGGGAAGGCATGGCTCAGCTGGGGAGCAAGACCACCACCCCTCAACCAAAGGTAGATGGGACAGCACACCCAGGCCCCACCCAGCTAAGGCAGATGTGAGTATCAGGCAATCAGAACTCCCCTGAAGGGGCCAGGGCTTTGCAAAGGCCCCTGCTGCTCTGATGATGCTGCCAGGGCACAAGCTCCTTGATCTCTGAGCCTCAGTCTTCCCATCTGTAGAATGGGAGTAACACCAAAATCCACGGTGAGCCTGCGGGGCACGATCCCCCGTGCTTAGGCCATCTGGGGCAGTCACTGCCCCCTCGGCCCGGGGCACCGCGGCGCTGGGTGCGACTGGTGAACGCCCGCGGGTTCCGGAAGAGGAGGGCTAACGCGCTCCTCTCCCCCAGCGCGGCCCACGCCCAGCCACGCAGAGCCTCCTTGTCCCTCCGTTTAATCACTAACTCTGCGCCTGGCCCGCCCTCCCCCGCGCGCGGGACTGTTATGAATGGAATGTTCCGACTCTAGCCTGAGCGCGCAGGAATGCGCCCTCCCTGGGGCGGGCGAGGCTCCCCTCCTCCCAGACTGAGCGCAGGGCGGGCGAGGGGCACCGCTGAGTGTGGGGCGGAGCGCGGCTGCGGACAACGTCGGGGGCGCTGGCCTCCTAGATTGGCGTCTCGTGAATGCACTAAGGGGATGGGCAGATCCTATAGGTGTGACTCGCAGATGTCTATACGATCCCCACCGTGCTCCCCACAAATACAGAGAGCTAGGGTGCTCTCTCACACACACACAGCCATGCACTCACGTGCAGGAGGCTTGCACACACATGCATACACGCACTGCAGTGGAGGGCTCACAGAGACCCCCCCCCAAGCACAGCTGGAGGGAAGCCTGGGGTGAGCAGCCCCTCTCCTGCGCAGACAGGCCAAAGGCAGCGGGCCCTGACGTCCTGGAAACAGATGCACACCCAGCGCCCCGGATGGGGAAGGCGGGGGGCACCCGGGTTCCTCTCTGGCCCAGCCCAGACCCTGCCCCTGTGGCCTGGACTCGGGGGCCCCAGGCCTCCTGGGAAGAGCTGCACCAGGGGGTGTTGGGGGCCAGGCTTCTCAGGGGCTGCAGTAACTGAGATTTATGTGTTTGTGTTGAACCACAATGAGGGGGTTAAGGAGAGGCAGCCACTACCTGAAGTGGAGAAATGGAGCGTTGGGGGCCCAGGTCTGAGCCCAGGGCTCCGACCTCCTGCCCAGCCTCTCACCGCCTGGCCAGCGGCCAGCCCTCAGGCCCTGTGGCTCCAGCGCCTGTGTGAACATGGCTCCGGCTGGACACGGTGTTCTCCCACGGGACGCGGGGTAAACAACCTCTGGGCCCCATGGGAACCGGGCACCCTGCCAAACCCTCATTCACCCATCCATCACGCATCCATTCATCCCCCCATTCATCTGTCCATCCAGAAGTGCTTGCTGAGCGCCTTGTCATGCCGGGCACCCCACCCCCTTCACTTGGGACACCCCAGTCCCCACCCCCACCCTTTGCAATGGTCCAGCGCCCAGATAGGCTTTGTTTGGCCTTGCTGTGATTTTCAAACCTTTGATTTCCTAGAAAAACCGAGATTTCTGCTTTTTTGGAAAAATGGGTAAAGTGTGACGTCAAGCCTGCCCAGACGCCCCCTTCTGACAGCCCAGGGGTGACAGGGGCCCCCAGCCAAGGCAGGGACACCCCCCACGAGTCAGAGCAGGGACGTGCCCCCCCCCCCCACAGTCAAGGCAGGGACAGCCCCCAGTCACTGGAGGGACCGGACAGACTCCCCTAATTTGGAACTCTGGGCAGACGTGTTTTCACCGTGAGGCAGGCAGGGAGCCCATGTGCTTCGGGAGAGAAGCCAGTGGGAATCACGAGCCTTGGATTCTTCACAAATGACTGCAGCGTGAGACATCTCAGGCGCTGAGCTCGGAGCGCTGCCCTCTGCTGTCAGCGACACCCCCCCAGGGCCGCTGCACAGCCAGGCTTCGGGCGAGGGGCGTCCACCCCAGCGGCTCCAATCCCACGGAGCCCCGGGCACTGCCTGCCTGAGTCGCTGACAACACCCGCCCATGTTTCTGTACTTCAGGTCATCCTCCGCTTTCATCAGGGGACGTCTGGTTGCAGGCTGAGGTCCAGAGCCTGAGTGAGTGACCCACACATGTCCCCGGCCCCAACCATCCCCCAGTGATTCAGGCCCAGCACCTTCATACCCGCTCACCTCTTTGTTCTGATGATGAGAAAAAGTGCTACCAGACGTCTGGACGCCTGCACAGCTGTCCTGCCCGTGGTCAGGGTGATGCAGCTGGGTGGGTCGGCTATGCCCCTCCCTGCAAGACTGTGCCCAAAGAAGTCTGCCAGTTTCCCTCATGTCCCATGTCTTCGTCCTCACGCCTGAGCCACAGGCCCCTTGGAAGGTGGACTCACGAGCCGACCACCTGCAGTCCCCTCTCTCCCTTGGCCCTAGGGCAGGGCTGCTTCTCTGCCCATCCCAAGATGCTGGTGGGTGGTGTGGGACCACAGTCATGCATGTGTGCATCTAGGCCTCCAGCTTTCCTGAACCCACAGTCAGCACCAGGATTAACACGGTGCTGACTCCCTCCTCACACACGGGGGATGGAGGAGGCCCCAGAAAGGGGAGGCGTGTTCCTGAAATGACGGGGATTTTGAGCAAGTTCCATACGGTCAAAGCTTTGGTCTTTCCAGTAGTCACATGTGGATGTGAGAGTTGGCCCATAAAGAAGGCTGAGAGCCGAAGAATTGATGCTTTTGAACTGTGGTGTTGGAGAAGACTCTTGAGAGTCCCTTGGACTGCAAGGAGATCCAACCAGTCCATCCTAAAGGAGATCAGTCCTGGGTGTTCATTGGAAGGACTGATGCTGAAGCTGAAACTCCAATCCTTTGGCCACCTGATGCAAAGAACTGACTCATTGGCAAAGACCCTGGTGCTGGGAAAGACTGAAGGCAGGAGGAGAAGGGAACAACAGAGGATGAGAGGGTTAGATGGCATCGCCGACTCAATGGAGGTGAATTTGAGCAAGCTCCAGGAGACAGTGGGGGACAGGGGAGCCTGGTGGGCTGCAACCCGTGGAGTCCCAGAGTCCGACACAACTTAGCGACTGAACATCAACGATGGGAAGGGTAGAGTTTGCCTGATGAATTCCACTGAAGACCTGTGCTTCCTTATGGGCTAAACTTCATCCTGAACACATGGACTTCGTGTTAAGTTTTTTGTAGAAAATCTCTAACTTTTCATTCCATCAAAACCTTGCTGATTTTGCTTCTTTTACAGCACTGTACTCTCACGCTTCACTCCTATTTTCGGCCTGGGGAGCTCAGCCCAGCCCCTGCACAGGCCCTTCTCTGCTCTGAGACTCTGGGGTGGAGTGGGGTCTGGCCGGGCAGCAGTGGGGGACGAGGCAGTGGCCACAGGAACCGTGAGGCCAAAGCAAGAGCTGGGACATCTCTGGGCCTTGCTCCTGTCAGGAGGGTCTCCTCAGACCCCTCCCTCACTGCCCCGTCAAACCTGGGAGGGAGCCGAGAAAGCCCTGGAAATGCTGGTTCGCGTGCTGGCCAGGCACTGAGCTGATGTAACCTGTCTCTGTTGTGCAATGGGATGACAGGGCCTCCAAGGAGGGCAAGGCACACACGGTCTGTCTGTCAGTCTGTCGAATGGGGCCAAGCCCTCAAACTCACTTGCAGGCAATGGGGGTCCGAAAGCCCAGGAGAGTGTGGCTGGGGAGGAGGCGGGGCACCCTCCTGAGTGCTCTTCCTGAGTGCCCCTCCTGAGTGCTCCTCCTGAGTGCCCCTCCTGAGTTCCCCTCCTGAGTGCTCTTCCTGAGTTCCCCTCCTGAGTTCCCCTCCTGAGTGCTCCTCCTGAGTGCCCCTCCTGAGTTCCCCTCCTGAGTGCTCTTCCTGAGTGCTCTTCCTGAGTGCTCTTCCTGAGTGCCCCTCCTGAGTTCCCCTCCAGAGTTCCCCTCCTGAGTGCTCTTCCTGAGTGCCCCTCCTGAGTGCTCCTCCTGAGTGCCCCTCCTGAGTTCCCCTCCTGAGTGCTCTTCCTGAGTTCCCCTCCTGAGTTCCCCTCCTGAGTGCTCCTCCTGAGTGCCCCTCCTGAGTTCCCCTCCTGAGTGCTCTTCCTGAGTGCTCTTCCTGAGTGCTCTTCCTGAGTGCCCCTCCTGAGTTCCCCTCCAGAGTTCCCCTCCTGAGTGCTCTTCCTGAGTGCCCCTCCTGAGTGCTCTTCCTGAGTGCCCCTCCTGAGTTCCCCTCCAGAGTTCCCCTCCTGAGTGCTCTTCCTGAGTGCCCCTCCTGAGTGCTCTTCCTGAGTGCTCTTCCTGAGTGCTCCTCCTGAGTGCTCTTCCTGAGTGCTCTTCCTGAGTGCCCCTCCTGAGTGCTCTTCCTGAGTGCTCTTCCTGAGTGCCCCTCCTGAGTGCTCTTCCTGAGTGCTCTTCCTGAGTGCCCCTCCTGAGTGCTCTTCCTGAGTGCCCCTCCTGAGTTCCCCTCCAGAGTTCCCCTCCTGAGTGCTCTTCCTGAGTGCCCCTCCTGAGTGCTCTTCCTGAGTGCTCTTCCTGAGTGCCCCTCCTGAGTGCCCCTCCTGAGTTCCCCTCCAGAGTTCCCCTCCTGAGTGCTCTTCCTGAGTGCCCCTCCTGAGTGCTCTTCCTGAGTGCTCTTCCTGAGTGCCCCTCCTGAGTGCCCCTCCTGAGTTCCCCTCCTGAGTGCTCTTCCTGAGTGCCCCTCCTGAGTTCCCCTCCAGAGTTCCCCTCCTGAGTGCTCTTCCTGAGTGCCCCTCCTGAGTGCTCTTCCTGAGTGCTCTTCCTGAGTGCCCCTCCTGAGTGCCCCTCCTGAGTTCCCCTCCAGAGTTCCCCTCCTGAGTGCTCTTCCTGAGTTCCCCTCCTGAGTGCTCCTCCTGAGTGCCCCTCCTGAGTTCCCCTCCTGAGTGCTCTTCCTGAGTGCCCCTCCTGAGTTCCCCTCCTGAGTGCTCTTCCTGAGTGCCCCTCCTGAGTTCCCCTCCTGAGTGCTCCTCCTGAGTGCCCCTCCTGAGTTCCCCTCCTGAGTGCTCTTCCTGAGTGCCCCTCCTGAGTTCCCCTCCTGAGTGCTCCTCCTGAGTGCCCCTCCTGAGTTCCCCTCCTGAGTGCTCTTCCTGAGTGCCCCTCCTGAGTTCCCCTCCTGAGTGCTCCTCCTGAGTGCCCCTCCTGAGTTCCCCTCCTGAGTGCTCCTCCTGAGTTCCCCTCCTGAGTGCTCCTCCTGAGTGCCCCTCCTGAGTTCCCCTCCAGAGTGCTCCTCCTGAGTGCCCCTCCTGAGTTCCCCTCCTGAGTGCTCCTCCTGAGTGCCCCTCCTGAGTTCCCCTCCTGAGTGCTCTTCCTGAGTGCCCCTCCTGAGTTCCCCTCCTGAGTGCTCTTCCTGAGTGCCCCTCCTGAGTTCCCCTCCTGAGTGCTCCTCCTGAGTGCCCCTCCTGAGTTCCCCTCCTGAGTGCTCCTCCTGAGTGCCCCTCCTGAGTTCCCCTCCTGAGTGCTCCTCCTGAGTGCCCCTCCTGAGTTCCCCTCCTGAGTGCTCTTCCTGAGTGCCCCTCCTGAGTTCCCCTCCAGAGTGCTCCTCCTGAGTGCCCCTCCTGAGTTCCCCTCCTGAGTGCTCCTCCTGAGTGCCCCTCCTGAGTTCCCCTCCTGAGTGCTCCTCCTGAGTGCCCCTCCTGAGTTCCCCTCCTGAGTGCTCCTCCTGAGTGCCCCTCCTGAGTTCCCCTCCTGAGTGCTCCTCCTGAGTGCCCCTCCTGAGTTCCCCTCCTGAGTGCTCCTCCTGAGTGCCCCTCCTGAGTTCCCCTCCTGAGTGCTCCTCCTGAGTGCCCCTCCTGAGTTCCCCTCCTGAGTGCTCTTCCTGAGTGCCCCTCCTGAGTGCCCCTCCTGAGTTCCCCTCCTGAGTGCTCCTCCTGAGTGCCCCTCCTGAGTTCCCCTCCTGAGTGCTCCTCCTGAGTGCCCCTCCTGAGTTCCCCTCCTGAGTGCTCCTCCTGAGTCCTCCTGAGTTCCCCTCCAGAGTGCTCCTCCTGAGTCCTCCTGAGTGCTCCCCCTGAGTGCCCCTCCTGAGTTCCCCTCCTGAGTGCTCCTCCTGAGTGCCCCTCCTGAGTTCCCCTCCTGAGTGCTCTTCCTGAGTGCCCCTCCTGAGTTCCCCTCCTGAGTGCTCTTCCTGAGTGCCCCTCCTGAGTTCCCCTCCTGAGTGCCCCTCCTGAGTGCCCCTCCTGAGTTCCCCTCCTGAGTGCTCCTCCTGAGTGCCCCTCCTGAGTTCCCCTCCTGAGTGCTCCTCCTGAGTGCCCCTCCTGAGTTCCCCTCCTGAGTGCTCCTCCTGAGTCCTCCTGAGTTCCCCTCCAGAGTGCTCCTCCTGAGTCCTCCTGAGTGCTCCCCCTGAGTGCCCCTCCTGAGTTCCCCTCCTGAGTGCTCCTCCTGAGTGCCCCTCCTGAGTTCCCCTCCTGAGTGCTCTTCCTGAGTGCCCCTCCTGAGTTCCCCTCCTGAGTGCTCTTCCTGAGTGCCCCTCCTGAGTTCCCCTCCTGAGTGCTCTTCCTGAGTGCCCCTCCTGAGTTCCCCTCCAGAGTGCTCCTCCTGAGTGCCCCTCCTGAGTTCCCCTCCAGAGTGCTCCTCCTGAGTCCTCCTGAGTTCCCCTCCAGAGTGCTCCTCCTGAGTCCTCCTGAGTGCTCCCCCTGAATGCTCCTACTGAGTGCTCCTCTCCGTCCATCCCTGTCTCTGGTGGAGAGAGTGCAGCCCGCTGGCACCGCCCACCCGGCAGCAAGTCTCCATTCTGGGGGATCTGGGAGTCCCCAGAGGCTCCCCCATGCTGGGTGGCACGCTGACCCATTGCAGAGGCACGTGCTGACTGAGCCAGGCCAGCCACCCGCAGGTGTCTTCCGTGGGACCTTAGACCTGTCCGCCCAAACCCTAGAACGTGGCCCTGGGGGCACCGCCTGCCGCCCCAAGGTCTTCAGCAGAACCAGATTCCTGAGGGTCTACTGCGCGCCACTGCCCCCTTCTGGCCAGTCCGCCCGCAGGTCCGGCTCTGGTCTGGTCTGCAAGTTGACGGCGCAGGGCCTATCCCATGAAGGGATATCCCGTGAAGGAATGAGGCTGGGGAGGCTTGTAGGCCCCCTGTTGTTATTTCTACGAGGGTCTTCGCAGGGGAGGCTGTGCCCTGCACCCTCTGCGTGTGCACTGTCTCTGCCTTTCTCCTTCACCGGGACCATTCCTGCAGTGTCCTGTTCCTGCAGCGTCCAGCGCTGTGAGACCGCCCAGGGTCTTGGCTTCTCCATCTGTAACCTGGAGCTCCAGGGGTTGGTGATGGACTGGGAGGCCTGGAGTGCTGCAGTCCATGGGGTTGGGAAGAGTTGGACACAACTGAGCGACTGAACTGAATTGAACCTGGAGCTCTTGGGCCAGGGAGTTTTGAGCTCTTCTAGACGCTGAGATTCAGGGCAATCGAAGAAACTTCCCAGCCTCCAGGAAAAGATACACTAATGGGGTCTTTTCCATTTCTGGAGGCTGGGAAGGGCAAAGACAGAAAGGCCGATCCATATGGATGGGTGGTGAAGCAGAGCACATGGGCAAGAGCCCCACGAAACCCACCCCTCAGCCAGCCCCATCCCCCGGGGGGCAGAACCTGCATTCAGCAGCCTGGGCCCTGGATCCCCCACTTTGTCTCAGCCCAGCCCCCATCCTTCTCTCTGCTGAGCCTCCATCCGCACATGCGGGGCATCAGCCACCACTGTCTCTCCATCCACGCTGGCCATTCGCCCGAGTCACCGAGCCGACCCCTCCCTGGAGCCAGAAAGTCCCACAGAGAAGCAGGGACTGCGCTTCACAAAAAGCATCCATCCCGGGACAGTGGTTATAGTCATGGGGTCAGGGACAGGAGAGCATTGGTGACAGGCGATGTGCTGAGCCACAGAGGTGGCCACGCCTCATCCCTGACAAATGTGGCCCTGAGATCAGGCAGCCCATGGGCTCTCTGAGCAGGGCGGGCTGGGAGCCTTGGCTTTAAACTTTCCAGGTAGTTACTCTACACTAGCCTGAGGCCGGCTGAGGGCTGGAGCTGCCTGGGACCGAGGTGCTAAACTCCAAGTCCAGTGCTGTCTGCACCCCAGGCTGCCTCTGGCTCTGGGAGGACCCTCAGAGGTCAGCAGCATTCCCCAGCCTCCCCAGACAGCTGCAGACACCGTGAGGTGTGCAGAGGCTCTGAAGGGGCTTGTGTGCAGTGAAAGCTGAGCGCCGAAGAATCGATGCTTTTGAACTGTGGTGTTGGAGAAGACTCTTGAGAGTCCCTTGGACTGCAAGGAGATCAGTCCTGAATATTCACTGTTAGAACTGATGCTGAAGCTGAAACTCCAATCCTTTGGCCCCCGACGTGAAGAACTGACTCACTGGAAAAGACCCTGATGCTGGGAAAGATTGAAAGCAGGAGGAGAAGGGGACGACAGAGGATGAGATGGTTGGATGGCATCACCGGCTTGATGGACATGAGTTTGAGTAAACTCCGGTAGTTGGTGATGGACAGGGAGGCCTGGCGTGCTGCAGTCCATGGGGTCGCAGAGTCGGACATGACTGAGTGACTGAACTGAGCATGTACACTTTTATTTACTTTTATTCTCTTATAGTTTCTTTGTATTGTTGCTCAAAGAGACGTTTGCCCAGGTGTAAGCAAAGTGTCCCAGGTGCTGCCTCTGTTGTGAGGAGTCCACAGGTGCTGTCTCAGCGGGAGACACAGTTCGGGAGAGGGTGATCTGCAGAGAGGAGGGCAGAGACAGGGGGGCTGCTCGCCCCCCGCTCAGGAGCCCCACAGGGGAGTGGGTTCTGGACTCACGAGGTCTGCAGCCACACAGGGCGGCCTCAGCGGGGACCTTGGCTTCAGGGGACAGCGCCCCCACCAGGGCTCCAGCGAAGCGGGGGAAGCCACCCAGACACCCTGCTCTCCACCATCCTGGAAGCCAGCCTCAGCTGACCCAAGACCCCAGAAGTCTGGAGGATATTTTTACTATCTTCTTCTTCTTCTTTTTTCCCCACTGTTCTGGGTCTTACTTGCTACATTCAGGCTTTCTCTGGTTGTGGCGATCAGGGGCTACTCTCTGGTGTGATGCACAGACTTCTCATCGCATTAGCCATCGCTGTTGCAGAGCACAGGCGCTGTGGTGTTCTGGCTTCAGTGGTCACAGCGCCCGGGGTCTAGAGGACAAGGTAAATAGTTGTGGCATACAGGCTTAGTTGCTTTGTGGCATGTGGAATCTTCCCTGACCAGGGATCAAACCTATGTCCCCTGCATTGGCAGGTGGATCCTTAACCACTGGGCCCCCAGGGAAGTCCTGCTGTCTTCTTCTTGTTTCTATCCTGTGATCACCCTTACATTGCATCGTCATCTTTTTGACGACTGATATGTGAGTTTTTATACCTAAATGCTGTCAACTCCGTGTATGAGTTTCCTGGGTGGGTGAGAACAACAGAAATGGCCTGTCCCTGTCCTGAGACTAGAAATCTGAGGTCAAAGTGCTGGCGGGGCCTGCTCCCTCCTCGCCTCTTCCTGCTGCAGGCAGGTGGCTGGCAACCTTTGGCCTTCCATGGCCTGCAGATGCATCGCCCTGACTTTCCATCTACACACAAGCTTCCCTGTGTGTCTTCCTCACCACCCGATTTTCTTCTTCATAAGAACCCCGGGTGTGGGACTGGAGCCTGCCCTGTGACTTCACTCTAACTAGATTGCCCCTGTAAAGAGCCCGTTTCCGAGCAAGGCCACGTTGTGAGGTGCTGAGGATTACGTCCTCAGTTTGTGGGGTGGATACAACCCAGGCCATCGCACTCCGCAATGTTTGTGTTGGTCGTGAGTTTTTTCACCAGTGACTTCTTCCTCTTTTAATATTTGTGGTACTTTTAAGCATGAAAATTCACATTTTCTATACTTAAATCCGTTGTTTTTCCTTTCTGACTTCTGAGGCATGAAACGTTTTTCACTCTGTTTCTAGAATGATTCCTATATTTGCTGTTGTTGTTAAGTCGTTAAGTCCTGTGCAACCCTGTGCCCGCCGGCCTGCAGCACACTGGGCTCCCCTGTTCTCCCCTCTCTCCCAGAGTTTGTTCAAACACATGTCCATTGAATCAGTGATGTTGTCTGACCATCTCAACCTCCGCTGCCCTCCTCTCCTGCCTTCAGTCTTTCCCAGCATCAGGGTATTTTCCAATAAGCCGGCTCTTCTCTTCAGATGGCCAAAGTATCGGAGCTTCAGCATCAGTCTTTCCAGTGAGTATTCACAGTTGATTTCCGATAGGATTGATTGACTGGTTTGATTACTGTATATCTTATTGAAATTATTTCTTAGTTTGTCATGTTTAAATATTTAATCCTTCTAGAAATGAATGTGTGCGTGGTACAGAAGTAGCTCTTGAGTTAAACATAATCACACACTTCTTCACGATCGATGTTAGTTCTTGCCGCCCTGAGGAAGGAAGCGGCTCCTAACTGCCTCTTAATTAGCAAGGAGACGGCCCCTCCAGGGTCCCAGTAAATCTCACTATTATCTCAAGTCTGGTATTTTCCTGCTTCTCTTTCAGGCTTCACAGCTGAGAAAGTGCCCACAGACCCCTTCCTCTGCAGGCGGCTCCCTTGGCAACGCAGTGGAAGCCTGAGAAATGAGCAGTCCAGAAAGCAGTGGATTTGATGGTCAGCCAAGGGCTGTTAGTGTCCTTGGCCTCCATCTGGGAGAGGAGAAAGGAGGCTGCCCATTTTCACAAGTGTGCACACACACCCATGTGCACACGCATGTTACAGTCATAGATGAAACAGCAAATTTAAAAAGTGTAACTTTGAAATCCATCTGCATGCTCTTATTGTTTTGAAATGGACAATGGATAGAAGGACATGTCCATCTCCTTCCTTGCCCAAGGTTTTGCCTCTTTTCTTTGTCTTTTTGCATTGTATGGAATTTTGTGGGCAATGCTGATTGACAGCACAGGTCTTCAATACCGTATCTGCCAAGAACCTACAAGTCCTTTCATAGGTCTGTGGCACACTCTTGGGGAAGCAAACCTTGACCTGAGCACGTGTCAACTGTTCACACTCCTCAGGTGCACACCTGGGTGAGCACGCCTGCCTGTTGAGATTCCCATGTGCTTGATTTCAGGGTGTGCCACCCCCCAGGGGTGGCCTTGAAGAACCAGGAGAGCTGCTCCCACAGGTCTCAGCTGAGGGCCTCTGCACTCTCAGCTCATCACATGTTCGGGCTCTCCGACTGGAGAGAGGAGCCTCGGCAGTCAGTGGCAAAAACTGCGTTGGATTTTGGAATAAGGCTACTTGTTACCAAGCACTAACTCTGAAACTGAGCTTTTGTCTCTCTCCAGCTAATCCCATCCCGAGAGCTGTGTCTTGCCTCTGGAGCTATTTCTGGCAGCATCTTTAGCTTTCTTACCGTCTTTACATTCTGGTGAGCAGCACGCTTCCTCTGGGATGCCTCCATCACTGGTTCACACTACAAATCCACCTGGTTCACACTACAAATCCTCCTGATTCACACCAAATCCCCCTGGTTCACACTACAAATCCTCCTGATTCACACCAAATCCACCTGATTCACACTACAAATCCTCCCGATTCACACCAAATCCACCTGATTTACACTAAATCCACCTGATTCACACTACAAAGCCACCTGGTTCACACTACAAATCCACCTAAAATGTACGATTTTTGCTTGCTTGCCGAATTCCAAAGTTGCTCATCTCCAACTACCTCCTGCTCCCTTCAACCTAGCAGGTCTGATGCTGGAAACAGACGCCCCCACCCCCCACAAGCAGTGTAGCTGGTTACGTGGATCTGCCTTACCCCACAAGGATGCAAGTTCTGGAGCTATGCCCCCACACTCAACTTTTCCAGAAAATGAGGAGAAATAACCCACACCATGTGGAAACCTCAAGACCATTTTGGAGGTTTGGGGACACATTTTGAGGTCTTTCTAGAGCTTTTTTAAAAAATTTACTATACTTCATACACATTACCTTATTTGATATTCTTTTTAAAAAATATTTTATTTCTTGGTTGTTCTGGGTCTCCGCTGCTGTGCGCAGGCTTTCTGTAGCTGCGGCGAGTGCGGCTCTCTCGTCATGAAGCACGGGCTCTAGAGGTGGGGCGCAGTCGTTGTGGCGCACAGGCTTAGCTGCCCCACGGCACGTGGGATCTTCCCAGACCAGACATCGAACCAAGGTCCCTGCATTTGCAGGCAGATTCTTATCCACTGCGCCAGCAGGGAAGTCCTTATTTGATATCCCTGAGAGTCGTCCGACCTGGTAGCACCACCATGCCCACGGCACAGGTGAGGAAGCTGGAGCACCCGGAGGCAGAGTATTAGCAACATCTCATTGCTGGCCAGCAGGGGGACTGGCCATGGCTTCTGTTCACAGGCCAGAGCTGGTCACGGGCTTCTGCTAAGGACGAAGAGAGCAGGAGTGACTGTGGTTGGCAGAATGCACAAATCTCATGTGACAGGGAGATGAAGTTTTACACGTACGTGGACAGTTACATGACGGACATTGGTGTGAGGGCACCAAGATCCAGACACACAACCCCCATCCAGGTGCCTGCTCCCAGGGAACTGACCCAAACGTCCACTCCAATCCATGCTGTATAGATCAGTTCTGCTTGGTTTTATATTTTATTTAATGGACTCCACAGCTGTTCTCATGCGTGAGAATTCAAGACTACGCCTTTATGTGCGTGTTCAGTCGTGTCCAACTCTTTGCGAGCCCCTGGACTGTAGCTTGTCAGGCTCCTCTGTTGGTGGGATCCTCCAGGCAAGAATACTGGAGTGGGTTGCTATTTCCCTCTCCAGGGGATCTTCCCCACCCAGCAATCAAACCAGCCTCTCTTGAGTCTCCTGCATTGGCAGGCGGGTTCTTTACCACTAGCACCACCAGAGACTGACTATGCCTGTGAGGTCCACCCATGCTGGCGCTCGTTCAAAAGGGAGGAAGGGAGCAGCCGGCCTGCGGAGCTCATCAGGGCGGGAGGCGGCGCCTCACAGACCCAAGAGTCCCAGCCACTGAGGGCCCCGGGGATGGAATCTTTCCAGGACCCACAAAGGCCTTTCCCCTGTGGCTTAGACTCTGGAGCTCCCAGGCAGGAAGGCGCATGTCCTGGGAGACAGTGCTTTTGAAATCGGGGCAAAATGACTTTGGCTGCAGGCCCGGAACCTCGGCCACATGGTGTGCGGGCAGACAGGATGGCGGGGAGCAGGGGGTGGGGGGCTGGGGGGTGGGGCTGCGCTCCGATGTGTGTGAGGGGTCATCGCAGTGGCCGGAGGAGTGGGCAGCCCCCAGTCCCTCAGGCCCAGAGCAGGCGGCCCTTGGAGGAGCCCTGGGCTCCCGGGCGGGGGCGGGCTGTGGCAGGTGTCGGGGGCTGGGTCCCTCCCCCAGCCGCCCCAGGTTTCCGGCCCCATTGTTTTTGCAGCAGGACAAGCAGGCTGTCCTCGGCCTCTCTGGGAGGGCGGCCGCGGAGGACTGGCCAGGGCAGCAGGACTCTCCTGCATTCGGATGAGCCCAGGGCGGCTCGGCCAAGTCCCGTGTGAGTCTCAGCCCCAAGTGTGACTCCAGGCTGGGTTTTCGGCACTGGGGGAGGAGCGCCGGGGTGCGGTGGGTGGCGCACGGCGGAGCCCCGGTGCTCCGTGTGCCCTCTCCCCCTTTAATTAATTAAGGTTTTGGAGGAGATTATAGGTTTACAAAGTTCAGAATCCAGAGGATAAGCGTGTGCGCTTGCAAGGCCTGCTCCTCTGCGCCCCCTGCTGGCCCGTGATTGGCTCTGCAGTTTGTCCTGACAGGTGCCCGCGGCCCGCGCCCCACTGTCCTGGTTCTCGGGGCGGGGTTGGAGAGGGGGCATCCACCGGCCACGACCGGCATGTGGTCCACAGACCTTACAGCCGAGCCAGAGGGCCCCCAACCTGTCCCTATGTAACTGTAGGGCCCTTTCAGCATCCCAGGAGCCCAGGTATGCAGGGGGGCTGTGTGCATATTTTGAGGGGTGTGGGGGGGGGGGAGGTCTCTGCACCCGAGTAAGGTGAGCTTCTCAGCTGACCCAGGAGTGGGGTCACAGGCTCCAGCCCCTCCGGCAATGTCTGAGAGGGGTCCAGACCTCTCAGCACCCTGAGGTGGGCCAGAGGTGGGGGCGGAGGGTCTCTTGAGATGCAGAAACACCTCTGGCCCTGGTGTATCCACTGTGTTTTGCAAAAACAAAATCTGCACCTCAGGGGCGTGTCCTACAGCACAGGAGATCTAGTGCCGGGCGCTGCACACACACGTCCCGCTGGAAGGGGAGGGGCGGGCAACGCTGAGGTTTACCCTGGACTCCGGGAAGAGGAGCCAGTCCTGGGGACTCCTGTGGCTCAAGGTCTGGGACGGTTAGGGTCAGGGTCAAGGAGGGCCAGAAGGGCTCTGGTGGGGAGGATTTTTAACTCTTCCTTTACCCACCTTCTGATTGTTTCGCAGTTTGTGCTGAGCAATATTACTTGGTGATGAACCTGTGGCCTTTGTGTGACTTCTATACAGATCTTCTGCAGCCAGTTTGATGAGGTTTGACAACTGAACAGCCCGTGTGGCCACCACTCCAGAGAGCTTAGGATGCTTCTGTCATTCTAGGAAAGCCCCCCAGTGCCCTTCCAGCCAGTGCGCCCCACCCCAGGCAGCCGCTGTCTGACTGACCAGCGGAGCCTACAGTCCACGGGGTAGGAAAAAGCTGGACCCCACTGAGCGACTGAGCGGGCGCGCACGTGTGGCTGACACCGCTGGTCGGGACAGGAAGAACCACGAGCGCCAGCCCTGTCGGCGGTGACCTGGGCCTCCCCGGTCCACCTGGCCTGCAGGTGGCGTCTCCCTGTCTGCCACCCCCGCCGGGGCCTCTGCACTCTGAGCTCCCCTGGGGCCCTCATACCTGCGGCTGCCCTTCGGCTTCCTCCTCTGCGCCCGCTGGGCTCTCTCCTGACTGGCCTGGACCAGCTCACCTGCTGAGCTCCCCACCCTCCTCCTTCCTCGCTGCTCTGGAGTCAGACCTGAAAAGACCGTGTCCACCAGCCTCTTAGCCCTGACCTACGGTCACCCAGAGGGAGATGGAGCATGTGAGGAGAGTGGCCGGATTCTCCAGGCAAGGATCCCGGAGTGGGCAGCCATTCCCTTCTCCAGGGGATCTTCCAGACCCAGGGGTGGAATCCGGGTCTCCTGCATTGCAGGCAGACTCTGTACTATGCCACCAGGGAAGCCCTTTGAAAAAAAATTAATCCTGGTCAAATAACACAAAATGCACCATCTTAACCACTTTTAAGTGTCCAGGTCAGTGGCATTAAGCGTATTCACATTGTTGTGCAGTCAGAACCACCATCCAACCCGATTAACGCTTCACTTTGTAAAGCAGTCACTTCGTCCCCATTAAACACCAGCTCCCACTCAGCTCCCCCAGCCCTGGCCGCACCGTCCAACTTTCTGTCACTATGAATCTGCATGCTTCTGGGGCCTCACGTAAGTGAAATCATGCCCTGCTTGTCCTTCCATGACTGACTTGTTGCACTGCACGTAGTGTCTTCAAGTTTCCTCCATGTGGCATGTCGGGTCTTCCTTCCTGTTTAAACCTGAATAGTATTCCGGGAAATTGATTATTTTTCAGATGTTCTTACTTGGCAAAATAAAAAGTTAGCCACCCGATGTCAGTTGCCCAAATGCCTATGAAATGGCTCTTCCAGTTACCACTGGACCTCAGGGGGAAACATAGACTCCCCTTGTGTGCAGCTTCTCAGGGATCAGGCAGCCACCATGGGCGAGTCACGCTTCCTCACGCTTCCTAGAGACCACCTCACGTCTGTGCCCCCCCAACACTTGCCCCGCACACTCCCCCACCCCCCACCCCATGCCCCGCCCCGCCCACACACACGTCACCCACACATCCCACCCCCCCCCCCAGGCGCCCCCATTCATCCCACACACACATACGCCCTGCCCATACCCCCACCTACACTCTTACTTCTCTCTCCATCTGGAGCCTTTCTCCACTTTCCCTGACTGAACTCCCCCCAGTCCTGCCAGGCCTTATTCCCCCTGAAGGCCCCAAAGGCCCCAGGCCCCTCTCCCGACCTTCTCCTCCCTCATCATGGCAGCCCCCAGCTTTCGGTTTCTGCCCCCCTCACTGGACTGAGAACACCTCCAGGAGGGACACTGCACCCCACCCCCCAGGTCTCACTTCTTCCCTGTGATGAGCCCCGGGGTGAGGGATGCACCTGCCGGCCCGGCCCTGCCCCAGACCCGGGATCTGACTCTCCAGAGGGGTCAAGAGGCCCCCACGAGAGGCCTTCGCAGGAGAACAGCTGTGTGCTCTGCGTGCCTCGGCCCACTCCCAGAAACACCTGATTGCATTTCCGGGTCACTGGGTGGATCCTGGTTCAAGCCTGGAGCTGTATGAAGGCTCCCTCCAACGTCACCTCTCTCTGCTACGGTTGTGCCCCCCTCCCCCAGTTCATATGTTGACTCCTAACCATAAAGGTGATGATATACGGGGGGCGTGGGGGCCTTCAGGAGGTGGCCAGGTCATAGGGTGGAGCCCTCAGAGTGAGATCAGCGCCCTCATAAAAAGACCCCAGAGCCCCTTCGCTGCCTCTGCCATGTGAAGACGCAGAAAAGGCCCTCACTGGACCGGGCTGGCACCCTGATCACAGACCTCCACGCCCCCGGCAATGAATGGATGTTGTTATAAGCCACCCAGCCTGTGGCATCGTGTTCCCAGCCTGAATAAGGCAACATGTAAAATCATACATTGCCTATCCCAAGGGGAATATCGCGGGAAGCCATCCTGAATTCTCGGTTCCCACCGGGGGCCGGCATCAGGTGTCACTGTGAGTAACTCCCAAGGTGGGCAGAAGCAGGGCGGGGAGGGGAGAGGCAGTGGGGCCCTGAACAGGAGCCCTTAGGACCCGGCCAGAGGGAGCAGCGGCCTGGAGCTGGAGGGAAGCGGGTCACGTGGCTGTGGTCCGAGGCCACACACCTGACAAGTTAATGTTTTCCCCCAACACACACACAGCACTGGCTCCCAAATCCCTCGAGGACAGCTGAGTCATCCTTACACAACAGAAAGAGCCTCCATCGGATCACCCGTCCACCTGGCTTGAGCCAGACTCTCCCTCTAAGCTGCCCCCAGCCTGCCCCTCACCCACAACAAGGGCTGAGCAAACCCTCACTGTACTATCCGCACCCCCGACCGCCCCCCGCTCCACCGACCCCAGCCACTGCAGGCTGAGCATCGTCCATCTACACTCACCCCTCTTGGATGCAGGCCCTGCTCAGGCTTTTGGAGCACACAGCTGACTGAGACCCTGTCTCCACCTCAGGGGTCTTGCTGTTGTGAAGAGAGACAAACAAGCATGTGGAAAAGTACATTAGGGTGTGATCTGCGCTAACATTAAAAAAAAAGCTAAGATCATGGCATCCGGTCCCATCACTTCATGCCAAACAGATGGGAGAAAAGTGGACACAACGACAGATTTTACTTTCTTGTGCTCCAAAATCATTGTAGACAATGACTACAGCCATGAAATTAAAAGTCGCTTGCTCCTTGGAAAGAAAGCTATGGCAAACCTAGAAAGCGTTAAAGAAGCAGAGACATTACTTTGCCAAGAAAGGTCTGTCTGGTCAAAGCTATGGTTTTTCCAGTGGTCGTGTATGGATGTGAGAGCCGGACCATAAAGAAGGCTGAGACTGAAAGCTGTGTAGTGTATCTGACTCTTTGCGACCCCCTGGACTGTAGCCTACCAGGCTCCTCTGTCCACGGGATTCTCCAGGCCAGAATACTGGAGCGGGTAGCAGTTCCCTTCTCCAGGGGATCTTCCCAACCCAGGGATCGAACTCAGGTCTCCTGCATTGCAAGTGGATTCTTTACTCTCTGAGCCACTAGGGAAGCCCCAAGAAGGCTGGGCACCAAAGGACTGATGTTTTCAAACTGCGGTGCTGGAGAAAACTCTTGAGAATACCCTGGACTGCGAGGAGATCAAACCAGTCCATCCTAAAGGAAATCAACCCTGAATATTCATTGGAAGAACTAATGGTGAATCTGAAGCTCCAATACATTGGGCCACCTGATGCCAAGAGCCGACTCATTGGAAAAGACTCTGATGCTGGGAAATATTGAAGGTAGGAGATGGGGACAACTGAGAATGAGATGGTTGGATGGCATCGTCGACTCAATGGACAGGAATTTAAGCAAACTCCGGGAGATAGGAGCCTGGTGTGCTGCAGTCCACGGGGTTGCAAAGAGTCAGATATGGCTGAGTGACTGAACAGCAACTGTGCTATGAATGTAGGAAGGGAGGGGGGCTGGGGCCACAGGAGACCTTCCCTGAGGGTCCTCACGTTCAGCCATGTATTCCACAAATTTTATTGAGCACCTGTTAAACACAAGGGCCTTCCCAGGTGGCTCAGTGGTAAAGAATCTGCCTGCCAATGCAGGAGACTCAGTATTCTTGCCCTTAAAATCCCACAGACAGAGCAGCCTGGTGGACTGCAGTCCATGAGGTGGCCAAGAGTCGGACAGGACTTAGCAACTGAACGGGAACACAGAACACCAGGCCCTGGGTGCTGGGGATCCCTGCAGACCGTGCAGTGGGAGAGACAGTCGGCCAGATGACCTCTGAGCCTGTGATAAACCTGTGGCTGAGAGGGTGCAGAAGCACCCTGAAGCTCTCCGTGGTCACGTGGTGGGGAGGGGGGGGGGTCTGTCTTAGTGGGTATGTGGTTGGGGAAAGCTTCCCTTAGGATGTGACCTTGAAGTCGGGGCCTCCCGAGGTACAGTGGGTCTCTCCAGAAAGACATGACCGCAAAGTGGGAAGTTCCCAGGCCAGTGAGTGAAGTTACTGCCTCAGGGGGCCACTGTCCTCGGGTCAAGTCAGCCCTGCCGAGACCGACCGCCGCGGGCCCTTCTCACAGCCTGTGACTCCTGGAAGGGTCCACCCTACCCCTTGGCGTGACTTCCCGCCAGCCCCGCGCCCCTCCCCTCTGGGGTTCTGGCCTTGGCCGGGGCTCCAGGACTGGCGGGGACCGGCCCCACCTCTCCGCCGCCCAGGCCAAGTCAGCGCCAGCGCCGTCCCCTGCCCGGACCTGGACTCAGAGGTCCCTCTGGACAGTCAGGCTTGCGCTCCTCCGTGCGTGGTGAGTCCCCGGGAGGCAGGCAGGGAGGCTGACCCGCTCGCGCTCTGGGGCTCCAGGCTCTGGGCCCGCGGTGGGGACGCGAGCGGGGATTCCGCTGGGGCCGGCAGAGGCTCCCAGCCTGGCTGGGGGTCCTCTGGCCGCAGGACCGCGGTGAGGGGCCGGGCGGCCGGGGGATCGCGCGGGAGGGACGCAGGAGGGGAAAAGGCACTTCCCTAAGCCCACCGCGGTGGGCAGCATCATCAGTCCCGCTTCCAGGAGAGAGAACGGAGGCTGGAGGAGAGAGGCGACCAGAGGGTCCTTCCGCCTCCTAAGGCCCTCACCCCATTTGCAGGACAGGGGATGGTCCGCCCTGATTGGCCAGAGCTGGGGGCCGGGCGCGAGGACCTCTCGTGATTGGACAGCTCCAGCCCACCTGCCGCGGTCCTTCCCGCTGGGAGGAGCCGGGACCCCAGACCCTAGCGAGGGGGTGGGGGTAGCCCCCTTCCTGGTCTGGGGATTGCATTACCCAAGCTGCTCACAGCCCGTGCCCTCCCGGGGTCTGTCAGGACCCTCACCTGCCAGCTGCCTGGGGGAGACAGGCACCCCTGCCAGGTACCCCAGTTCTCCCGCACCCTCAATTTTCCAGAAATCGGGCCACTTTCTTAAGCCCTGGATCTTAGTTTCTTGGGCTAAAATTGAGGGGGGTATAATAATAGCCCTCAGCGGCTGAGGCCAATTCTGAAAATCAGGGGCCTGTGCCTGACGCTGGCCACAGACCCTCCGCGAATCTCCCCTCTGTGAACCTTCCCAATGGCGCTGGGAGATGCCCCTGTCCTACTAGAAGACAAGGAAATCTTGAACCCAGGGCAACTACGCGGTGGCCCATCCCCCGGCCCAGGACCGTGGGAAGGGCTGCGGATGGAGCATGACCCTGCAGGTTGAGGGGTGGCGAGTGTGTGGACCACCAGGTGCCCAGCTGGAATGACTGCAGGCGCGGAAGTGGCGCTGGGCCAGCAAAGGGCAGCTGGGGACCGACGCCTGTGGCTGACTGCCCAGCTCAAGGGCCTTCCGACCGCAGCTCAGAACAGGGGCCTTGAGCAGGGCCTGGCCACTGGGCGGGCTGCCTGGGGAGTCCGAGGGGCCCCCTGCTGCAGACGCAGCCTCACAGCGTCCCTGAGCCCTGCAGGAGGAGGCCCTCCAGGGGCTTTGGGTCTCCTCCCTCCTCCACTCGCCGCCCCCCGACCTGACCCTCCTTGTGCCAGAGCTCAAGGCGGGCAGTCCCCACCCACGGCTCCTGCCCGCCAGCTCCACAGTGGCTTTCCTGACCCTCCCTCCCTGCTTCCAGAGGGACCTTCTCTGTCCTATTAGTTTTCCACAAGTAATATACACCCAATACTTTAAAAAACAACATTCTGGTAATAAAAAGATAATTATGGCTATCAAAAGACTTCCAAACCCCCAAACCCTGCCTGGTGACTCTTAATATTTCTGTGTGAGTCCTTCCAGGCTTTACTCTGCCAAACACATGTGTGCAAATACATGCACCACACACACAGCACATACACCGCACACGCACACACCACACACACAGCACATACACTGCACACGCACTACACACAAACACCTCCCATATACACACCGTTCTCACCCATTCAACAGCGCCTTGTGCAGAGTTTTTAATCTTGATGACACCCAGCTTATTTTTGTCTTTTTCACACCTTTGGTGTTGAATCTGAAAAGCACCACACACTGGGTGTTCTCCTCTGTTGTCCCTAGAAGTTTCGTACGTCTGCATTTTACATTCACATCTGTGGTGCATTTCCAGTTACTTTTTGTGAAGACTGTTGATGTGTATCTGGGCTCATCTTTTGCATGTGGGTGTCTAGCAGTTCCAGCAACATTTGTAGAGGAGACTGCCTTTGCTCCTCTGTCAAACAACCAGAAGGTGAAAAGAAGGTGTGCAGGAACTTGGAGGAGGCAAAGATTTCTTAAACAGAATACAAAGCCCATTCAGCATAAAGGGAGACTTTGGTGCAGGGTACTATGTTCAGTTTAAGAACTTGGGTTCATCCAAAGGCACCATGGAGTGGACAGGCCCCAAGCCCCCAGCCCCGGCCTGTGGCTGGAAGCCTTTGAGGAGCCGCTTCCTCATCAGCAAATGAGGAGACAGAAGCTGATGTGACTTGACTGAGGTCGCAGGGTTGGTTAGTTGCAGAGATGCACTCGGATGACCCGGGAGGACACGGCACACAGCGCTGGGCTGGGGGCTCCGGGGGTCGGGGGGTGGTCCAGGGTCTGTGACAGCACGCCACTTACCCCTGCGGCCCCTCCTTCTGTCCCCCAGGCGGACCCCTCCCCGCAGTAGCTGGCCGTCCTGGGTGCCCAGAGCTGGGCCCAGGGGTTGGGGTGGAACAGGTGGGCTGCCCCTTGGGCCAGCGAGCCCTGTGGGACGCTGTGTCCCTTGCCCAGGTCCTCCCACCCGGCCCACTGCCATGAAGATTGCAGTGATCGGACAGAGCCTGTTTGGCCAGGAGGTCTACTGCCGCCTGCGGGAGGAGGGCCACGAAGTGGTGGGCGTGTTCACTGTGCCCGACAAGGACGGGAAGGCAGACCCCCTCGGTGAGTGGGTCCTGGTGGGCGGTGGAGGCAGCAGGGCCTGCGGGTCTTGTGTGGGCTTCCCCGGCCTGAAGTGACCACACATGGTCCTCCCTGGGTCCTGCTCAGGGCCCACTGACCGCCGGGCTTTTCTGGGACAAAGTGGATCACATGGACGGGTGGTGGAGAAGGCCGGCCTGCACCCAGGACCCCACAGCCTGAGCACCCCGGCTCCCCTCTCCCCTCACCCAGGCTCTGAAGGGGCTGCCGGACGGGAATCACCACGGTCAGGTTCTTGGACGTGAGCGTGCCCTGCGCCCCGTCTCTGGTGGGGGCACCTGTTGAGCAGAGGCCCCTGACCCACCCGCAGCCCCAGAGTTTCTGCCCCCAGGATGGGACGGGGCCTGGGAGTCTGCACCTCTGACAAGCTCCCGGGGATGCACCCCTTCTCCAGGAGGAACACGGTGTGAGAATCACTGCTGAGCTGGGGCCTCAGCTAGAGGGCTGGGCCTTCAGGCCAGCCCCGGGTCCTCCTCAGGCCTGAATGTTTCAGTATGGGGGGCCCGATTCTGTAGGAAGAGGGGGTTCCCGCGACGGAGCGCTGCGGGCCGGGGCGCCTCCATGCTGCACCTGGCCCAGCGCAGCCTGTGACTGTGGCCCCTGCCCCGGGGGCAGCAGAGGGTCCAGGTCTAGTCCGCTCATGCTGACCCGCCTCCCTGCACACAGGGCAAGGCCGAGGGGGTCACTAGGGCCACGCGGCAGCCGTGTGTGACGGAGCTGTCACACCTGTCCCCAGACCTGCTGGGGAGCGCTGACAGGTGCAGGCCGAGGAGAGGGCCCAGGGCATTGTGCCCGCAGGGGCAGGGGCGCGGCAGGGCAGATGCGGCGGGGGGGTGCTGCATCCTTAAACCTGAGACATGGGGACCATGCATCAGAGCCGGGGGGCAGGGAGACCCACTCGTGGGGCCTGTAGGTAAAGAGGTCAGGGGCCACGCAGGCATCTGGGAGATGGAGGCGCTCAGAGGTCCTGGCGGTCGGCAGGGTCAGTCCAGGCAAAGGCATCCCCGAGGCTGGCCCTGGCTGGGGCCATCGCTCCATGCTGCCCTGCAGAGCCTGGCTAGGCGGCAGGGCTGTTGGGAGGGACAGGCCTAGAGAGGGGTGCAGGAGCCCCCCCACCCCACAGGCAGGCAGGGGCTCAGAGGCTGGGGGTGGACTCTCACCTGCTGTCCCACAGGCCTGAAGGCTGAGCAGGATGGCGTGCCGGTGTTCAAGTTCCCCCGCTGGCGGGCCAAGGGGCGGGCCCTGCCCGACGTGGTGGCGCAGTACGGGGCCCTGGGAGCCGAGCTGAACGTTCTGCCCTTCTGCAGCCAGTTCATCCCCATGGAGGTCATCAGCGCCCCCCGGCATGGCTCCATCATCTACCACCCGAGCCTGCTGCCGCGCCACCGGGGCGCCTCCGCCATCAACTGGTGAGACAGGCCGGCCGCCCAGGGGTCCGCGGCTGCGCTCCAGGGCCCCCGAGGGGTCAGCGCTGCCAGACGCCGCCCACCCCGCCCCTCCCCACCTGGAGAGAGAAAAAGACGGACTAGAGACACCAGGAGCAGACAGCTCTAGATGAGAGGGCGAGAGTCTGCAGGGTGGAGCCATCAGAGGCGCCATCAGGGAGGCAGGCATCTGAGCCGGAAGAGAGGGCAGGCTTGTAGCCGGACCAGTTGGGACGCAGCCCCCTGACCTCGAGGCACATCTCCTCGCTTCGCTGGGCCTCAGTCTCCTTATCTGTAGAAGGGGCATGCGAGGCTGTTACACGGCAAGGAGGATTAAGTTACAAGGGCATTAGGGCTTCTATAGCATGGTACCTGGCACGCGGTTGCATCAGTAAACACCGTTTTCCTTCTTTCATCCTCCCCTGGGGAGGCGGGGAAGCCCCCAGGCCCCCTTTTCCACGGTCCTTCCTTCTGGACTCAGGTGTCACTCTTCCGTCCCTAGGACCCTCATCCATGGGGACAAGAAAGGGGGGTTTACCATCTTCTGGGCAGATGATGGTCTGGACACCGGGGACCTTCTGCTTCAGAAGGAGTGTGAGGTCCTCCCGGATGACACCGTCAGCTCCCTGTACAACCGCTTTCTCTTCCCCGAAGGCGTCAAAGGCATGGTAAGGCAGGGCCGTGCACTCACCCCAGGGCTCCCAGTGCCAGCTACTGCCCTGAGCTGGCTGGGGTCTGCAGGTGGGAGGGACTCTCATTTCAAGGCTTCACAGAGGCTGGGTTAGAACATGTAATGGATGCTCTCGAACTGAGGTGCTGGAGAAGATGCTTGAGAGTCCCTTGGACTGCAAGAAGATCCAGCCAGTCCATCCTAAAGGAGATCAGTCCTGAATATTCATTGGAAAGACTGATGCTGAAGCTTCAATCCTTTGGCCACCTGATGCCAAGAGCTGACGCACTGGAAAAGACCCTGATGCTGGGAAAGATTGAGGGCAGGAGGAGAAGGGGACGACAGAGGATGAGATGGTTGGATGGCATCACTGACTCAATGGACATGAATCAGAGAAAACTCTGGGAGATGGTGAAGGAGAGGGAGACCTGGTGTGCTGCAGTCCACGGGGTCGCAAAGAGACAGACCCAGCTGAGTGACTGAACGACGACACTGTTCTGTTAGATGGGACTCACGTACAGCTGTTAGAACAACTCAACAAACCTTGGCCAAAAAGGCACATTTTGGGCTCCTCTCCGAGAGGAGACTCCAGACAGGGACCTCTTCAGGCCTGGTTGGACCCAGAGGCTCGGGCCTGTTCCTTCACCCTGACTCTACTTGCCTGTTTGATTAGCTTCCTCCTCACATTGGCCGCCCTTGGTCAGGAGGAGGAGTTGTCCCTGGTGGCTCAAGGGCCACACCTCCTGATTCCAGGGGACAAGAAACCCTCTCTCCCCAAGAATTTATGAATGGAAAGTCCTTGGAGGCGCTCAGGAGCTGGAGGCGGAGGGCAGACCCGAGGGGTTGATTTCGGAGCCGTTGTGCAGCCCCAAAGGGCAGCGCATCCAGCAGGGGAGGAGGCGGGACAGGGGCAGACGGGGGCGTCTCCATAGCTCAGCGGGGGCCGCCCCCTGGGCCTCCTCCTGGGCCCCGCTTTCAGCCATGGATCCACCTGCTCCCAAAGCAGACCCCGTGGTGCCTGTCCCGAGCCGGGCGTGGTGCTGGGTGGGTCTATGCAATCCCACAGTTCAGACCGTGAGCCCAGGGCCGAGGGGAGGGTCCTGACGCCTCGAACACCCCCACCCCCCACCTCCCAGGTTCAGGCTGTGAAGCTGATCTCCGAGGGCAAAGCCCCCAGACTCCCTCAGCCGGAGGAGGGCGCCACCTATGAGGGGATTCAGAGGAAGGAGACTGCCAGGGTGAGCGCCAACAGACCGGGCATCTGCACTCTCCCCGGTTCCTCTCTAGGGAGGGCGGGGGCCCCAGGGAGACTGGCTGGCGGGGGGTGGGGGGGCGTTGGGCTCCTGGGGGCTGCCCCAGTCGGGGAGCCCAGGGGGGCACAGGGCTGGGTCCCTGACCGGGGTTAAGGGACCTGGTGAGCCCTGTGTGTCGGGCCCTGGTCCTTGTGACCACAGAGCGTCCTCTTCCCACAAACCATGCTGTACTTCACATCCCGTCAAAGACCAAGGGTCCACGTGCACCCAGAGCCGAGGCCCCAGGTGGAGGCCAGCCCAGCTCTGGGACTCAGGGGAAGCCGGGCTCCTCAGCCCATCCCCAGGGCTCCACCCAGTGTCAGGAGTGTCCATGGGGAGGAGGGGAGGCCGGGGGTGGGGCCCCAGGGTTCGGGGTGCAGGGAGGGACCGCTAAGCACACACATCCTGCCCCGCAGATCGACTGGGACCAGCCCGCAGAGGCCATTCATAACTGGATCCGTGGAAATGACAAGGTGCCGGGTGCCTGGACAGAGGCCTGTGGGCAGGTGTGTCCCTGCGACCAGGACGGCCGTGCTCCTGGGCCCCCTGCTGCTAAACTGCGGGAAGGTGTGAGCTACATGGTCACAGGCACTGGCAGACCCCAGCCCCAGCCCCCTGGGTCCTGGAGGGGTGGGGTCCACACACACGAGGCCTTCGGGCCAGGCAGCAGCTCTGGGGTCAGACTTTCACCCCCTGGCGATCGAAAGTTCCGAAACAACAGAAGTGAAAACAGTGAATCACCAACGTGGTACTTAGTACCTGTGTGCTGAGCACTCACAGAAAAGACGGTTCAGAGCCGAGAGGCCCCAGACCATGCACGGTCTGCTGACATGAAGCAGGTTACACGGTGAGGAGGCAGTGACTCTGCGCTTTCCAAGGCCCGTCTCCGTTTAGACAGCATATTAAAAAGCAGAGACGTTAGTTTGCCAACAAAGGTCTGTTTAGTCAAACCTATGGCTTTTCTAGTAGTTGTGTATGGATGTGAGAGTTGGACTATAAAGAAAGCTGAGCACCGAAGAATTGATGCTTTTGAACTGTGCTGTTGGAGAAGACTCTTGAGAGTCCCTTGGACTGCAAGGAGATCCAACCAGTCCATCCTAAAGGAGATCAGTCCTGAATATTCATCGGAAGGACTGATGCTGAAGCTGAAACTCCAATCCTTTGGCCACCTGATGCGAAGAACTGACTCACTGGAAAAGACCCTGATGCTGAGAAAGATTGAAGGTGGGAGGAGAAGGGGACGACAGAGGATGAGATGGTTGGATGGCATCACTGACTCGATGGACATGAGTTTGAGCAAGCTCCAGGAGTTGGTGATGGACAGGGGAGCTTGGCATGCTGCAGTCCATGGGGTCGCAAAGAGTTGGACACGACTGAGTGACTGAACTGAACTGAACTGAGTAGCCCTCAGAGACCCCAGTCCAACCCTGACTCGCCTTCGCCCTGGGGGCACGGGGGCTTCAGCCAGGCCCTTTTGAGGACAGCCCTGTCCTCCACGAAGCCCCTGACCGTCCGAACCCCTGCTCATGGGCGGGCTTCCCAGACCACCCGGGGTCTCTGGCCTTGCCACCACCAGCCCCCTTTGCACCGCCGCCAGGGCGTGGAGCGTCCCCAGGCAGGCACGCCCTCAGTACCGGCTGAGCACACTCTCTGCAGGTGTCTGACCCCGGGCTTGGAGGTCACGGTCCCATGGGAGGTGGGAGGGGCCCCCTCTGCAGCCTCCCGCCTGCCCAGGTCTCATCTGTGCTCCGGGCACTGATACCTGGGCTGTCACAGGCCGTCATCCCCCGCCGGCTCAGCCCCTCCTGGTGGGCCACGGGGGCTCCCCTCTCATCTCCACCTTCCGGTTTCCGGTCCCCAACAGAAGCTGACGTTTTTCAACTCGACGCTGAGCACCGCGGGCCTGGAGCCTGAGGGAGAGGACCTGCCCATCCCGGGCGCCCACCGGCCGGGGGTGGTCACCAAAGCGGGCCTCGTCCTCTTCGGGAACGACGGCCGGATGGTAAGGGTGCTGCTGTGACTCCTGGTCTGTACTGTGGGCTCAGGCCCCGCAGGGAGACCCCTAGCCATTCTGGAGAAAACCGGGAAAGGAGACCACAGAATCCAGGAGGGAAGACCCTCACCTGCTGGGTCAGCCACTTTTCCATCCCAGGAAGGCCTGCCCCGGGCTCTTACTGACCAGGTGCCCTGTCCGAGCTGGGGACCCTGGGGTGCATCAGAGTTGGGGGGTCTTATCCAGAGAACCCTGTGCCCGGGCCTTGTCTCAGCCCAGCAGAGTCCAGGTGCACATAGCATGCAGAGTTTCCTTCTCTTTGAATAAAAGTTCCGCCGGTCACATAAGCTGCTCTGACCCACTTTAGCAACTGCAGCTCAGGGTGACACGTAGGATTTACGCAGCTAAATATTTATGTGTGCTTGAAAGCCACACTCTGTTTAAAGCAATTGAGTTCTCCCCACAGCTGTATGAGATCCGTGTTAGCATTTCACCATTTGACCAAGTAGAAAACTGAAGCAAAGAAATTCAGATCCCCTGTCTATTGTTATCCATGCACGTGACACTCACCGCACCAGGTGGTGGACAGGTGGCCTGGGCCCTAAGGTACCGGGGGCAGCAAAGCAGGAGGGCAGGCAGGGTCTCGGGGCACTAGGGGAGCTCCAGGGGACTCTGCGGATGCTGAACGTATGGTGGCAGCCGCGCGAACAGGCCAGGGTGGGAAGCAGCTTGGCTTGGACCAGTGAGAGCTCGCTCTGGGTGCCCGTCCTGCTGGCCCGAGGCTGCCTGCGGGTTGCAGCGCCTGGGTGACCCTTCGTGGGCAGCACTGAAGTTGAACGAGGGCATCTGTCTCAGGCCAGGTTCCCGCAGCAGATCCAGGAGGGAGCATGTACGTTCGGGTTATGGAAGGAGGCAGCTCGGGAGGAGGACAGTGGTCACAGAGAGGCAGGCCTCTCTGCTGACCATGACCAAGCTTAGCTGCCAGCCACAGTGGAGGACAGGGCCCAGGCGTAGGTCCTGGTGCAGCCACAGGAGGAAGGCACCAGCCACGTGGATTTGGGCTGCATCTTCCCTGACATCCCTAAGGGAACCGCAAGGCCTAGAGGCAGCCGTGATGGCCCTGGGATGAGGGTCTTTCAGGAGCGTCCAGCTGGGCTTGGCTGGGCTGGGGCTCCAGAGCATGCATGGAGGCAGCAGTCGGGGGAAGGGGGTGGTGAGCAGGGAGCCCAGCTCCAGTTCTGGGGGGCGTCACTCTTCACAGAGCGTCTCACCCGGCAGGCACGTCCTCTGCCGTGAGCACACACACTCCCCGACCCAGAGGGAGCCTCTGATGACCAGGGCCAGTCTCCACGCAGTTTCTGCAAGCTGGGGGCTGGGTGCTGGATGACTAGCTGTTTTCTCCATTGGCCTTCAAGGCAGTTCTGGGATGACTTCCGTCTCACATGCAGGCATCGGTTTAATAGAATAATATAGCCATTGCTGTTGTGAGTCACTTAGTCGTGTCCAAGTCTCTGTGACCCCGTGAACTGCAGCCGGTCAGGCTCCTCTGTTCATGGGATTCTCCAGGCAGGAATACTGGAGCTGGCTGCCATTTCCTTCTCCAAGTACAGCCATCATGGGTTTTCAAGCCTGAGAGTGTGCTGGGATGGAGGACACGGGTTCCCCCCGACCACTGCCCACACCCCCCGACTGTCTGGTCTCCTCATGCCCTGCCTGCGTCCAGGCCTGCCTAGGGGAGAATGGGGGCGAGTGCATGCCTGCCGCGGGGCGGCTCAGGGGCACTGACGGCCTCCCGTTACAGCTGCTGGTGAAGAACATCCAGCTGGAGGACGGGAAGATGATCCCAGCTGCGCACTTCTTCGGGCGGGCGGACAGCAGTGCCCTGGAGCTGACAGAGGAGGAGCTGGGCACCGCAGAGGCCGTGCGGGTGAGGAGCAGACAGGGCTGCGGGGGGGGTGGGGGGGTGGGTGCGGCGGGAGGCGTACGTGCACTGGGTGTGTGTTCTGCTGGGGGCGGGCCGTGCACATCCTGAGTCCGTGTGTCCTGGCCTCAGGCATGCCGTGGTTCTGTCTTCAGGATGTCCCCTGGCCCTACTTCCTCTGCTGGGTCCCACCCCCCAACAGCAAGAGGGCCTGCGGCTGGGTGCTGGGAGGGAGGCAGTCACCCCAGGACCATCCAGCCCAGGGTTCAGCAGAGCCCAGAGGGGACAGGCCAACCCGGGGCCAGGCTACAACAGGGGCTGCCTTCTGGGCCCGGGAGCCTATTCTCACCACCCTGCCCTCCAGGGTGCCTGGAAGCGGATCCTCCCCAGCGTGCCAGAGGTGGACGAGTCCACGGACTTCTTCAAGTCAGGGGCCGCATCCGTGGACGTCGTCAGGTGAGGCGGGGGGCGGGGGTGGAGCCCCCGGGGTCTCTGGGTCGGAAGTCACCCCCAAACTGAGGAGCAGGCACTGTGTAGGTCAGAGATCCAGAAAGGATGCGGGTGTGCAGGCCTGAGCCTACCCGGCGTGGGACAGCTGGTGGGCGGGTGCGTCCATCCCCCATGGGGTCGCAGCCCCGGAGCAGCCACTCTGGGCCTGGACATGTAGCTGGTGGCTCACGGCTCTGCAAGCAGGAGCCCAGCAAGCAGACAGATGAGGACCACTGCCCCAAAAGGTCTCGGCATGCACAGGGCAGGGCAGGGGGCTGAGGCCCCACCATCACGGGAAGAAGAGCAAACTGTATGCAGCAGTTTTAAAGCAATCGCAAGCCCTCCTGAAGCAACTGATCACGAGTTAGTACTGATAGAGCCGGAACTTGAACCCAGAGCCTCTGAATCCACAAACTGGGCTTTCAAGACTGATTCTAGACCAAAACCCATGCTCTGGGTGCTGAGCGGAGCCACCAGCTCTGCTGAGAGAAGGGCAGGACCCCAGGCCTTGTCCAGTCTCCCATTCTCCCCCTTCTGTCCTCCAGGCTGGTGGAGGAAGTCAAGGAGCTGTGTGAAGGCCTGGAACTGGAAAATGAAGATGTCTACATGGCAACCACCTTTGGGGACTTCATCCAGCTGTTAGTGAGAAGGCTGCGAGGGGACGACAAGGAGACCGAGGGCCCCATCGACTACGTGAGTCCCGGGAGCCCTGCAGACAGGCCTGGGTGCGTGGGCCGTGTGACTCTGCACACCCCACAAGCACCCACATCTGTGGGTCCACAGGGACACCTGGGGAAGCCTGGGCATCCGGAAGGCCAGGACTCCACGAGCCTGCCCTTTGGTGACCAAGCTCCCCTTGGTAACTCCACGCAGCCTGAAGATGCCAGGCAGCGGGGCAGACTCTACAGAGGATGCTGCTGTCTAAGATTCAGGGCAGGAAACAGGGTGTCGAGGAGACATGTCCACAGTGCATCTCTCCTGCCCCCTTCTCTGCTGGCGGTTTTCTGGTGTGGCCTCCAGCTCCCGTCCTGCACCCCTGCTGATCCTCACCCCTCGTTCGGGTTCCACCACCTCCTCCCTTCGTCCTGATCCAGCGACGGCAGTGGTTTCCTGCTGCGCTCAGCCTCTGGCCTGACTCACCGTTTCTCAGCTCTTCCATCACCTGGGTGACCAGTCACTGCATTAAAGGCCTTTGGTTGACGCAGGAGAGAGAGAGACTGAGTGAGAGAGAGAGGAGAATTGGGAATGGTTTCCCAAGAAGGGCTTCCCTGGTGGCTCAGCTGGTAAAGAATCCACCTGCAATGCGGGAGACCTGAGTTTGATCCCTGGGTTGGGAAGCTCCCCTGGAGAAGGGAAAGGCTACCCATTCCAGTATTCTGGCCTGGAGAATTCCATGGACTGTATAGTCCATGGGGTCACAAAGAGTCAGACACGACTGAGTGACTTTCGCACTTTTCGCTTCCAAGAAGGAAAACAAATGACCCTGTACATTCAGCTCGTGTGTGCAGTGTGAGGAAGTAACACAGATCTGTTTGTAAAGAAACTCTGTGAAAACCACCCTTGGGGTGTCTCGTTAGGCTACTGCTCCTACAGGAATGAGCTTTGTGATGGTTTGTCTGGCTGGGAGTTTGGAGCAAGGCTGATGAAGGAAGGCCAGGTGACCAGGGTGGACGCCAGGCTGGCCTTGGGCTGTGGACACTAGAGGAGACGCCCCCCGGTGGCCCCGTGTGCGTGCGATGCGCTGGGGGCCGTGTCACGTACCGTGTCTGTTGCTGCTGTCGCTTCCTGAGTGTGGAGCCCAAGGGTCGGGGCTTGGGTGGCTCCGGCCGGCAGGCTGGCCCTGCGTCTCTGTCTCAGAAGTCACCTCTGCCCCACATGACGGCCCCGGGCAGCAGGGCTGGATCTGTGAGGAGACCCCAGGCCTCTGCTTGTGTGCTGAAGGGTTGCGGGGGCAAGTAGTACCCATGTCTCTGGCGGGGGGGCAGTCCCTGCCTGTCAGGGATGCCCCTGTAGCTCCAGCCTGCCATCCTTGCCACCCAGGTGGAAAAAGCCGTGAACAAGCTGACCCTCCGGATGCCCCACCAGCTGTTCATTGGGGGCGCGTTTGTGGACGCCGAGGGCGGCAAGACCTACGAGACCATCAACCCGACAGACGGAAGTGTGAGTGCAGGCCCGGGGCCCTCGCCCCCACCACCCTCTGTGACCCCTCCGGGCCCTCTCCTGTCCACTGACACCCCGCCTCGCGTCGGGAGGCCCCCTCCCCTCCCCCTCGCCCCCGCAATCAGGAGCCCCCCACCCCCTCGACATCGGGAAGCCCTCAGCATCCCAGGCTCTCAGAATCCTTGACTGTGGCCGTCAGGCATCAGAGCACACATGGTCATGTTCACACACACACACACACACACACACACGCGTGTTCCAGGGTGGACACACTCCCACACACGCACACCTGCAGAGGACCGGGCCCCGAGGGGCTTAAAGAGATTAACAGGCGGGCCACGTGGACCCAGACAAGGACCCCCGGGCGAGCCTGTCAGGGACTGTCACCACCTCCAGGCCAGCGTTGGGGACCCTGAGCAGGAGGCCATGTGGATGCCTGGGCTGTGGGCTCGGAGACGCCAGCCTCAGCGCCCCGCCCCGGCCCATCCAGGTGGAGGCCTGAGCCGCGGGGCAGGTGGGCACCCTCAGGGCACAGGATCCAGGGGCTCGGGCGGGCGTATTAAGAAACAGGCCTCCCAACCGGGACCCACTCAGCGTGTGGGTCAGCTTCTGCTCTTGTTGGAGGACACTGAGCCGCCCCTGGCCTGCAGCTGCAGTCTGGGTCTGTCGCCCTGTTTGGCATCGGGGCGGCAAAGGCCCCAGGGGACATGGAAACACAGCCTGTCCCGCCAGCTGCGCCCCCCCAGCCCAGCCTTCCCTGCAGGGCCCCTGGGGGCCCAGAGGCCTTCAGGGCTCGGCTCCCCCGCAGGTTCTCTGCCAGGTGTCCCTGGCCCAGGTCAGCGACGTGGACAAGGCCGTGGCTGCGGCGAAGGACGCCTTTGAGAATGGCCTGTGGGGGAAGATCAGCGCGCGGGACCGGGGCCGCCTCCTGTACAGGTGTGAGCCCCGCCCCCATCCCCGTTCCCAAGGCGCAGGGATGCTTCTGGGGGGAAGGACTCGTGACTGCACAGCCCATGGCTCCCAGGGGAGGACTGTCTTATGGCACGTCCCCCTCCTGGTGAAGCCCGGGGAGGACTCGGGGTGCTCCTGCTCATGGCCAGTCAGCCAGACAGGAGCTGGGGGCTGCCTCCCTGGGGGTCCCTGGAGGGGCCAGCGAGCTGGGAGCAGACGGGATTGCTGGGGCCATGCTGGTGGCCGGGGCGGAAGGATGGGTCAGCTGCCTTCAAGGCTGAGGGCGGCTCTGGACGGGTGGTCTCCACCTGCCCCCCAACCCTGCCCCCAAAGGTAAGGCCCTCACATGGGGGGGCGTCCCACCTCCCAGGAACCCACAGCCGCCCCTCACACCCCTCCAGCCAAGGGAACACCATCCCATCTCACAGATGAGGACATGGAGGCCAGAGACCGAGTGGGGGGCAGACCCCCAAGAGGGCAGGCAGGCGGTGCCAGCCTGAGGCCAGCGCCCCCTCCATGCCCCTCGCCACCACCCTAGGCTGGCAGAGCTCATGGAGCAGCACCAGGAGGAGCTGGCCACCATCGAGGCCCTGGACGCGGGCGCCGTCTACACACTGGCCCTGAAGACGCATGTGGGCATGTCCGTCCAGACCTTCCGCTACTTCGCTGGCTGGTGTGACAAGATCCAGGTGGGGCTCTGAGCGCCTCAGCCATCCCGTCTGATGCCTGCTGGGGCCTCAGGACAGGCAGTCCCATCCCGCCCTGGGCCCGGGTGCAAGGAGCTGCCCTGGGGCGGGGTACGGCCAGAGCCCCCCCAGTGACACCACTGCTGCTTCTCCAGGGCTCCACCATCCCCATCAACCAGGCCAGACCCAACCGGAACCTGACCATGACCCGGAGGGAGCCCATCGGGTGAGTCACGGGCCAGGCACTTCCAGAAATGCGTGTGGGGGCTCAGAGGTCCCTCCCTGGCCACGTGTTTCTCACGTGTTTCTGAGCCTGGTGGCTCAGATGGTAAAATCGTCTGCTTGCAATGCTGGAGACCCGGGTTCAACCCCTGGGTCAGGAAGATCCCCTGGAGAAGGAAATGGCAACCCACTCCAGTACTCTTGCCTGGAAAATTCCATGGATGGAGGAACCTTGTAGACTACAGTCTGTGGGGTCGCAAGGAGTTGGACAGGACTGAGCAACTTCACTTTCACTCTTCATTCCTTTGCCAACCCTGCCTGCCAGACAACTTGTTTCCAGATAAGGTCACACCCTCAGACAGAGCTGCAGGCACAACCCAGCCCTGGCGGCTGCAAGTCTCTGCAGGGCTTCAGCTTTGGAGCCCCCAGCCCAGCCCTCCTTCTCCCTGGGCTCTCGCCCGCTCCCTCTCAAGCCTGTGCCTCTGGGTCTGCCCGGTGTGTCTGGGGTGGGCACCAGCTTTCCTAACCCCTCAGCACACCCCACCACTCCTAGGAATGTGTGTGAGCCCCAGGCTGGCTCCAGTCTGCCCTGCACTCCTGCTCTGCCGGCCATGTGGCCACTTACTGACCGGTCTGCCCTTGGTCTCTGAGCACCCTCCTCCCACTGCTGGGCTCAGCCAGGCTTTCCTTTGGGGAAACATTCTCTGACGATGGTGGAGAAGATGGTGATGAAAACGATGGTGAAGAAGGTGACGAAGAAGAAAATAGAAGTGGTGAAGATAATAGTGAAAATGATGGTGATGAAGACAATGGTGAAGACAGCAGTGAGAGTGAGGAAACAGCGATCACCTGGTCTTCGAGGGGCTCCCATGGGGATGAGCTCGTCTCACTGACCGCAGCGAGGGGTTGCCATCTCCAGGTTCTACAGGGCCACGTGGTGTCATCAGTAGGTCTCCTAGGTCATGGGGTCCCTCCGTGGAGACACCGCCCAGCCAGAAGCTTCTCTGGGACGAGGGGCGGCACCGACGCTGGACCCCACCGCTCAGCACAGTGTCAGGCTTCGTCCTTCTCATTCCCATGGTGATGGCCCTGGCCTAATGCCCAGGAGGACCCTCATCCACACCCACCCAAGTGACACTTGACCATCTCTCATCCTCCTGCCCACACACGACCTCTGACCCTCTCTCATGGCCGCCTGTCCACCCCTGTGGTCCCAGACAGTCTCCCCGGCCCTGCCTGTCCCCACCCGTGCCCGCCTGCTGTCACCCTCCTCCTCGGGCGGCCCCTTCCAGGCTGCATCCCTAGAAGGTGCCCCAGCAGAAACCGCAGAGTCCTCTGCCATCACCCCTGCTGGGCAGGGGCTGCTGCAGACGGGGCACACCGCCCCATCCGGCCTGGGCAGGCAGCTGCGTGCTGGCCCTGGGCAGGGCCTAGCCTGGAGGGGAGGGAGGCGGCTGCGAGGTCTGGGCGGGGACCCCGGGGGAGCCGACAGACGAAGGCCAGCCTCCCTCCCCAACAGGGTCTGTGGCATCATCATCCCCTGGAACTACCCCCTGATGATGCTGTCCTGGAAGACGGCCGCCTGCCTGGCCGCGGGCAACACAGTGGTGATCAAGCCTGCCCAGGTGGGTGCGGGCACGGCCCGGGGCCCATGGGCTTGGAGGGCGTGGGCAGGGGCAGGCCACAGGCCCCTGCGAGCCCCACACGCCCCCCACCCCGCATGGGCAGGGAGGAGAGGGCTCTGCAGGTGACGGCAGCCTGCGAGGCCCAGCTCTCAGGGCAGACTTGGTGTGTGTGGGTCTCGGGGCCGGATCAGGCTGGCCGGACCGTGTGCAGCCACTCGGTGAGCGTCCACAGCTTTTCTGGGGACACCAGCTCAGCCCCCCTGTGGACCCCAGGACCCAGGCTCTGGGCGCTGAGCCTGGGGCATCTATTGTTAAAGCTGGGGCTTCAAACCCCAAACATCTCGGGGAAGTTCCTGTGTGTCCTCCACCTGGGCCTCTCGGGGAAGCCCCGTGATGGGGTGCCTCTCGGGGGAGCCACGTGACGGGGTCCTTGCACTGAAGGGGCCTGAGCAGCGTGGCCTGTGGTGGGATCACCCCACGAGCCGCCATCCTTCATCCGGACTTCAGAGAGATCTGTTAGGAGCTGCAGGCCTGATGCTGGGGCAGTGGGCCGGGGTGTCTCACTCCCTCAGCTCCTTTGGGGCGGTTGGGGCCTCAAGGATATTAACACAACAGAAACCAGTGAAATGATACCTGCTCACCAGAGTCCTGCACTCCTCAGGCATTTTAACACACAATGAATTCCCCACTGACTTGCACACACATCTGCTCATGGAAGCATTGCCGCAGCCCCTGAGGTGACCCTTAACTTCTCCCTTGAGGCTGGGGGGCTGCTGACAGGTAAAGGCAGTGGTCCCTGGAGTGTTCACTGGCCCAGCCCCTCAGGGTCCAAGCACCCACCCAGGCACCACTCAGCCTGAGGCCCAGTGGGGTGCGGGGCGCGGACCCCCGCACCAGGCTTCCCCCAGACTGGGGGGCGTGGAGGCAGGTTGGCCACAGCAGCATCACACAGGGCGGGCGGGGTGAGGCTGCGCACAGAGGAGCTCTCGGAGGCCAGCGGGCACAGGCAGCGGCAGAGGAGGGCCAGTGGTCCTGAGGGCTAGGGAGAGGCATGCCCTCGGCCTCTGGGTGTGGCCCTGGCACCCCGGGGCTTGGCACATACAGGTGGAGGTGGGGGAAGGTGCGGGCCCAGGCCTGGCATGGGGCTGCGGGGGAAGTCGCTGAGGTGAGCGGCCTGGTGCCTGGCTCCCACTGCCCAGCCCTCTGGACCTGACCACCTGTCCCGCATCCTCAGGTCACCCCGCTCACGGCCTTGAAGTTTGCAGAGCTGACCCTGAAGGCGGGCATCCCGAAGGGTGTGGTCAATGTCCTGCCGGGATCTGGTACGGCTGGGGATGGGGCACAAGGCCTGCTGCGTGACACGCCCCAACATGCAGGTGGCAGTGGGGGTGCTGCCTGGGGGAGCCCCAGGGCTAGGGGACTCCTGGATGGGGGTTGGCGAGTCTGACTGTTGGCTGCAGCCGCTGACTGCGAGGAGAGGCTGTTGACCGAATGGGGAACACGGAGGGGGAGCAAGACTGGGGAAGCTGAGGAGTTGACTCTCAGATACGCTGAATTTGAGAGGCTGGAAGACCTCCCAGTGGAGGTTCTGAGCCCCTGGGGAGGACAGGCGTGTCTGGCCCTGGGTGGCTAGAAACAGGTGGCCTGGCTCCATGGCTGCCCTGACCCACCCCCCGCCCACCCCGCACAGGCTCACTGGTCGGCCAGAGACTGTCGGACCACCCGGACGTGCGGAAGATTGGGTTCACAGGGTCCACCGAGGTCGGCAAGCACATCATGAAAAGGTAGGTGGTGGAGAGGGCGGAGGGGCCGGGGGCCGCGGGCCAGGGGTCTCCATGCCCTCCTTCTGGGGTCAGCCTGAAGGGAGAGAGGGTTGGTGGGGGGCCGCGAGAGCAAGGCCTGTGCTGGGATGGTGAGGGAGGGGAGGGGGTGCGGGCCTGGCCTCACGGGGACCCTCCAGCGCAGACCCTCAGCTGCTCTTCTGAGTGACCCCGCATTGGAGCTGCCCTCAGCCCCCATGTCCCGTGTCTCCTACCCCATGTCCCGTGTCCCCCACCCAGTGTCCCATTCCCCTTGTCCCCCACCGCATGTCCCCTGTCCCGTGTCCCATGTCCCCCACCCCATGTCCCCTGTCCCATGTCCCGTTTCCCATGTCCTGTTTCCCATGTCCCCATCCCACATCCCCTGTCCTGTTTCCCATGACCCCCACCCCATGTCCCCTGTCCCATGTCCCATGTCCCCTGTCCCATGTCCCGTGTCCCCCACCGCATGTCCCCTGTCCCGTGTCCCATGTCCCGTGTCCCATGTCCAGTGTCCCCCACCCCATGTCCCATTTTCCATGTCCCATTTCCCATGTCCCCCACCGCATGTCCCCTGTCCCATGTCCCAAGTCCCGTGTCCCCCACCCCATATCCCCGTCCCGTGTCCCATGTCCCATTTCCCATGTCCCCTTCTCATGTCCTGTGTCCCCCACCCTGTGTCCCCTATCCCGTGTCCCGTGTCCCGTGTCCTGTGTCCCCTATCCCATGTCCCGTGTCCCGTGTCCTGTGTCCCTCACCCCATGTCCCGTGTCCCATGTCCTGTGTCCCGTGTCCCGTGTCCTGTGTCTCCCATCCCGTGTCCCGTGTCCCGTGTCCTGTGTCTCCCATCCCGTGTCCCATGTCCCGTGTCCTGTGTCCCGTGTCCCGTGTCCTGTGTCCCCTATCCCATGTCCCATGTCCCATGCCCTGTGTCCCTCACCCCATGTCCTGTGTCCTGTGTCCCGTGTCCCATGTCTCCCACCCCATGTCCTGTGTCCCATGTCCCGTATCCTGTGTCTCCCATCCCATGTCCCGTGTCCCATGTCTCCCATCCCGTGTCCTGTGTCCCATGTCCCGTGTCCTGTGTCCTGTGTCTCCCATCCCATGTCCCGTGTCCCGTGTCCTGTGTCCCTCACCCCATGTCCTGTGTCCTGTGTCCCGTGTCCCCCACCCCGTGTCCTATGTCCCGTGTCCTGTGTCCCATGTCCCATGTCTCCCATCCCCTATCCCGTGTCCCGAGTCTCGTGTCCCGTGTCCCCCACCCCGTGTCCCAGCCCACCTCCCCCTGTCCCTTTCAGCTGTGCCCTGAGCAACGTGAAGAAGGTCTCCCTGGAGCTGGGTGGGAAGTCACCCCTCCTCATCTTTGCAGACTGTGACCTGGGCAAGGCCGTGCAGATGGTGAGCACTGCGGGGGGTGGGGGGCTGCCTCGGGGGTTGTAACCCAGTGCTGTCCTCCCCTCCACACAGGGCATGAGCTCCGTCTTCTTCAACAAAGGCGAGAACTGCATCGCCGCTGGCCGGCTCTTTGTGGAGGACTCCATCCACGACCAGTTTGTGCGGAGAGTGGTAGGTCCCATTGCCAGGACTGACGCTGCCCGCTCGCCAGCTGCAGGGCATTGGGGGCCAGGGAGGGCCGGGCAGTGCAGTCTGGTGCCAGCCACTTGGGTCTTGGACCCCTCAGGGCGGCCGTGACAAGTCTTCCCTGGTCTTCAGTATTTCAGCAAGAAGCAGCAGCCCCATGGCTCCAACCCACATGCTGTCTCTCCCTGCCCTGCCCCTGCACCCCTCTCTGCACACCTGCCCTCTCCCCTCTGTGCACACCTGCCCGCCAGACTCCTGCCCTCATCCTTGCACACCTGCCCCCTCCCTGCACGCCTGCACCATCCCAGCTCCCACACCAAGCTCAGATGCCCTTGAACAGAGGGTGCATTTGAGGTTCCAACCCAGAAGGCAGGTTGGAACTAGAGCATGGCTCCAGAGGCCAGCGTCTGGCGTGTGGCCTTTCCGGGGCCCAGTGGTCGGTCGCCACAGATGTGCATGGGGGAGGCGGGTCAGGTGCTGCTGGTGGTCAGGAGCCCGGGCAGCACTGACCAGGAGGGCGTCTGCAGGTAGAGGAGGTGGGGAAGATGAAGATTGGCAACCCCCTGGACCGGGACACCAGCCACGGGCCGCAGAATCACCGGGCCCACCTGCGGAAGCTGCAGGAGTACTGCCAGCGCGGCATGGCGGAGGGGGCCACGCTGGTGTGCGGCGGGAAGCAGGTTCCGCGGCCAGGTCAGAGCCCTTCGGGCTGGCAGCGGGCGGCACGGCCTCTAGGGCAGTGTCTGGGCAGGCCCCTGCAGTCGGGCTCCCGGACTTCCACTCCCCCACCTAGGACCTCAGGGGTGGGGGAGCTTGGCTATTGGGACACCTGCTAGGTCAGGTGTAGGGCCTGCACACAGCCTCCTCCCAGCTGGAGGTCAGACCCCAACATGCAGCTCTCCGTGGCAGGGCAGAGAGGGGTGGGAGCGGGAGGGGTAGCAGGGCACAGAGACTGGCCTGTGGGGCTTCAACAGCTGGGGACACATTTCCTTTCCAGACAAGTGAATACAGGCCACACCCACACCCTATGAGTCAACAAGTGTCCATACATAATACATGTTTTAAAAATTACAATTGCTGTTATAATTTGTAAATATATATAAATATAGAATATTTTATTAAATTAATAGGGGCTTCCCTGGTGGCTCAGAGGGTAAAGATGGATTTGATCCCTGGATCAGGAAGATCCCCTGGAGGAAGGGCATGGCAACCCACTGCAGAATTCTGGCCTGGAGAATCCCAGGGACAGAGGAGTCTAGTGAGCTACAGTCTATAGGGTTGCAGTCAGACACGACTAAGCAACTAACAACACTATTAAATTTATCTTTTTGTTGTTGTTCTTCTAAACAGTAGAGAAAAAACTTCAAATCTCTTGATTTTCCCTAAATTGGGTCAAATTCAA